>NW_003852472.1:9479272-9485110 GCF_000181295.1 Otolemur garnettii
CTGGCCCCATATGCTAGAGGTGGCAAGTTCAAACCCAGCCCCGGCCAAAACTGCAAAAAAAAGAAAAAGAAAAGGAAAAAGAAAAGATGGAAGTTGCTGAGCCTCTTCTAAGCTGGTTGAGCTGCAGTCACATGGAGGCAACGTCCCTCCCAAGGGGATACTCCTCCCTCCCAGCCAGCGATGTTGATAAATGCTGGAAGCCAGCTTTATAAATTCCAACATGCTGGCATTTATTCCTGGTTCTGAATCCAGACTAAGAGTCCCCAGCTAAGAGCTGATGCTGACAGTATTTCACCAGCAAGAAGTATAACAAGGAGGCACAGATCAACTCATGCTGTGTGCCCTGGAACCCACTTTCTGGAGGTAGATTGGGCTTCTAATATCAAGCTGGAGAGTTGAGATGTTGTTGTTAGAGTAATGGATGCGATGAGCGGCTTGCTCAGCGCTGTATTTTAGAAAGATCACTGGTGTTTAGTGGAAGGAGAAAGACTGGTGCCTGGGGGTATTGTCCATGTGTTTGGTAGAAATTCCAAGTCAAGTCCTCTGGGAAGCACAACAGGGACCCTGTCCTGAGGGTTTCCAGTTGGAGCCTTGGAAGACATGGTCCTTCCCAAGAAAGTCACTTTGTACAGACACACTACATTCGCTCAAAGCAGACTGAGCCCAGCCTCCCTCAGGTGGAATGTTTCTTCCTGAGACCTGACTTAGGTGATCGTAAGAAAGCCGGCAGACTGCTCAGGGAGAGCAGGTCCAAAGGAGCAGGATGTAGTTTCCTACTGGGTAGTGGAGGGGTCTGATGTCCCATTCTCTGGGGCAATCTGCCCATTTGCTGCTTCCGCCATCATTTCCTTGTACTGACGCTTGAAGAAGCCAACCTGTGTGGGAAGAAGAAATAAATCAAGAAACCCATCCATGGCTCAGTGCCTGTAGCTCAGTGGTTAGGGCATCAGCCACATACACCAGGGCAGGCAGGTTCGAACTGGTCAGGGCCAGCTAAACAACAACGACAACCACAACAAAAAAATAGCTGGGCATTGTGGCAGGTGCCTATAGTCCCAGCTACATGGGAGGCTGAGGCAAGAGAATCATTTAAGTCCAAGAGTTTGAAGTTGCTGTGAGCTGTGATGCCATGGCACTCCATCAAAGGCGACGTAGTGAGACTCTGTCTCAAAAACAAACAAACAAACAAAAATCCATCCAGCAACAGAGAGGAAAAGAACTGACTGGGACAGAAGAAGGGAATCACCATTTGGGGGACCCCTGCTGTGTTTGATGTGCTACACTAGGAATTTTATGCACATTGCATTATTTAGACTTAGCCAAAATTCTGCAAGCTTGATAAAATCACCTCCGCACTGAGAAATGAAGACCCAGAGTGAAATAGGCACTTCCTTAAGGTCTAAGAAAGAATCTGTGCTGGTGTCAACATTCAAACAGGTCTGTGCGTTTATATTATATGTGTAATCTGCTCATAAGGAAACGTGTATTAATAGAAAAGAAGAGTCAGGAAATGAAAGGGAGCAAGACTAGAGGAGGCCTGAGAATGACATGGGAAGACACCATCAGGGAGACCACTGAGGACTGCAAGGTCACAGTGGGGAGGGAGTTTTCCTCCCTCTGTGACCTAGCGAGAAGGACCATCTGATGTCAAAGTGAGCTCCTTCCACTGGGGAAAGAGTGGGCTGAAAAGCTGGTGGTGTCAAGAGTGGGTTAAAATACTCGCCTTGTACAGCACAGCCGTGATGAGAGCCAGCAGCAGCAGACCTCCTACACAGCTGCCCACTATGAGGGGGATGGGGTTGTGCACCTCATACTCCTCCAGCACCGTCTTTGCCTAGAGGAGAGATGACCCCGTCAAAAAGCACTAGGCCTCCTGCTGTCACAGAGTCCTCCCAGGTTCCTCAACCTTTAACCACCCCCCACCCTTCCCCAGGCCCTGCTTCAAGGGGTGAAATGCAGAAGCACGCATGTTCTTAGAGACAACTGTCCTGCCCAGAGACCTTCACCCCTTCTGCTCCCAGGACCCCCCTTACCAGCCCGACCACTGCCTCCCACACAGTCACTACCTGGGCGCTCAGAAACGCCTCCTGTCCTGGAAGCTGGGAATACACAGATCTGTCGAATGTGATTTCGGCCACACTCGCGACCAACACCTTCTTCTGCAATGTCTTCAAAAGAGAGGGGTGGGGGCAGCCTGTGGATTGGCTCTGGGGGATGCTCAGAGTCCAGGACTGGCCTGGCTTGAGGACGGGCACAGACACATCAGGCAGCACCTGGGTCTGGGGGCGGGGCCGCGCTGGGCCTACACACCTGGCTGACCCAGCCCAAGCTGAGGTTGCCCTTGAGGATGAAGTCGAGTTCCTCCTGGATGCCGAAGGAGGGGATGTCACAGCGGAACCTCAGGCAGTCAGCAATGGAGCAGTCCTGGGGACGGGAGAAGTAGCATTGGGCTGAGACAGATGAGGTGTGAAGGTAAAAGACAGTGTTAAACTGTGTGATTTGAGGGGAGCAGCCACATTTGAATACAAGAGGGTTGTTCAGCAGGCTGGACAGACTAAATTCCTCTGATGGGCGGTTTAAAGTGGGGGACAGCCCAGCACCCTACTCACCAGCACCGGATTCTTCCGAATGTGAGTCAGGAAGTCAGACTCTGTGGGAGCTGTTCTCTCCGAAGAGCATTGAATGGACGGGTTCTGGAATGAGACACAGAGGAAACATCAGGGGCTCACAAGGCACACAGGGAATCCAGGGCACCCGCGGAGGAGCCATGCATGGTCCCTGCGAACCTGGGGGTGGGAGACCTCCATTTCTGTCCACACGGCTCTTCGGTTCAGCTCCACGGGCACCCAGAAGTTGATGCTGACAGGCAGGTCCCTCTGTCCCAGGTTGTTCACCTGCACAGAGCGCAGTGAGGGCAGAGCCCACGCCAACCCCTCATTCATCCCCTGCCCCCGCCCCAGTTCCTGTGTCTCCGCCACTTGCCTGGTACCTATGCCTGACCATGCTGCTCTCCTCCTCCTCTGAGACTGAGAAGTTGAGGTACTTGGTGGACTGTTCATGGCTGGAGAAAGAAGAGGCATGGGTGGATTTGAAATTTTATAGAGGCCTCCTGAGGAGGCGTTGGCTGGAGTATGAGGAGCAAGGTGATCAGAGGGGCCTTGGGGTGACCTAAAATGAAGTCTGTGGCTCAGTTGGGTTAAAGGAGGGTTTAGAGAGCAGGGCTGGGCTTTGAGATGGGTGCAGGTGCTTGCAGAAGCTGCCCACAGAGGAGACTGCCCCGGGGGCTGTGCAGAGGGTGCTATAATTGGAGCTGAGGGCTCTGTCTGCCACTGGCCTGCAGGGAGGCAGGGCCGGGGCTTGCCTCTCTCTGCACCTCAGCTTTCCGTTCAGTGCTTCACAGGCGTGTGGGATGCTGGGGTACATGTGGGACACAGCACAGGTCTGGGGAGACCCAGGATGATGCTGTTGGCCCACTGCTACTGATCACTGCCCCTTTCTGGCTCCCCATAGCCTCCTTGGGGACTCTTCTCTCCTGTTTCCTTGATTTCTCTGGGCCAGGGGCTTGGAGGTGAGGGAGGGCCCAACAGAACTCTTCACTGAGTCTCAGTTTAACAACACTTCCTGAGGCCTACCTGGGCACAAGCCTGGGGACCCAGTGGCCAGCAGGGACTCTCACACCAGCAGAGGCTGCCATCACCTCTGCCCCTCCCTGCTCTAGTCATCAGGTACCTGTCCTTTTGCCTGAATAATCCAAATTGCAGCCCACCACTCTTACCCTAAAATCTCCTTCCTCTTCTGCCAAAGGACCCCTGAGAAATGCCACAGCCTGCTCTTGTGGGGTGGGGCACCCTACAGAATCACATCAGCAGAGTGTGGCTGGGCTATAGTGCCATAGACGCCTAGAGGGGGTGTACCCTGCCTGTGGATTTCACAGGAAGGAAGTATGCGAACCCCTCCGTACACACTCCAGCAAATAACCTCAGAGTATGCACCTGTCTGGAAGCCTCCAAACGTGCAGGTCCAAGTGAGAGTGTGAACCTACAGGCAGGAAAAGAACATCTAACAAGGCATATTCCACAAGACCAGGGGTTTATGTCTATTTTGATTGCACATAATAGGGGCTCAATAAAGCTCTGTTAAATACTGAATGACTCTGTGGGAAGTAACCACCACACAGCACCTGGCGGAGCAAATGCTAGGAAGGCATTTGCCGAAGAAAGATGTCTGCCAAAACATTTGGTTTAGTTTCAAATCCCTCATCTAACCCTCCTTGGGCAGCATTTTAAGGTTCTATCTTTTTTATTCAGCCTCTTTTTGCCACCCAGCCTCTGAAGCTAACAGATCATCTGTCTCTATCCTTCCCCAAGGTTACTGGGAAAGGGGGAAGGAGCTCATTCATTCCAAAGAAGAATTTTTCTATCCAAATGCCAAGGGCCCCTTTGAGAATCACCATTGGCCAACCCCAATGCTGTGGACCTTTCAGTGTTTAGCTGAGGCTCCCCCTTACAGGAGGAGGTTTCCTCTTGGAAACCCACCTCACCCCAGGGTGTAGAATCACAGTGGCCCTTGCTGAGAGTCTAGCTTGGATTATAGTAACTTTGCTCCTCAATGAGGTTATAAGAACATGGAAGATGGGAACATATCTCACATCTCCCAGAGAACAAAAAAGGATCTTGGCATTTTTGAGTAGTCTCCTGAGACCTGTAACCTCGATTAAAAGTAGGATATGATAATAATAATATCACAATGATTAGGGTCCAAACTAGCCTCCAGTAAGCACTTGCCGACTAAGAGTGACGCTAGCACAGTATGATCTACCACTTAAAAGGATGATGATGAAACTGAAAACATCCCAGATGTTTAGCAGCTGCAGAGCAGAGTCTCAGCCCCCATGGGGGTGATAGAAAAGAACCCCTTTGAGGTCACAGTGGAGCACCTGCTGATCACGGTGTAGATGGCGTACTTCACCGGGAGCTCCAGCTGGTAGATGGTCTTGCTGGTTCTGGGGGTGTTATTCTCACTGGAGAAAGAGGATAGGCCCAGTTGTCAAGGGCCCCAGAGCAGGATGGGATGTGAAGCTGGGGATGAGGGGCACTGCCTGGGCCTGCCCAGCTCACCTGCTCACATTGGCTATCAGCAGCAGCCGGTCTCCCAGCACAGCCTTGGGAGAGACGTCAAAAGTAGCCAAGAAGGTGATCTGAGGGAGAGGCAGGAACAGCAGAGGTCACAGAGGAGTAAGACAGGGTGGGGACAGGGTGGGCGGAAGCCAGCTGACCTGAGCGCCTCCCCGGAAGATGAAGTGGCTGAGGCTGCAGTGGGTAGTCCAGGTGCCCTGGATCCCAGCTGGGGCGCTGTCACATGTCAGGTGCAGGGAACGCAGCTTCTGCTGTTTCTAGGCAAAGGCAAGTGAAAAAAGGCAAATGAGTATTTGTCAGTGCTCCAAAGAGATTCCATAAAGAACCAATGAACTTTCCTGGAATCTACCTTAAGACTGTGTTTTAAAAAGCTCCTCAGATGGTCAAAATTCTTCCCAATGTAGAAATCTCAAATCTATTAAATATTCACCTTTGTATTTATTGTTATTTTAAAGGCCTCTGATTACAGAAATTTTCAAACATACTCAAAAGCTAAGAGACCAGAAAATCAACTGCCATGTGTCCATCACTCAGTTTAAGTTACCAACATTTTTCTATTTTTGTCTCACTCAGCTGTTCACTTTTTTTCTGAATAATTTAAAACATATTCCAGGCATCATATTGCTTCATTCAGAAACACTGCAACATATACCACTGATAAGTAGGGTATTTTTTGTTATAACCGCAAAACCCAACATGTCAC
>NW_003852472.1:9485854-9495686 GCF_000181295.1 Otolemur garnettii
GTTGTTTGGCGGGTCCGGGCTGGGGATTCGAACCCGCCACCTTAGGTGTACGTGGCTGGTGCCTTAGCCGGTTGAGCTATAGGCGCCGAGCCGAAGAGCACTTTCGATGACAGGGCAATCACCCCTCACACACCAGGGCTTGCCCTTCCTAGAGTTTTCTTTGATACATTAATCACAATATGCTCTTACTGGGAATATTAGACCAAGAGAGATATAGCAGATATAACAACCAAACAGAATGTGTGGACCTACTTTGGATTTTGGTTCAAATAAACCAGATGTAAAAAGATATTTTCGAGACAATTAGCAAAACTTCAGTATGGTCTAAATACCAGGAAATCATTTATTGTTTATTAGGTGTGATAATGGCATTGGGGTCATGTAAGATGTCCCCACTGTTCAGAACTATAGAGTGTGTCTTAGTTTGTTCTCTACTGCTGTAACAGATCACACAGATGGGGTAACTTATAAACAATAGAACCTTCACAGTTCTGAAGGCTGGGAAGTTCAAGAGCATGGAGCCAGCATCTGGTAAGGGCCTTCATGCTACATTATCTCATGGTGGAAGGCAAAAGATCAAGAAAGCAGGCTCAAGAATGAGAGGCAAAGGGGCTAAACTCATATTATTTAATCAGTAACCAAGTCCCACAAGAATGGCATTGATCGGTTCATGAGGGCTGAGCCCTTATAACCTAACCACCTCTTCAAGTGCCCACCTCTCAGCACTGTTGCATTGGAGATTAAGTCTCCAGCACATGAACTTTGGTGTGACACACTCAAACTACAGCAGAGTGAAACAAGGAGGGGCACAATGACCTCATGTCTGGGATTTGTTTTAAAATACTTCAGCAAAGGAAAAAATCATAGATGAAACAAATGTGGCAAACGGTTGAGAATTGTTGAATTTTGGTGATAGGTTTTTAGGAGATTTTTTGAACTACTCTTAACTTTTGTAAATGTTTAAAATTTTTCATAACAGCATTTCTGTTAAAGTCTGTTTTTGTGTGTGTGTGTTTGTTTTTTGAGACAGAGTCTCAAGCTGTCGCCTTGGATAGAGTGCTGTGACATCATAGCTCACAGCAACCTCAAACTCTTGGGCTTAAGTGACTCTCTTGCCTCAGCCTCCCAAGTAGCTGTGGCTATTTTTTTGTTGCAGTTGTCATTGTTGTTTCGATGGCTTGGGCTGGGTTCGAACCCGCCAGCCTCAGTGCAGGTGGCCAGCACTCTACCCACTGAGCTACAGGCACTGCCAAAAGTCTGTTTCTTTTTGATTCCTTAGACTAATTCTGTCTTCCAGAATAGGGGTTGGCAAACTATAGCCTACTACCTATATTTTTATAGAATAAGTTTATATACAATCATATACTCATTCATGTCAATGGCTGCTTTTACTCCACACAGCAGAGATGAGTAGCTGTGACAGAAACCACATTTACTGCTCTTTATGGGAAAAGTTGGTCAAGACTTGATTTAGAGTAACCGGTAAATTCAACCCCTTTCTTCTCCAGAGTTTTAAAATATTTGAAGACTGAGATGCATTATCATTTAAAAGAAGAATATTGATATGACATGAAATACAAAGAAATTTTAGGCAAGGGCTCCTCTCTCTCCACATTAGCATCCTTCCAGGAAATCATTCCTGTTCATGTCCTGAAAATGTGATGGCCTAAGTTAAACACCACATGAGCCCCAGACAGCACAACCATATCCATCCAAGACCAGCCCAAAACTCTTGGCATACAAGCAATGGCAGCCCAACCCAAGCTTTGAATCTGCACAGTCTATGCTGATTCCCAGTGCATCTGCCTCTTCCTTCCCCAGAGGGAATACCTGGCCCCATGTCACGCGGCGAAAGGACAGCCCCTCCGGGTAAGAAAAGGTGACTGTGGTTCTATAGGAGTCCTCGCCATCATTCCACACTCTCACTTCTGCGTTCAGCTCCAGGTTACTCCCCACCACCAGGGTCTTCAAGCTGGGTGTTGGGGGTAGGAGGAAGAAATGGTTCTGTGACTGAGGCTAGAAATGGTTTGGGGATAAAATAGAGTGGGGATATGGGAAATGGGGTTCAGGACACCTCAGTTCTGAGTATAGAGTGGGAATGTTAGGGAGGGCCAGGGGTAGGAGTCCTGGTTCCAGGAGGGAGGCTGGGGCACTAGGGCAGAGGAACAGGCTCACCCTGAGAATCCGAAGGAGATGCCAAGGTCATCCTGGCATATGTGGTCAGCTCCACAGTTCTTCTCAAAGGGGAGCTGAGAGGGAAGGCAACTTGAGGTTTTCCTGGAGACTCAGAGCCCATGCTGTCCATTTCCTCCAGGAAACCCCGACTCCAGGACTCACCGATGCCGTGAAGTATCTCGGAGCGTCGATAGCCAGTATAGGCCGGAGGTTTCCAAAAGAAGGGATGGGCTCGCCCACCAGATTGATGTTGAGACGCAAAGTGATGGGAGTCACTGAGTCCTCCACACAGTCCTAGAGGATGGACAGAGAGGAGAGAGCTGGGTAGGAAGCACTGACGCAGAGCTCCCAGCTGGGTCCAGTCCCCTCCTCTGTAGGATGGGGCAATAGCGACGCCTACCTGTGCCTGCCCATGGTCACCATTCTTATCCTGCCATGCAGGATGGCCTCCCAGAGGCCTCCCTGGCACCCTCTCTGTTTTCTTCCCCAGTTTTCTCTTTCTTCATTGCATCCCTGACATCTATCATCCAGAAATTAATTTGTTTCTGATTTTCCCCCCTGCTGAGCTCTCTGTGGACAATGACTCTTTTGTCTACTGCTGTGTCCCCGGCCCCTAGGACACAGAGGAGCAGCTCAGTAAATCCCCATCCAGTGAATGACTGAAAGACTCCCAGCCCAAAGCCTTACAGCTGTCTCAAAAAGCCAAAGTCTCTTTCCTAAAATCTGACTGTGTGACCTCTGGCAGTTGCAGCTGACCTCATTCATTCACGCATTCACTCACTTACTCAGCTAACATGTATTAAGCATGCCAGGTTCTGTGCTGAGCTGAGGCACAGGGAGGACCCAAATTTGGCCTGTTCCCTCCCAGCCCCACCCACCACCAGCCCCCAGACTCCAAGGCCCCTCACCGGAAAAAGCAGATTGACAGTTTCACAGTGCTTGCCCAGCCCAAGGTCTCGGACTCGAGTCAGATTGTGAGCATGTGTTTCCTTGAAGATGGCACGGGGACTCAGCCGGCCAGGGTCCAGGGCAAGGTCAAAGGTCACAGAGCTTCGGACAGCATCTGTAGGGGAAAACAGATCACCTGTAGGTCACCTGTAGAGGTCACCTGTAGGGGGATGGGGTAAGAGGCAGGTAGGTAAGGGGCAAGGCAGAAGATAGGAGTCCCGTGCTAGGGGACTCCAGAGGTCATGGTGTCTTGGGTCAGAGGGGAGAGGACTCACTCAGTTGGATCTTGGGACCGTCGTAAATACGAAGGCAGACGTTGGCTTCACCAAGCATCTGGTTAGAGACCCCCTGCTCCTGACACTCAAACACAGACCTGGGTATCTCCGCAATTGAGAAGTCTATGTTTGCTGACACCCTGAGGATGGGTCTGGTCCTGCAGGAAGAACATGAGCTGAGGACAAGTGTTGGCTCCTAACTCAACCCTGAATGGAGCAGGGAGTGGGCATCCTGGTCTGAACCTAGGACCACATGGGTGTCCAAGAAAGGCTGTTCTCACCTGAGCAGCACTACCTGTCCCTGGGCCCCCACGGCCAGGTCCACCAGTCTGTCCTGGGTGAGGTCCTGTCCCCCGCTCAGCGACTGCCCAAAATACTGGAGCTTGGAGGGGAGCTGGGAGCCTGCAATCCGCTAGCCAGAAAAGAAAAAAGTGACTCAGGTTAGAAGAGAGGGGAACAAGTTGGAAGGAAGTAACAAGAGATACAGAGGTAGGAATGTAGGAGAAAAGAAAAAAGGGGGAAACAGTGAACAAATGTCACCAACAAGGCCCAGAGGAATTAAGAGTGGGGAGATGATGACTGTAGAAAAGGGAAGATTCCAAACAAACAAACAAAGAAGTGGAGATTGGAAGGCTGTCCTAGTAACCCGAGTGGCATTCATTCCATCATTCAGTTAGTCCCTGGTTCCTCGTCTGACTCCACTTACAAGCCATGAATCCTTGGGCAAGAATTTAATGTTTCTTTGCCTCAGTTTCCTCACCTTTCACATTAGGATCATAACACCTTAGAGCTTAGCTATGGACATTAGATGAATTTGTACAGTTCTTAGAACAGCACCTGGATATGATCAATAGTCAATGACCTATTATGACGAGTGTTTAAGGCTGAAAGAGACCTCAGAGTTCATCCAAGCCCCTGCTCCCTGCTGGCAGATCAGGAGAGAGGTTGGAGACAGTGCTGAGCCCACTTTATCAACCTCTAGGTGGCTGAATCCAGACCTGAAGCCAGATCCTCCAACGCCAAACTCAAGGCCCCTTTTCTTTCTTTCTTTCTTTCTTTTTTTTTTTTTGCAGTTTTTTTGGCCAGGGCGGATTTGAACCCACCACCTCCAGTATATGGGGCTGGTGCCCTACTCCTTTGACCCACAGGCGCCGCCCTCAAGGCCCTTTTTCACTACCTGCTGCACTCTGTCTCCTCAAAGGACGCTGAGGAGCCAAGTTAGAATGGAGACTGGGTGCACCCCCACCCAGATTCTACCCTCCTGGCCACTGCCTCCCCTTGTGGGGCTTTTATCTTTTTTCCATTGCTCTGTTATGCCCAATCCCTCAGAGAATGTACCCTTTAAATCTCTGGGCACTCCTAGGACTAGCAGATATTAAAAGTGATGATCATAAAATACAAAGAGAAATTTACCAATTACTAAAGGAGTCTCAAAGCAGGGTAGGGGGTAGAAATAGCACAAACACAGAAAAGTGGCCAACACCAGAGTTCTCTGCTCCCAGGAAAACTGATCTCAGTACCATATCCCCACAGTTAGCACGTGAGAACAGCACAAGTCCTTTCCCATCAAGTACTGGCACGCCCTGGAGATACTACTGCAGCTTCACTTCCAGACTACCACATTAAAGGGAGCCACACAAATGTTTCGATTTCCCAGTGCATATAAAAATGTTATGCTTAGGCTATATTATTTGTCTATTGAGTGTGCAATAGTGTTATGTCTAAAAAATATACATACCTAAATTAAAAATATTTTATTGTTAAAAAATGCTAGCGATCATCTGAGCCTTTGGCAAATTGTCATCTTCTCACTGGTGGCAGGTCTTGCCTCCATGTTGATGGCTACTGACTGATCAGGGTGGTGGTTGCTGAAGCCTGGGGTGGCTGTGGCTCTATTTGTGTGTGTTACCTTAATCTTCAAATAAGATAACAATAAAATTTGCCCCATCATGTTGACACTTTCTTTCTCAAAAGATTTCTCTATAGCATTTTCCCCACGGTAGAAGTTCTTTCAAAATTGGTGTTAGCCCTCCCAGACTCTTCCACTGCTTTATTAACTAAGTTTATATCATGTTCTAAATCCTATAGTGCCATTTCAACAATGTTCATAGCATCTTCACCAGAGGTAGAGTCTATCTTAAAAAACTGATTTCTTCACTCATCTACAAGAAGCAGCTCCTCATTGATGAGAGTTTAACATGAAATTGCAGCAATTCAGTCACATTTTCCAGCCCCACGTCTGGTTCTCTTGTTATTTCCACCATATCTGCAGTTACTCCTTCGACTGAAGTCTCAAACCCATTAAGATCATCTATGAGAGTTGGAATCAATTTCTTCTAAATTCCCGTTGATGTTGATGTGTTGACCTCCTTCCAAGAATCATGAACGTTCTTAATGGCACCCAAAGTGATGAATCCTTTCCAGAAGGTTTTTAGTTTATGTTGTCCTGATCCATCAGAGGCATCTATGGCAACTATAGCCTCACAAAATGTATTTCTTAAATATTAGGACTTCAAAGTCAAAATTGCTTCTTGATCTATGAGCTGCAGAATGGATATCATATTTTCTGACATGAAAACAATATTCATCTCCTTGTACATCTCCATCAGAGCTCTTGGGTGAACAGGTACGTTGTCAATACGCAGTAATGTTTGCAAAGGAATCTTCTTCTTCTGAGCAGTAGATCTCCGGAATGGTCTTAAAATATTCAGCCAACTATGCTGTAAACATATGTACTGTCATCTGGGCTTTCTTGTTTCACTTATAAAGTGTAAGCAGAGTAAAGTTAGCATTGTTTTTAAGGGCCCTAAAACTTTCAGAATGGCCACTGAGCCTTGGCTTCAATTTAAAGTCACCAGCCCCAACCAAGAGAATCAGGCTGTCCCTTGAAACTTCGGAGCCAGGCATTGACTTCTCTTGGGTCATCAAAGTCCTAAATGAAATCTACTTTCAGTAGAAGACTATATTTAGTCTACATTGAAAATCTGCTGTTGAATGTAGCCACCCTCATCAATGAACTTAGCTAGATCTTCTGGATAAGTTGCTGCAGATTCAACAGCACTTGCTGCTTCACCTTGCACTTTTAAATGTTATGGAGACAGTTTCTTTCCTTAAGCCTCATGAACCGACCGCTGTTAGCTTCAAATTTTTCTTCAGCAGCTTCCTCACCTCTCTCAGCCTTCACAGAATTGGAGAGTTAAAGCTTTGCTCTGGATTCGACTTTGGGTTAAGGGAACATTGTGGACAGACCACTCAAACTTTTCTCATGTCAGCAATATACGAAAGTTCTACTTTGTTATCATTCATGTGCTCACTGATGTAGCTCTTGTAATTTCTTTTTTTTTTTGAGACAGAGTTTTACTTTATTGCCCTCGGTAAAGTGTCATGGTGTCACAGTTCACAGCAACCTCCAGCTCTTGGGCTTAGGCAATTCTCCCCAGCTATTTTTTGTTGCAGTTAGGCTGGGGCCGGGTTTGAACCTGCCACCCTTGGTATATGGGGCCAGCGCCCTACTCACTGAACCACAGGTGCTACCTAGCACTTGTAATTTCTTTCAAGAAGTTCTTCTTTGTGTCCACAATTTGCCTAACTGTTGAGGACAAGAGGCCTAGTTTCAGCCCATCTCAGCTTTCAGCATGCCTTCCTCACTAAGCTTAATCATTTCTAACTCCTGATTTAAAGTGAAAGACTCTTCCTTTCACTTGAAGAGTCAGAGGCCATTCCAGGGCTATTCACTGGCCTAATTTTAATATTGTTGTCCCTCAGCTATCAGGGAGGCTTGAAGAAAGGGAGAGTAACAGGAAACAGCAGTCAGTGGAGCAGTCAGAACACACATAAGTTCACTATCTTATAGGAGAGCAAGGTTTATGGCACCACCCCCGAATTACAACAGTAACATCAAAAATCAGTGATTGCAGATCATCGTGACAGCTCTAATAATAATGTACAGTTTGAAATATTGTGCAAACTACCAACATGTGACACAGAGACATGAACCTATTGTTGAAAAAATGACATTGATAAACTTGATTGACACAGGGTTGCCTAGTAAATCTATTTTTAAAAATGCAATCTATGGCTCGGCGTCTGTGGCTCAGTGCTTGGGCACCAGCCACATACACCAGAGCAGGCAGGTTCAAATCCAGCCCAGGCCCGCCAAACAACAATGACAACTACAACCAAAAAATAGCCAGGTGTTGTGGTGGGCGCCTGTAGTCCCAGCTACTTGGGAGGCTGAGGCAAGAGAAAGGCCTAAGCCCAGGAATTGGAGGTTGCTATGAGCTGTAATGCCAGGCATTCTACCAAGGGTGACATAGTGAGACTCTGTCTCAAAAAAACAAACAACAACAACAAAAACCCCAGGTATGCCTGTATGTTATGGGACATGCAATGGAATGGAAAAAGAAAATTGTAGTGGGTCAGTGAATCCAGAAATCCCTTCTCTTTGGTTCAGGCCTTGTGGGTATAACCCAAGTGGTACTTGTAATCAAGAGCCTACATACATCTCAGCCACTGCAGCAAGGGAACATTAAACAAATTGGTGCAACTTTATTGCAGTTCCATGACAATCATAGATCATAATCGTATAGACCATGTGCCAAGCCCAGGTCTAAGCGTTTTATTTGTACTAATTCATTTAATCCCTACAGCAGCAGCTCAGTGACACTGATTCTATTATTATCACCATTTTAGAGATGAGAAAACTGAGCCCAGAGAAGCAAGTGACCTGACCGAGATCACACGGCTGGGATACATGCAGGAGAACTGGGGCACCATCTACCTATTTCATGGAGCCTCTGGACCCAGCATCAGCCCCTCCCACAGCCAGGAGAGGACCCCTGTCTCCAGCCTCAGTTCCATCTCCCACCCCAGGTCTTGGCTTCAGCCCAGGCAGTCTCCTGCCACTAGCCTGAGCAGCTGCCATTCCCTTCCCTCTCTCAGTAGCTCCTCAGAAAGCACAAATCACCTCTCCTCTCTTCTTTGATTCCAGACAGCCTTCAGTCTGTTGTGGGTAGTTTACTAGTTAAGAGGCCAGGCTTTGAAGGTCAGACCCCTGCTCACATCCCTGGCCTGGCTGGCCACCATTAGCTGGGGGGCCTTAGGCAGGGACTGACGGCCTCCGTGAGCCTTAGTTTCTTTCCACGAAACATGGAGATGATAAAACCAACACCATTAGCTTCTCGTACACATAGCAGAACGAGAGTGCTAAGCATGCTGGTCATCACATGGTCACGAAGGACTATAACAAATAAATGACCCTATCACATTCCCCTTGCTGGGCTTTTATTTCATCAGTAACATGCACTCTCATGATGAGTTGGACGAAAAGAGCTCCCTGCTCTCCGTCTGGGAGTCCTGGGGTCCTCACGCTGCTTGCTTTCAGTTCCTATCCCCTCATCTCTTCTTTTCAGTTTTTCTATTCAGATCTGCCTTGACTACAATCTCTTCCCAAAGCTCTTCCCAAACCTTTCCCAGCACCTCCCTTGGACTCTCACTTCTCTTCTCCCTCTGTGGCCAGTGGGGGATTAGAAGGCCTGGGTAGGAGAACTCCTTCAAGTCTCAAGTCCCTGTACAAATAGTGTACATCCATTCAATGTTTCCATTCCTCAAATTCCACGGATTTTTCTTGCTGCCCATAAGGAGACCAAAGCTGGGCAAGGGAGGTCAGATGAGGTTAAAAGGGAAGGTTTTCCAGGTAGCATGGGAAAGAGAGAGAGAAGCAAGGAGGAGGCTATTGTAGTGACAGGGACAGTGAGCAGGCCTCACCTGGCTGTGGGAGCGGCTGATGCTGGGTCCAGAGGCTCCATGAAATAGATAGACAGCACCCTGGTTCTCCTGCTCTCCCGGGGCCCCGATGGCCACATCTGTCAGCTGGTCCCCATTCACATCCCCCAGCACTGTCAGAGCTGCCCCAAAGCGGCCCCAGGGATGGCCCTGCTCCCCACGGAGAATGACCTCACACTGCCACCTGCTCTGTTGTGGAACAAAACCAGTGTCAGGACCTCACCTGGGAGACCCCTCACCCTACCCCCAGACTCCACCCAGCCCAGTGCCCATCAGCCACTCACCCCCCGGGGCAAGGGGCACACAGACACCTGGCCCCCACCGGTCTGCTCATAGTAATGGGGGGCCCCAATGAGGACCAGGTCAGTGCTGCCATCTGTGTCCACATCCACCGAGCAGAGGGAGGCCCCAAAGTAGGAGCCAATCTGGAGGGCAGAGTGTCAGTCATCCTGCCCTTTCCTGCCAGAGACATTCCCTTCTGGGCCAGGTCCCACCTCTCCCCAGGCAACAGGAACTGCCCCAGGGTCTCTGGTCCCCTTCGTGCTCTCCTTCTCCACCCCTGGCCACCCCTCGCCCTGACCCTTGTGTTCCCCTCTGCTGCCTCCATACCCAACCTGGGTCCCTGTGACTTCTGCCTTTGGCCTCCACTG
>NW_003852472.1:9495853-9505027 GCF_000181295.1 Otolemur garnettii
CAGACAGCTCGTCCCCAGCCTGTCCCCCACCCCCAGGCTTTTCTCACCCAGGTAAGAGTCCCTCATGTCCACATTCTCCTGAGACATATTGATGAAGGTGGGGTTCATATTTGGGGGGTACAGGAAGGCACCTCCAGACCAGCTAAAGCTCCCCACAGCCCCCAGAACTGGTCCATCCTGGGAGGAAAGGATTCCAGGGCTGAGCAGGCTGGAACAAGAAGACAGCCTCTTCCAAAGACGTGCCTGCCACTACCCCTCACACTCACCCACACTCACCACTCTTGCCGCCCTCCTTCCCCATCCGTCCTGAAGAGGCCCCACTCACGTGTGTGAACACGGCACTGAAGCCCTCCTGGGACAGCTCCAATTCGAAGGAACTACTGCTTGTGGTCTCCGTACCTAGGGGAAGGCATGATACTAGAGTTCTAGGGAAGAAGATGGACTTCACCAGGTCCAGGAAGGAACCTCAGCTTCAGGAGCCCAATATCTACAGGAAGGGTTGGTGCCTGTTACATGACGGACGAGGTTCAAAAAGGAAAAGCGTTTATGGCCGAGGATTTCCGAAGCGAGTAGCTCCACTTCTGACTTACCCTCAATGGCAAAGATCTTCTCCTTCAGTTGCTTTTGTATATCTCTCAAAGCATCAAAGTTCTCCACTTTAAATATGTGTTCCTGGGAGGGCTTCGATGCAATGTCACTTAATTCTTTCAAGGATTGTATGTTTTGAAAAGCCGATCCGACCTGTCTCCAACAAAGATCAACTCAGCAAAAATAATAAATTTAAGTTATGCTATAAGAAATAATAAAGGAAATTTGAATGGGAAAAATAATAATAAATTTAATACCCTTGTGTGTACAGGGTGCTGATACTCTCCAACTAACCGTACAAGGTCAATATTATAATACTCAGTGCACAGATGAGAAAAAAGAGGCTCAGACAGCATTGAGAAGTTTAGGAAAAAGGATCCTGGGTCCCCAGGCTGGGACAGTTTTCATCCCAAAGACAGCAGGAGCTGAGAGAGCTGGAGTCTCTGTCCTTGAAAAGGGAGTAGCCTTGAGAGGAGGCAATGAGAGAATGGGGTGGGGTCGGTCATGCCCACTCCTTACCCCGATCGCATAACGGATGATTCCTGCCGCCTCAGCCTGGGGGATGACATCCCTATAAGCCAAGTAGTCACCTTCTTTCAACCCATCAGTGATGACAATGAGGATCTTGGTGGCATCCTTGCGGGCCCCACTTGAAGCAGTGAACAGTTGATATCTGTCAGGAAAGAAGAGGACCCAGAGCCTGTGAACAAAACCACACTCACCCCTGGCTCCTGTGTGAACCTGAGGAGGTGTTCCTTCCTCGGGGGGCCCCCAGCCCCACTGGGAGACTGCCACTTGGCAAGGGTGTCACGGGCTGGATTCTAGTCCCTGCCTGTCCTTTCTTCTTGGAGACAGATAAGCCTCAAAGGACAGCACCTGGGAGAAGTTGGGACTCACACGACTCTCCGGATGGCTGTGGCTGTATAAGTGTACCCTCCCAGCTGGTACACAGACTCCAACAGGCGTAGGGGGGTTGGGCTGCGTATGAAGTCGTTGAAAGTGAAGTGTGTCCGGAATTTGTTGGAGAATTGCATCAGGGAGAACTGAGAGAAGCACGTGGAGCTGGGGGCTGAGCTACTGCACCAGCATCCCCAGAGCCCTTGCCCCCCACCAGCCAACCAACTCTGGCTGTGCCCCCCAACCCTGCTTGCCCCCCAAGGCCACACCTGGGTGTTAGGCTTCTGGAATTGGCTCATCACAGCCGCCACAAATGTCTTCATCTTGGCAAAATCTCCAGAGGAGATGCTGCCTGAGCCATCAATGAGGAATACGATGTCTTGCTCCTGCTGTGGGCACTCTGGGGAAGGAAATGGCAGCAGTCTTCCAAGGGACACTCCCAGGGCCCAGAACTTTAGCCTGCTAGCCAGGAGAAGTCACTCCCACTAAGCCTCTAGTCTGGCGATCAGAGTCCTGGCCAGTGCCCTGGATCCCTTCCTTCCCTAAGCTCTTCAGCCTCTGAAGGCTTCATAAAGAGCCTACAACTATGACTGAGCTGCTCCCCTTTGGGCAGCTGGCCTGGGTGTACAAAAAAGTGAAATTTCCTCCGAGCTAGATGGTAGGAAGCTGAGGGTCTCCTCCTCCTACCTTGGCTGTCAGTGCTCCTCCCCTCGGCCTCCCCCTCCTCCTCTCCCAACATCCCCAACCATCCAGCAATGGCAGGACCAGGCTCCAGCCCCTGGCCAGTGTCTGTCCTCAGGGCTGAATGGTACTTTCACAAAATATTTTTAATGTCACCCTGGGCAATAGCTACACACTGGGTATATTCTGCTCTCAATGTAAATACGGGCCTCCACTCCCCTTCTGTGTGAAAGCAGAATCTGTCCTTAAAAGAGGAAGCTCTTTCAACTCATGGAGAGGAGATCCCCTTCCATTCCTTCCTCCTAGCTTCCTCTTTCTGCCCCGGAGGTCTGCACCGGAAAGAGTGGTGTCCTGGGTGCTCTGATGGGTGCCCAGGTTTCTAGGGGAGGAATCCAGACTCATGCAGGTGCTGGAAGTGGCACCCCAGCAGTGGCTAGATGTCAGTCTCCCCAAGGGCTTAAAAACAAATGTGAAACTAAAAAGTGGCCTCTGCTGTTTTAGGCTGAGTCTCACTGTTCCACCAACTTATCCTTCATCCCTGGGAAAGGAGGATGCCCTGTGCCTCACCCTGTGTGTGCGTGTGTACACACACACATATATACTCATACACGCACACACATGGCTCAGACTGCACCCTCACTAGCCTTCCCCAGGCTGCTGCACAAACCAAGTGGTTATATCCCAGGACACAGTGAATGAAAATAAATTCCCTTCTCTCTAAAAATAAGAGTAACTGGCCTTAATCACACCAGGCCCCAAACCCTGGCCATGGATCATCTTATTTTACTTTCAGTGTTGGGTGTGCTATTTCCCCATCTGACAGATAAAGAAACTGAGGCTCAGAGAGGGTAAGGTCACAGGAAAGGTTATACAGCACGATGGCCATGGGATAGGATGTGAAAGCAGGTAATGACTCCTCCACGGGTGTTTGGAGACACTGCAGCACGGGGTTACTATTTTTTCCCAGATTCCCCTTTTGTCATGCTCTGATAAGAGTGTCTCTGGCCCTGTTTCTCCCCCAGTCAGATGTCAATGAGCTCCTCAAAAGATGTGGAGGCCCAGAACACTCACCCTGCAGGGCAGCTGGAAACCTCTGGGGAGGGAGAGCCGGAAACCTCAGGGAAGGGTCCCTGCTGAACCTCTGGTTTGGGACCAGCAGGAAGCAGAACCCGGTCAAGTACATGTTCTCCCTGCATTCATGGTGCACAGTGGGGCCACAGGCCTGCAGACAGAGGCAGCTGGTAGAGGACTGCCCCTGCTCCCTCCCACCTTCCATTCCAGCACCTTCATCCTCCACAAGACCCCCAGCGCCAGCAGCCCTGGGTCCCCACTCCTCCCCTGGGGGCTCTCCCGTGACCCAGGGCAACTCACCAGGAGCCGCAAAGGGTGGGTGGCAGATGCCAGGGACAGGCCCAGGGACATGTTCACAGCCTCCGGAGGAACTGAGGGGATAGATATATACATGGTCAGCCTCAGGGACAGAGAGAGTGTGTAAAAGCTGCACAGGGGTCACCTCAACCTGGGAGACAAAGAGGTCTGACAGGTGAAGGGGGCTTCCAGGTCTGGACAGAACTTTGGGGGAGCAGGGTACAATTGGCAAGGAGGCCGGTCTAAAGGTGAGGGTCCACAGACAGAGCTGGGGCAGAGCAGGGAGCCTGCACCTGAGTCCCAGGCAGGTGTGGGGACTCACTCTGCAGGTTAATGGGCTCACAGGCGCTCGATCTGTAGGCACACTGGTAGAGGCCGCCTGTTTGGTTGGTCGCCTTTATCTCCAGAGGGGCTCCAACCACCACCCTGCAGGGAGCCAAAGAACACTGCAGTTAAGGGTGTGGATACAGAGCCCACTGCCCCAGCCCCAAGTTTCCATTACCTCTCCAAGCCTCAGTTTCTCCATCTGTAAAATGGAGATGAATGACAACTTGAATTCTGCGTGAGAAGAATTTTTGTCTATTTTATTCTGGCACATACCCAGCTCCTGAGACATATAGTAGGTGTTCAGTATTTGATGAGTGGCTGGTTCGTATCTCACTAGGTTGTTGTAAGGACTCAACCAGTGTCCCCACATAATGTGCTTGGCACCGTGCCTAGCCCTCGGTGCTCTGTAAATGTAATCTGTGATTATTGCTAGAGCAAGGCAGTGCCTACCCTCAGTCCAAATATTCTGCAGCAGTTGCCACACCAGACAAGAAAGTTTGGAAAAGACGGGGTTAGGAGGAAGAGAGCCAAAATTGTGTGATGAGAGCCAAAGGTCAGCGGTCCCCTGGCCCTCACCAGGAGCTGGCATACTGGACCACACTGTGTCCAAACCCAGCACTGTTCCCGTGGAAGGTTGTCGGCTGCTCTGTGTCCAAGTTGAAGCAGAGGGAAGATGCTACGCCTGGGGAGGAGGGTGAGAGAGCGTTTTGGGGAGGGGTCTTCCTCCTGCCTAACTGCCCCCCACCCGTGCCTCAGCTCCATCTCCTGGACCCCTAACCCCTACTCTCCCCTCCAGGCCCAATGTCTGGGAGTGCCCTGGCCTTCTGGATTCCAGACTTATCCCCCTCTTCCCCTCCCCCAAATTGGTTCTCCAATACCCTCTCCTCCACAAACTCCAAATCCTATTCCCTATGTGCCAGCCTCCCCCTCTTGTCTGAGTCTCTCCCAACCAGGCCCCTGGTCTCCCACCTGGACCCCTGGTTTGGGGCCATGGCTCACTTGGACCTGGGTGCCCTAGTCCCTCTTCTTCAGGGCCCAGTCTCACCTATCAGGAGGAGGAGGGCCGTCCTGCTCCTGGTCATGACTAGAAGATCAGATGCGCAGCTTGGAGCTCCTGGGATAGCTCAAGAACAGCTGGACCAAGGTACTGAGGAACCAAGTAAGTGAGTGGTCAGGAGGCAGAGGCAGAGGCAGGGAGGGAAGTCGTCAGTATGACTCAGAGGCAGAGGGCGGAGAACGCGATTAACATGAACAGAGAGGGGGCCAGGCAGCCCACACACACCCGGTCCAGGAGTCATTCTAATCAGGTGCTTGGCTTGATTCTCTTTCCTGGCCAGTCTCACCCCCTGGCCTTCCCCACCGCTCCCAAGATCACTCTTCCACTGACAGGAGGCTCCACTGGACCATGAAAATTTCAGTCAGCCTGGGGAAAGGAGGGGCAGATGCCAGCCCCTCAGGCCCTAAAGGAAACCCTCCACTGCTGACCTAAAACCACTGGCCCACGAAGTCAGGCATCTTGCCCCCAGCACAGTGGTGAAAATGTCCGGTTATAAAGCTCCCGCACAAGCTCTAAGCATTTCACACTGTCTCGCTGTCTCAGTAACCACAGAGGTGTGTGCTTTTATCATCACCCTTATTTTGCAGACAAGTAAACCGATGCATAAAGAGGTTGAAATGTGGACCTAGGAGGTCAAAGAGTGAGTATTCATTTATTCATCTGCTCATTTATTCATCATTTATTCAAGAAGCTGAGTTTGTAGCCGATGATCCAAGCTCTCTGCTAAGTAGGGGAGAAAAATAAACCACAGGGCCCCAGCCCTGGGGTCAGTGGAGAAGGTGAATGAGTAAACAGCAAGGTGGTTGCTGTGAGAGGAGAAGCCCAGAGAACACAGCGGGGTCTCACCCAGGCTGGGAAGCTGTGGGTTTCTGGGAAGGCTTCCTGGAGGAGGCGGCACTTGGCAATTGAAGTTGAGAGACTCCAGGGAAAGGTACTTCAGAAAGGGCAGCCAGATGTGGCGAGGCATGGACTAAAGGGCCTGTTTGTAAACTCAGTGGCAGGAACCAGAAAGTAGGGGTTGTAAAGTGGCGAGAGATAAGGCCAGGGTCCTTTGAGGAGAGGACGGGGAAATAGACCCCGGGCCTCAATCCCCCTCAAGCCACACTGATTATATCAGGAGGGCAGAGGGAAGCATTGAAGGGAGTTAGTGAGGATCAAGATCTTCAAATTTACATTTTAGAAGCTAAAAGGCAGGGCTGCATTTGGCATAGATTCTTTGGAAAGTGGCTTGAGATAAATCAATTGGGAGACAGATGCTGGGGCCTGTGGGATGGGCTGGTGGCCACAGGAGGGGCTGGAGGCTGAGTGGTCCTCAAAAGAAGGACAGTAGTGATAGTCCCTGAGCTAGAAGCACTGGAGGAGGAAGGAGGTAGATAAAGGGTTGAGCCAACTTCAGTTTTGAGAAAACCAGAATATTATGTTTAAGAATTTGGACTATTTCAACCTCTCTTTGCATCAGTTTTCTTGTCTGCAAAGTCAGGGTGATGATAAAAGCACACACCTCAGTGGCTGCTGAGACAGCTGAGATAGTGTGAAATGCTTAGACGCGTGTGTGAGAGCTTTATAACTGGACATTATCACGACGGTGCTATGATGATTGCTGTAGAAGGAGGGGCCTGCGGAGGTAGTTGGGTGTGCGGGTCTGGACCAGAAAAATCTAGGTTGGATATGCATTTTGCAGCCATCAGCAGAAATGCTGGGTGAAAGCCTGGTGAGAGGGTGAAGAGGGAGGAGAAAGATGGGCTTGGGGCCTCACGGAAACACCAATATTGGCAGCACAGCAGGAGAACATGTTGACTGGGAAAGACCCCCAAAGGGGAAGGACATGCAGGAAAGAGATGGGTAGGCTGGACAAAAGGGGCCCAGGCCAGTCACAGGCTGCCAGATGTCAAGTGAGGTAAGAGATGAGGAAGTCCCCAGCCTGGCAATGGAGGCGTCAGTGACGTTGGAGTGGGCCATGCCCAGGGTGGTGGGCGAGACAGGGCTGGCGTGGGCTGAGGAGGGGCCAGAGATACAGAACGTGGGCAACAATGTCACCAGAGGTCAGCAGCTGCGAAGAGACTTCAGACATAATACAGCTGCAAAAATGCCCTGGAAAACATGGAGATGAAGAAAAATTCAGAGAGAAAGAAAGAAAGAGTAATTGAATTCCAAGAAAGGAATGATGACAGAAAAACCCCAAAAAGGAGAAAGAAGAAGTGGTTCAGATTCTGGAAAGGGTAAAAGAGGAAGCTGCAATGACTCAGCCAGAAGTCTGGGAGACTCAGGACTGGTCTCATGGGCAGTGTGAGCCCAGGATGAGATGCCACGAAGCCGAGATGCCGTGAAACCTGGTCTTCCCACGGGCCCCATCTCTTCTCTCCAGCTGCCTAACATACTCCCACGACACTTCAGGCTCAATCAAGGTGACTTCTAATTGGAGAAAGGCCAAGGTAAGATAGCTCACTTTTGGCAAAGACAACTCACGATCACAAAAGAGTAGAACAGGATGTGTTTCCAGTTCAACCCACCCATTTTACAGATGGCAGCAGTGAGGCTCCAGTTAGGACCTTAGGGTGTCTAAACCTCACAGCCCCATTTTAGTGATTCATAACTGTGATATTTCCAGAAAAAGGGTAGCAGCTGGGGGGGAATGACATAAGCAAGGGGAAAATGCCCAAGTTACACTCTCTTCAGCCCCTTGGGACCATGAGTCAGAGGAACCCAGCTCTCCCTCTAGCACCTCTGGGCTCAGCCTGTAGAAGAGGTCAAGGGCAGGCTCAGCGCCTGTGGCTCAAGTGGCTAAGGTGCCAGCCACGTACACCTGAGCTGGCGGGTTCGAATCCAGCCCGAGCCCGCCACACAACAATGACGGCTGCAACCTAAAAATAACCGGGCGTTGTGGCAGGTGCCTGTAGTCCCAGCTACTTGGGAGGCGGAGGCAGCAGAATCACTTGAGCCCAGGAGTTGGGAGTTGCTGTGAGCTGTGATGCCACATCACTCCACCCAGGGTGACAGCTTGAGGCTCTGTCTCAAAAAAAAAAAAAAAGAGGTCAAGGGCAGATGGAGGGTCTGGGAGAGTTTAGAGAGCAACCAGCCTTTCCTACTGCTGGCAGTCCTCACTCAGTACGTTTCTGCTGTGTCCCCGAGGTGCTAATCAAACAAGATTCTAGCAGGGCAGCAGGTGGAAGGGCTGCACGTGATCTGGAGATGAGGGATGTGTAGAGAAACCAATTCACAAGTTGCCACTTTAATTTAGGTCTGATTTGCCTGAACCAAGTGGAAATGAATAATTTTGAGTCTGTTGCCTGGGTCATTTGTTTCTGTGGGAAAAAGAGAACAGAAATCTAGTGGGCATAAACCTCATCCCACCCTACACTCACCCACAGGCCTGAATGAACTTACCCTAAAGTTTCTGCCCTTTCTCTTACTACATGAAATCTGTCTCACTTTTCTGTCTTTGAAGACAATCCCTTCTGCATCCCCAAATTTTCTTAAAATAGAATTCATTTTAATTCTATAGTGTAGAAAGAAACATCTACGTAGGTACTCTGCTCTGAAGGCACCTGGTTCTCCTTGCACACCTAAAGTGATAGGGCGATGAAAGGCAGAATGACAGATGAATGACAGAATGATACCCTTGGCAGCTCTGGAGGATTTTAGCCAGTGGTTAGGGAAGCTCAGGACACAGACAGGAGAAGGGGGCATCAGATAATAACATCTTTGTTTGTTTTTTTTTTTTTGAGACAGAGTCTCAAGCTGTTGCCCTGGGTAGAGTGCCATGGTGTCACAGCTCACAGCAACCTCCAACTCTTAGGCTTAAGTGATTCTCTTGCCTCAGCCTCCCAAGTAGCTGGGACCGCAGGTGCATGCTACAATGCTCAGCTATTTTTTGGTTGTAGTTGTTGTTGGGGTTGCTGGATTTGAACCCACCAGCACCAGTATATGTGGCTGGTGGCCTAGCCGCTTGAGCTACAGGCGCTGAGCCAGATAATAACATCTTGATGGGAGAGCAAAGGAGCTGCGATAATACTAACACTTTTATCAGTGTATTTTATTAGATTGGCTCCTTGAGTTCTCCCAACAGCCTTATGAGGAGGGATTGCTATTGTCCCCATTTTACAGAATTGAGGCACAGAGAGGATGAGTTATTTGCCCAGGTCACCCAGGTAGTACAAGCTGAGGACAGGTTTCAAGGTGCTGGAGTCTTTCTTTTTTTTATTAAGTCACATACACATAGCTCATGAATACATTTATGCATATGTGGGGTACAATGT
>NW_003852472.1:9505590-9508699 GCF_000181295.1 Otolemur garnettii
GGGCTGGGGATTCGAACCCGCCACCTTAGGTGTACGTGGCTGGCGCCTTAGCCGGTTGAGCTATAGGCGCCGAGCCGCGTTCTATCTTTCATAAGAAAGTATGAGTAAATATAAGTTGGTTTCATAGAAGTACTGAGTACACTGGATACTTTTTCCTCCATTCTTGAGATACTTTACTCAGGAGAATATGTTCCAGCTCCCTCCATGTAATTATAAAAAGAGGTAAAGGCTCCATCTTTTTTTAAGGCAGTGTAAGGTGCTGGAATCTTAATCACACTGCTCATAATTTCACTTCCTCCTCTCTGCCCTAACTGGGCACATCTGTTCATTCAACCGTTTGCCCCCTACATATACACTGCTCACATGACACAGGCACTGGGCTGGCTGATGTAGGAAACAAGACAAACAGGAAAGGACCCCAGCCCTCAAGGAGAGTGCACCCCAGAAGGAAAACGCACTCCAGAAGTTTTACTAGACAGCAGAGAGACCCGCGGAAGGAAGTGATTAGCTCTGCTTTGGTGAGTCTCCGAGCGAGATGCTTGAAATAAACAAGTGAATGCCTTGATGCGCCAGGTGCTGGGGTAGGGACTGAAGCTTTCTTCAACATAGAGACTATGTCTTCCCAACCTTCCCATCCCCAGCTTTCTGCACAATGTCTAACACATAGGAGACACACCATCAATGCTTTGTGTGTGAATGAAGTTGAAGAATGACAGAATGATACCCAGGGAAGTGAACAGGATTTTTTGTATGAAGATCTAGTAGTTTCAGTCTCGGTGACCATTGTAGTTCATTTCTGTGCCTGGGAAAGAGCATTTGCTGCTGCTTTTTGTGATAGTTGTCATAAACTGAGGGCAAGGGGATCAAGTTAATAACTAGTCTTTCTTAGTGAATAAAAGGCAACATCCTCTAGATGAGGGTAATTGAAGGAAGAGTCTGCATCTCATTTCCCATTATCTCTCCAGCAGTAGGCATCATACCTAGAGCAGAACTAATAGGGGTCAGCACCTGTTTCCGGGCATATGGATGGACACATTGGCTCCGTGACGGGAGGGTGGATGAGTTTGTGTGTGGACAGGTACAAGGATAGAAGGATAGGGTGGGAGGGGTGAACAGGTGGATGGGTAGGTGTCAGGAGAGGCTGCACCAACTTGAAGTGAGTGGACCAAAGCTAAGCCCAGATCACCCCGAGGCCGACTCAATAATTGCCCAAATCAGAAAGCTGCCTTGAAACAAAGCAGAAGTAGCCTTTTTAGGAAGCAAACTAACTTGAACTGGTACAAATTTAGGATAAAATAAGGATTTGTTCAGTTTGCGTAAAAGGCTGCAGGAAACAAGTCCAGTAGAGGAAAGCAGAGGGACATTAGAGAACACGGCCAACGTGTACGTGGTGGGCAAGGAAAACAATTGGGGTGGCCAGCAAAGGAAAGAGGGAGGAGGAAGCGACAGCTGGATCGGAGACGCTGGCAAGCTCAAGTTGTCCTTGCCAAGACTCCCATGGCTGGGGCCAGTGGCCAGAATGGGAAGAATACAAACTTAATTTGTACTTAACTTCAGAGAAATAGAGACAGAGGAGAGAAGGGGAAGTGAAGACAAGTCGCCAGAAAACAAGGAAAGAAAGAGCAAGAAGAGGAAAGATCAAAGTGGTCAGAGAGGAGGCGTGGGTTGAACTGTTAGAGATAAGACTCACCTCATTCTGGGCTTTCTTTGGAGATAACACTCCTATCTTCCACTTGGAGGTTCTGAGGTGCTTCCCTCCATCCCAGCATCAGCTGTAGCCCACAGAAGGGAGCAGGCAGATCTGGGCTGGGGGTCCAAGCTATTCAAGGTCTGTCTGACTTTGGGCAATTTGACATAACCTCATAAGTATCCTTTTCTACAAAATGGGAAACATAATATCCATTTCACTGGGCAGTTGTGAAAGAGTTAATGAGGTTCAGTTGACCTTAAAGGAATTCGGAGTATAGCTCCCCAAATATACCATTTTGGCATGTTGATTATTTCGAGCTGAAGGCAGGGGAATAACAACAGATTCAGGAAGGACTTGCTAACCTCCCCCTTTCTGCCTGACACAGGACATAAAACTGTGCATGCATAAGGTACCCTTCCTATGCCAGGTAGAGAGCATAGTTGCATCACCCGGGAGATAACTGAGATGAACCTGTACCAAAAAAAAAAAAAAAACCCTTGCTCATATGGACCACCCTTATCCTCCCTTAGTTGCCCCTGTATATTTCCTAGTCAGTTTCTCAGAGTCTAGGCCCCTTTGTCTCTCGCAGCTTCTTTCATTCATTCATTTAACAAATATCCACTGAGCTCATACTCTGTGCTGGGCAGTTGCAAATGCTACCACATTTGGATACCACAACAAAAACAGATAATCCCTGTCCTCAAGGGCCTGACACTGCAGCCAGGGAAAGGAAACAAACTTGAGCATTTTTTTTTCAGATAGTGATAAAAGCTATAAAGAAAAGACGGGCCAGAGAGCTTTCCAGAATGGCAATCATATTATGTCTGGTTTCCTAGAAACAGAGTCTGAGACAGGAATTTGGGTACT
The DNA here is from genome assembly GCF_000181295.1 of Otolemur garnettii. Lineage (NCBI taxonomy): Eukaryota > Metazoa > Chordata > Mammalia > Primates > Galagidae > Otolemur > Otolemur garnettii. The sequence continues at coordinate 9,508,148 of NW_003852472.1, forward strand.
TGTGATTTATTGAAGGAGGATCTTCGGAGAAGGGGATGAGGGAAGCACAGAGCAAGAAAGAGGTCCCCAGTGAACTGACTTCAGCCTGATCCCAACTTCCACAGCGTGAATGGCACATGGAATAGGTCCCTCCATGAGGACAGATTCTGGTCCTTGGTACGACCTGTCAGTCAGTCATCCATCATTAACCACTCTTCTACCCTTCCCCCAGCCCACCTTTCACCCCCATCCAGGGACAGAGACCACTCAGTGCAGCCAAGACCATTCTCCAGAAAAGGGGGCAGTTGTGAGCCTTTAGCAGTCAACTCAACAACTGATGAATTAGCATTAACCCAGTACAGGGGATCTGGGAGAGGCAAAGACAGCACCTACACAGAATTATTTATTATTAGCTCTTTTTAGGGCAAAAGGAAGGAACAAGGGGGTCCTACGAAAGTAGATGACAGCAGAGAATTGGACAGACATCCAATGTCCCCGTGAGAATGTGGGTTGGGAAGGGCCGTTCCTGGGAGGGGCTGGGCTGGAGTGAATTAGAAAAGGAAGAATTGGCTC
>NW_003852472.1:9508979-9556750 GCF_000181295.1 Otolemur garnettii
AAAAGAAAAGGAAGAATTCCAGAGATGGAAAGTGAGGCTGGGTCATCGTATTCAGCTTCTCTATCTCGGCCTCATCTCAGTAGCAGGGTTGTTTCCCAATAGGCAAATGCATATATGGCAACCAATGCATTCAATTCATGTTCACTCAGCCTGGCCTGCTGAGGGGTCTTGTACTTGAACTGGGTGTGGGAGGCAGATAAAGGGAATGATTTCAGCAATTGTTCTTCAAAGTCTGGGCCAATGTAGGAATACCCATAGAGAAAGCAGATAGGAACCTTCCTTCCTTCCTTCATCATAGTAGCTGGAGCAGGGGATTGTGAAAACAGGCAATGACGATTTATTCATAGGTTGTTCTACCAAGGCAGTCAGTCATGATCACTTGTATTGTGGCAGAAACTCAAAAACAGGCAGAAGAATAGAGAGTTTTATAGTGGAAAAAAGGGACGGCTTTAGAGATGCCCCGATTAGAAGCTGTTGGCGTGGGAAACTGAAGGCAGGCTAGTTACAAGCAGGGCATACTATGCGATTGCTTAAGGGAGCATATTTAGCTTTCTCTGATCAGTAGTAAGTTGGAAGCAAGGACAAAAATTTATTAATCAAGTCCTGGACATGGGGCCAATTGTTACAGTTATTGTTATGCTGCCTGGACTGGTTGCTAGAGACTTTGTCTGATTTCCTGTAAGTCTGAGATATGCATAGTAAGGAAGGCTTCCTGGGCCAGTTATTGCAGCTAATGGGTTGGTTTGTTGGGCTGGTTGCTGCAGACTGTGGGTCAGAGATCTATTTTGACACATGGTGTGGCCATTGTTCCTTTTTATAGTCAGTCTCTCAATACCTAGAAAATGTAGAATAAACCAGCTGATACCATATGGCCCTGAGGACGTGTGTTAGAATGTAGGGAAACAAACATTTAAGAGTTCTGTCCCCTCACGGAGGGCACAGAAGGAACAGAAAGATGGAAAATCCAAGTCTTTTCATTCATTCATTCATTTACTTGGCACATATATGCAGCAATTGTTTGCTATGTGTTCCAGATATTGTCCCACGGCCTGAGAGTACACTGGGGTCCTCTAGGAATGTGCTGTCTCCAAGAGAAGAAACGCAGGTCAACGTGGCAGTATTTGTAGAACTTCTCTCATCTGGGGACCAGGAGGCTCTGGAGGAGGTAACACTTAAGCTGACTCTTGAGCCAGGTGAAGGAGAAAAGGAAGTGAGGTATAGCATAGGCAAAAGTTGAGAGGCGAGGTGGACATACCCTCTGCCCCAACCAGGTCATGTTTAAGCCAGACTTCCCCATGTAGTCACAATCACAATGCCTTTCTTTCTTTCTTTTTTTTTTTTTTTTAAACAGAGCCTCAAGCTGTCACCCTGGGTAGAGTGCTGTGGCATCACAGCTCACAGCAACCTTCAACTCCTGGGCTTAAGCAATTCTTTTGCCTCAGTCTCCCAAGTAGCTGGGACTACAGGACCCCGCCACAACGCCCAGCCATTTTTTGGTTGTAGTTGTCATTGTTGTTTGGCGGGCCCTGGCTGGATTCAAACCCACCAGCTCTGGTGTATGTGGCTGGCACCTTAGTCGCTTGAGCTACAGGCACCGAGCCATCACAATGCCTTTCGTGTTCAAGAGTATCACCCTAAGTATGGTGCATATGAGAAATGTAAGGTTGGGGGTGTAGGGAGCAGAAGTGAGTTTCAGAGGTGATCAGGGATTCAAAGGTCACCTTAAATACAATTGACCCTGGCCTCAGAGCTGGAGTGCTACAGGGAGGGGAGACTGGAGAGAATGGAGAGCCCAGTCCCGCCTAACAGGAGGGCTGTGTCTAGCTGTAGCTTCGTGTTGCCAAACATTCCAGTTTTTCAAGAGAACCCATAAATTGTCAAGAGAACTCATGGATTTTTCTTGGAAATCTCTCAATTTTAAAATGTTAACAACTGATCAAAAACAAACAAGGCTGGGTGGTGCCTGTGGCTCAGTGAGTAGGGCGCTAGCCCCATATACTGAGGGTAGCAGGTTCAAACCCAGCCCCGGCCAGACTGCAACAAAAAATAGCCAGGCCTGTGGCAGGCACCTGTGGTCCCAGCTACTCAGGAGGCTGAGGCAAGAGAAATCTCCTAAGCCCAAGAGCTGGAGGTTGCTGTGAGCTGTGACGCCACAGCGCTCTACTGAGGGCAACGAAGTGAGACTCTGTCTCAAAAAAAAAAAAAAAAAAAACAAAGCCATACAGGCCAAATAAAACCTGAGGGTTAATGTGGCCCCAAAGCTGTCAGTTTGAAATCTCTTTTCTAAACTGGCAGTGATTAAGAGCTAGGAATTTCCAAAACCAAGGCCCATGTGTTTTCCGCTGGGAAAGGGTACCCCATACCCTCAGGGCACACTCTCTAGGGAATCTCTCCAGAGAAGGCAAGGAAAAGGCCTTTCTAGTACCATTCTCATGCATCTATGGGGAGACAGGCCATTCTGTCACCAGGTGCAAAGTGACAAAAGGGTCACCCACCCCTCCCCTTTGGTATTCTCAGAGGTAGAGGATATTTACCCTTGGATTTCCTTAGAGACCAAATCCAGTGGGATCACCAGGAAGGTCCTATACATGAGAAGTATAACTGCAGCCTATGCCCATCTCCAGGAGGAGAGAGGGGAACACTTCCAGACTCTCTATTTTGAACACTGGCCCTATCCTAAGTACTGAAGAGGGAGGGGATTGAAATGCTATTTGGGGTAGCAGCACCATCAAGAAACCTTTAGGTTTTACCACAAGTCCAGTTTCGTCAACAGTAGGAAAGCAAGATCTCTGGGAAGGCAGTGATGTTAGTTACAATACAGAGTCAACGGCTGTGTCAAAGGCTCAGAATAACAAGGTCTCCAACAAGATCAGTGTTCATTTCTCTCTCCTGTAATAGAATAAGAACATGGAGTCCAGGGCTCACATGGTGGTTCCACAGCGTCCGGACTCAGGCTTCTCTGTCCACTCTGGCATTCTCGGCTTGGGTGTTGGCCCTTGGCTGTGAGGTCCAGAACGGTGCACACTCAAGCCAGTGTAAAGATGTTGAAGAGAAAGAGAAGACGCTTTCTCTCAAAGCACCTGATTCCACAGTTGTTCACTCTACTTCAACTCACATCCCATTAGCCAAACCTAGCCATGTGGCCACCACAGCCGCAAAGGAGTCTGGGAAATATGCTCTTTCACTGCGTGGTTATATGAGTTGCCCATTGAAAATGGAGAACCCACTCCAGAACACAGAGTATTGCAACATCAGTGATTTATTATTTCTCACAGTTGTGTGAGGTGACAATCTGAGTGGTTCAGTTGGACTTACCTGTGGCTGCAGTCATCAGATGGTGGGACTGGGCTGGAAGGCTCATGTTGGTCTTATTCGTACAACTGGCAGTCACAGTAGCTGTTGGCTGAGGCCTCATCTGTCTCCTTGAGGGCACACATTCTCCAGTAGGCTACATGCATCACAGCATGGTGGCCTCCACATTTGGGAGGGGGATGACAGAAGCTACCTTGCTTCTTAAAGTACAGGCTCCAGAACCCATCTAACCATTCTACCACATTCTGTTGGTCAAATCTAGCCACGAGACGAGCCCAGATTCAAGGAGAGAGACACATAGGCTCTGGGGGTTATAAGTATAACAATCTACCATGGTGGCCCAGATAGGAATTCTATTACCAAGTAGGAGAGGGAGGACATACACTGAAGGAATTTATTTATTCTGAAGCGAGAGACACCGCCCCCCCCCTCAATAAAAATGAATCCAGCCTTTCTGGGTTTGGCTTCTTATCACTGGAGATTTACAGTCCTGTTTATTAGTAACTTTGTGGTCACGCCAGGGTAATTTGTCACCTGAAATGATTTACTTTTCTCACTCGTTATAAAGTTCCTATCAGGCTGAATTTAACATAAGCTTCTAATTCAAAGATGCTAATGTGGACTCTGAGCCCACAGGCCCCTTAGCTGCCCAGGCAAGGACAGGTGACTACAAGGAAAGGGGCTCTTTCCTTCTTGGTTCAGTTAAGGGTTTCTGGAGATATTAAGGACTTTTAACTTTCAACTTAAGGAAAAATAAACATTCTTAACAGATTTTACTTTAAAGTCACAAGAAGAAATTTTGCACAACCAGCTAAAGGTGACCATGTGTGTGGCACCCCCCCAAGGATAAAAAGGGCCATTGTCTCGCTAGTCTCCTTCTGATAACATCTTGTTGCACTTTGAATAAAATGGGAACTCCTCACTGTCTTACAAAGTACATAAGCTCAGGTCCTGCCCACTTTTCTAGCCTCACCGGTGCTACCTTCTGCTAGGAAAGCTTCTGCCCCTACATGAGTCAGATGTCACCTCCCTTGGGGCCCCTTCCTTCACCTCCCTAAGAAGTAAGCCCTTCTCTCCTCTTATCTCATCTTGGATAGGTCATCTACACCATGATTTTCTCACATTTCAATGAACATGATTAAATTTCATTTTTGACCAAAAAAAAAGTGTCAGCAATTTCATATGGTTCAAGTTAAGATGGCAGCAAAATAACAGCCACCCTCTCCCCACACTCCCTCGAGCCCTCAGCAAGGCCATTCCTCTGAGGCTGTCAAGACAATAAAAGAAACGTTTTAGAGCTAGGCAGGGTCAGGATGGATCCCAGCTGCATTTCCTTCTTAGTTATATGACCTTGGGCATTTGCATAATCTATCTAAGCCTCAAGTTCTTCCTAAGTGAAATTCAAGTAACAATAAATAGCAAGTAGCAGTCCCTTAGCAGGACTGGTGTGAGAATTAGAGAACTTACATGCTAAGACCAGGGCCACGGTTACCATATTTTCACAGTAAGGGACATCAGTGCTGAGGTCCTCCCCCTGAGGAGAGAGGGCCACCCGGAAACAGCTATCAAAACTTTGCCAGCACAGGCTCAGTGCCCATAGCTCAGTGGTCAGGTGCTGGTTATAAGCACTGGGGCTGGTAGGTTCAAACCTGGGCAGAGGCTGCTAAACAATAATGGAAATAATAACAAAAAAGTAGCCAGGCGTTGTGGTGGGTATCTGTAGTCCCAGCTACTTGGGAAGATGAGGCAAGAGAATTATTTGAGCCCACCGTGAGCTGTGATGCCATGCTACTTTACCAAAGCTGACATAGTGAGACTCTGTCTCAAAATAAATAAATAAAATGTACATATTCCAGCTCCTTCTCCACAAGGGTGGGATAAGGCCAAAGTGCATGTTCTATACTGGCTCTGGAACTGCCCGGTGGGATTAAGCGTTATTGGCTGCCTGCCCTTCCTCAGCCCTTTCCTCCCACCTCTCCGTATTTCCTGGGACCACATCTTCAATCAACTTCTTCCACTCAAATTTTTGGGTTTGCTTCTGTGGGAACTCAAACTTCTATAAACATATCCCATGAATTATCCTTACATATATGCAAAATTGACATATATTCAATTTATTAATTCAGCATTATTTGTAATAGTGAGAGGTTGGAAATAATATATCAAAAAAGACTGGTCAAATACATCCGGATACACCCACACAGTGGAACACTACACAACTGTATACAAGAATGAAAAGTAATTTATGGCTAGATGGGAAACAATGTCTGAGCTTTATTAATGGAGAAAGCAAGATCCATACAGTATAAAGTACCCTACCATGCGTGTAAACAACTTGTGTGTTTCTGTGTGTTTGCACATGTGTAGAATCTTTCTGAAGGAGGCCCCGAAACACACAAGCTTCACTGCCCCTGAAGAGGGCAGCTGAATATTGGGGAAGGGACACTTTTCAGCATACATCCTCGAATGGATTTTGCTTTCTGCCCTATGGACAGGTTTATCAATTCAGAAAATAAAAGGAACATTAAAATAATACATGAATGCATCAAGGGAGATTTATAAATCATTCCTCTTTGGACACCCTGACTGGGGCCCCCCAGCTATAGCGTGGGTGGATTTGGACAGGCTCCTGCTTCCACCCACAGCTTCTCCGCAGAGTCTCAGTCCTCACTCACACGGGCTCCGGCAGGTCTCTGCCTGCTTGCCGTGAAGGGAAGTCTCACTTCCTTCAGCAGGGAGAGGTTCTGTTGCATTTCCCTTTACGTTCACCCACAAAAGCTGCTGTGATCTCTCCCAGAGGAAGAGGAAGGCCCAACAGCATCTTCACCCACACACGAGGAAGCAAAGCAATTTCCCTCTGCCTGAGGGTTGTGCTGAAGACACTGCCCACACTCAAGAGACATCTGAGTCATGCACACAACTTGCACACGTACACATGGAAACCCAAGCAGGTCTTTTCCTAGGGAGACCCCACCGCCCCGGTCTCCTAATGGACAAGTCTGTCCAACAACCTGGAGACCCAAACGTTGGTCTGACCAAAGTGCTGCTTGCTGCGGGACAGGGCCACTCAGTGAGGAAGGAGCCGTTACTGGGGTGGGGCCTCCTGGGGACCAGCTTCGGTCATCATGTCCTTGTACTGTCGTTTGAAGAAGCCGAGCTGTTGGGACAGAGACAGAGCAGTCAGGGCCACAGAAGCCCAGAGAGTGGGCGAGGGTCTTGCAGACCAAGAGGGGAGAAAGAAGGAGCAAGAAGGGTAATAATAATGGGGTAGCATGCAGAAGCCATCCAGGAAAAGTGGGGCAGGCAGGGAAATAACATCAAGCTGGGCCCTGGAAAGAAACATAAAATATAAGAAGAAGAACAACCAGTCCTTATCTAGTGGCCATTCTATATCAGGGGCCAAGTGCTACACATATATTAACCCAGTATCCTTCACAAAATGGGTGGTAATATTCTTTTTTTTTTCTTTTTTTGTGAGACAGAGTCTCACTATGCTGCCCTCAGTAGAGTGCCATGGCGTCACAGCTCACAGCAACATCAAACTCTTGGGCTTTAGCAATTCTCTTGCCTCAACCTCCCAGGTAGCTGGGAGTACAGGTGCCCACCACAACGCCCAGCTATTTTTTTTGTTGCAGTTGTCATTGTTGCTTAGCTGGCCCAGGCCGGATTCAAACCCACCCTGCATGTGGCCAGCGCTGTAACCACTGTGCTACAGGCACAGAGCTGGGTATTAATATTCTTGTGTTACAACTGAAGAAACTGAGGCACAGAGGGGCTAAGGTAACACGGCGCTCCTGAGATTTGAACCCGGCAATGGAGCTGCTGAGTAAGAAGCAAAAGAGGGAGAGGGCAGTGGGCAGGAGGAGGCCAACTGGGCAGGAGGAGGCCAACAGGGCAGCACCTTGTACAGCCCAGCCGTGATGAGGGCCAGGAGCACCAGCCCGCCAATGGAGCTGCCCACAATGAGAGGGACGGGGTTGTGAACTTCATATGGCTCCACCTTGGTCTCTGTCTGGGGAAGGAAGAGGAGAGAGAGGGTGTGTCAGGGGAGACAGACCTCAGCTTTCTGGGGGTTTCCCCAATCAGACAGACTTTGTGCGCTCCTTGAACCCAGGGACTAACCCTCCCTATGTCCCCCAATATCCCAGCCCTCACTCCTTTTCTCCCACCTCCTTCTCCCTTTTCTCTCTTTCTCTCTCTTTCCCTCCACTACCCCAGAGATCTGTCCAACCTGCCTCCAATAGTCTCTTTGTGCCTAAGACAGATACCTGGGCTCTCACAAATGCGTCCTGTCCTGAAACCAGGGCAAACACTGAGTTATTAAACAAGATCTCAGCTGTGCTCGTGACCAGGAGATGGTTGTGCGAAGTCTGTGGAAGAGAAGCCAACGGGAGCTGGACCTGAGGGCTCTAAAGTCCATGTCTATGCCCGATGAAGACACAGGACCTCACCTACCTTGATATACCAGTCAAAGGACAGGTTGCCTTTAATAGTGACATCTAATTTTTCCTGGAAATTGAAGAACGGGATGTCACACTGGGTTCTCTGGCAGACAGCGACCCCGCAGTTCTGGGGGAAGGAGAAGAGGAGGGAGATGACTAAGGAAGCCGGATGCAGAAAACAGCCCCGTGTCCCCCGAGAGACTGGACTGGGTCTGCACGTGGCTCCGAAGCAGGGGCTCAGCCTCTTCTCACCAGCACTGGGGTTTTCTTAAGCTCAGCCAGGAAGTCAGGGTTAGGGGGGAGATGGTCCTCGGTGCGGCACATGCTTGAGAGGTTCTGAGGAAAGACAAATACTGTAAGAAGAGAGAAATGAGGGCTCCTGGGTCCCTGCTGAGGGAGCACGAGGTAACCTGGGTCCAGGAGAGGGCAGAAGTGGCTCAAAAATCCAGCAGAGGAAAACAGATTTTAAGAAAGATCAGGGCTATGGGAGGGGAGCTAGGCCCACTACTCTGGCCCAGCTGGACTCACCGGGGATAAGGTGATCTGGGGGTGGTCCCACACGGTCATCTGGTTCAGCTGAATGGGGACCCAGAAGACCACACTGATGGGGAGGCTCCTCTGTCCCAGGTTGTTAAACTACATAGGAGAGGGGTTGGGGATCAGGGCTTGGACTTTCCGATCCCACCAGGTCTTGCCCTCAGCATCCCCCCCTCGGAGCTCCAGCCCAGTACCCCTGAGTAAAGCCTCGGAGGCCCAAGCATGGGGCTACTTCCTAGGAGGCGGCAGAGAGTAGAAACACACAATGGAGAGCCAGGCAGTCTGTTCGTAAGCCCTAGCTCTTCCACTCCTCTCAGTTGTGAGACTTTGAGCACATTCTATTCACGTTCATGCCCCTGAGCCCCAGTTTCTTCATCTGTAAACTGAGGGTAACGAGAGCGCCTCCCAGTGTTTTTATGAACATGAAATGAGCTGATTATGTATTTGCATGAACACATCCATATGCACATGCTTGTGAGCTTGAGACCCGGCCTGGCACCCAGTCGGCCCCGTGAGCACCCCCCATCACTGTTTCTGCATCTCTTCACGTTCATTTTCCTCCCCAGCCTCTTTCTCAGGACCCAGGTGTCCCCAGCTCCCCACCTGATAGTGATGCTGAATAACCTTACTGGTCTTCTCGAAGGCCGTGAAGTTGAGATATTTGGTAGAGACCTCATCGCTGAAGGGAGAAAGAAGGGGTAGGAGATGACAGAACATGAGGGGTGTCCTGGCAGCGGGTCTCAGGCTAAGTGTGTAAAGGAGTGACACATGGGTAATATCGCCCTGGGAGGAGGGGATGGTGTTGGGGACATGGAGGGAGGGGGCAACATGTGCCGGCTTGACACACACACTCACGTATGCACGCACAAATAGGCATCTGTGCATATACACATATACACAAATGCACATACATCCTCTCTCCCACTCATAAGCACACACCAACACAAGCTCAGACTCACACACACAAATACACAATTGCCTATGTCCAGCCGAGTGGCAGAGGCTCAGCTAAAGTCCTGGAAGCCAGCACCTGTTGACCAGCAGGTAGACAGCGTATTTCACAGGCAGCTCTAGTTGGAATTCAGTTTTCTTGGTCCTGGGCATGTTGTTCTCACTGGAGGGAGAGAGAGGGCTCTAGCCAGCTCCTGAGAACTGGAGTACTAAAAAAGAAAATCAGCCTTTCCTGTTCCCTCTCCCTCAGCCCTCGCCTCCAATCACCAAGTCCTGTTATCTCTGCGTCTCATACACCTGTTCTCAGCCCCCACCCCTGCCCAGCCCAGGCCCAGCCCTGTTCACCTGGCTGCCCACAGAAGCCTTCTTCTAACGGGTCCCCCAAATTCAAAACTGCTCCCACCTCAATCTCCAGCCCTCCTGGAGAGCGCCCTTCCTGACACACAAATATGATTAGGTCACGTCCACAGATGAAATTGCAAATTTTCTCACACTACTCATCAGTTATGGTGTGACATGACCCGTGTCTGACCAGCACCAAGTCCTTACATCCTGCGTTCTGTGCTGAGGCCATTCCTAAAGACATTCTGATCTTTCCGGCCTCCAGGCCTTCCCTGGTACGTGCTTCCTTCCTTCTGTCTTCACACTCACCTTCAGTTCATGCCTTTGCTTGGCTAATTTACGCCTAAATATATTTTTCTTCAGGAATCTTCTCTGAATGCCAAGCTCCCAAGAACACCAGACATCCCCCATTAATCTTTCATTTCTTCTATATTGCAATGCCAATTTTCTTGTCTATCTTTGTTCCTGAATTATAATCTCTGTGAGGGCAGGAGTCACAGTTGCCTTGTCTCTCACTATCCCACCAGCACTGGGCACCATGCCCAGCACGTGGTGGATGCTCAGTGGATGCTTACTGAACAAATGAATGAGCCGAAGGGAGAACCAGTGAGGAGAAGGAAAAGGTCCACCCTGGGCAAGGGGCTGGCGCAGCACAGGGGGAGGGTGCTTATGGGGGATTGGGCACAGTGCACCTGGTCACATTGGCCTTGAGGAGCAGTTTGTTTCCAAGGGAAGCTTTAGCATCCACATCAAACGTTATATTAAAGGTGACCTGCAGTTGGAGAAAGGAGAAACAGTGATATGAATAGGAGAGAAGAAACATCCCAAATATCCATCAACTGATGAATGGATAAATAAAATGTGGTCTACCCCAAGACAGAATTTTTTTTTTTTGAGACGGAGCCTCAAGCTATCCCCCTGGGTAGAGTGCCATGGCATCATGCTCACAGCAACCTCCAACTCCTGGGCTCAAGAGAGTCTCCTGCCTCAACCTCCCAAGTAGCTGGAACCACAGGCGCCCGCCACAATGCCCGGCCATTTTTTGGTTGCAGCCATCATTGTTGTTTGGCGGGCCCAGGCTGGGGATTCGAACCCGCCACCTTAGGTGTATGTGGCTGGCGCGTTAGCCGCTTGAGCCACAGGTGCTGAGCCCCAAGACAGAATATTGTTCAGCAATAAAAAGAAATGAAATATTGCTGCATGCTACAACATGGGTCCTTGAAAACATTATCCTAAGTGAAGGTCAATCAGTGAAAGATCACATTCTGTATAATTCCATTCATATGAATATCTGGGATAAGCAAATCTATAAGATAACATAGATTAATGGTTGTCCAGGGCAGGGAGAGATAAGAGGATTGGGGCTGATGACCAGGGTGGTCAGGATATCTTTATGAGGTATGAAGATGCTCGAAAATTGGCAATGATGATGGGTACACAACCCTGTGAATAAAGCTGTTTTTTTTTTTATTAAGCCAAATAGACGTAGACCATGAATACATTCATGCATATGTGGGGTAATAAAGCTGTTTTGTAAAAAGTAACCACAAGAAAGGAAGGGGGCGAGGAGGGAAAGAAATAGAAGAATTCCAGAAAAAGACAAAGGAGAAAAGAGAGAAGTCTGTAGTTCTGACCTCTGAGTTGTCTGGGAAGATGGGGTGGTTTATGTTACAGCTGAAGCTCTTCTCGGCCCCAGGCCCGGCTGTGGAGGAGACAGACTCACAAGTCAGGCGCCAGGATCGCTGGAAGGCAAAGGAGATAAAGGTGGTCATGTTAACCACCAGCCCTGGGGATGGAGAAAGTGAAGGTCAGGTGGAGCCTAAGAGGGATTTACCTACCTGGGTATATGACACCTTCCGGTAGGACAAGCCAGGTGGGTGGAAAAAGGCAACCTGAGTCCTGTAGGAGTCCTCACCCTCATTTTTGACAGTCACTGTCACATTGAATTCCCGGGGCCCACCCACCACCAGGGTGTCCAGGCTGTGGGAAGAACAAGATAGTCCATGAGGGGCTGAAGGCTTCCTGTGGTACACCTGCTCTGGTAGGAAGGAGGCACGGGCGCTTGAACATAGATAATGGTACGTGGGGCAGCCTCAAGGGACCCATGGCACACAAACACCTCCCAAGGGGCTGCTCTGTGCCAGGCTCCCTCACACCTTGTCGTGGTACAGGTTTGGAGGAAGTCATGAGGAAAAGAAACTCACTCCATGAAACTGAAGGTGATGCTGAGATCATCCTGGCAGATATTGTCATTGCCACAGTTCTTCTCAAATGGGAACTGTAAAATAAAAAATATGATAAAATGAAAGGAAAGGAATTATGAATATTATGAAATGAAACAGAATAAACTATTGAAAGAGACCAGAATGAGCTTCAGCGATCTTGGCCTCTGTTCTCTTCCATGCCCCTGCGGGACCCCAGCTGCAGGACTCACCAAGGCCATGAAAAGTCTCTGAGCGTCCACAGCCAGCACTGGCCGAAGGTTCCCGAAAGAGGACATAGGCTTCCCCACCAGAGAGAAGTTGAGGCGGAGGGTGATGGGGCTCACTGAGTCTTCTATACAATCCTGAGAGACAGCAGGGGTTTGGGAATCTGCCTTCCTCAGCTTCCCAAGCCCAGCCCGTTCTTGGAGGACCCACAGCCTGGCCACTCTCCTGCTCACCAGCAACTGTAGCTTCAGAGTCTCACACTTCTGTGTCAGCCCCAAGGTCTGTAGTTGCCTGCGTGTGCTGTTCTTTGTCTCATCAAAGATGGCACGAGAATGTGTGCGGGCGGAGTCCAGAGCCAGGTCATAAGTGATCATGCTCTGGATCTGTCCTGAGGTGACAGAGAGCATGGTGGTGAGGAGCCCAGGCTTTGAAGTTAGACAGAACTTAGGGCCCCATTCCTCTGCTCCTAGCTACATGACTTAGAGCATTTTGTCTGACCTCTCTGAATCTCAGTTCCCTGTTTTTTTTTGTTTTTTGTTTTTTTGTTTTTTGTTTTGAGACAGAGCCTCAAGCTGTTCCCCTAGGTAGAGTGCTGTGGCATCACAGCTCATAACAACCTCCAACTCCTGGGCTCAAGCGAGTCTCCTGCCTCTGCCTCCCAAGTAGCTGGGACTGCGGGCGCCCACCACAACGCCTGGCTATTTTTTGGTTGCAGCCATCATTGTTGTTTGGCAGGCCCGGGCTGGATTCCAACCTGCTACCTTAGGTGTATGTGGCTGGCACCTTAGCCACTTGAGCCTGTTTTTAAAGTAGAAATAATAATTACACCTTCCCAATGGCAAACATGAAATGAAATAGTGCCTATAAAGTATGTAGCACCATGCCTGCCATACAGTAAGTACTCAATAACTGGCAGCTAGTCTGTCACAGAAATTAATTTTCTTCCCTAGAAAATTAATTGTATTTTTCTAGCTGCTTTAAAAAATTGTTCTCTTTGTCTTTGGTCTTCAGCACTTTGACTATAGTGTGCCTCGGTATGAAAATTACCATTATATTTTATCCTGCTTTGATTTTATAAAGAATCAGGTTATCTTCTGTCAGTTTTAGAAAATTCTTTTTTTTTTTAAACGGAGTCTCATTTTGTCACCCTCAGTCAAGTGCTGTGGCATCATAGCTCACAGCAACCTCAAAATCTTGGGCTCAAGGGATTCTCTTGTCTCAGCCTCCCAAGTGGCTAGGACTACAGGTGCCCACCACAATGCCCAACTATTTTTAGAGTTGGAGTCTCGCTCTTGCTTAGGTTGGTCTCAAACCCATGAGCTCAGGCAATCCATGCTCCTTGGCCTCCCAGAGTGCTAGGATTACACGTGTCAGCCACCACACCTGGCAGTTTGGGAAAATTCTTAACCACTATTTCTTTAACAATTGCTTTTGTCTAACTTCTCTCACTCTCTCTCTCTCCCCCACCCCAAGCCCCTGCTTTCTGTAATTCCACCTACAAGGTTGTCAGAGCTTTCACTACATCCCATATGTCTCCTAAGATGTTTTTCTGTATTTTTCAGCCTTTTTCTTCTCTGTGTGTCAATCTAGATTCTTTCAATTGACTTGTCATCTAATTCTCTGTTCTTCTTCTAATCTGCTATTAAATCTATTTAACTGAATTCTTAATTTTCCATTTACTTTTCAGTGTAAGAGTTTCCATGTGACTCTATTTTATGAATTCTAGGTCTTTGCTAAAGTTCTCCATCCATTCCTTTTTTTCTTGAAGATATGAATTGTAGTTACTTTTTAAAAATTCCTAATCCAATCACTCTAATTTCTGAATCACCTGTGAGTATATTTCTATTGCCTGTTGTTTCTCTTCGTTGCTGATCAAGTGTCTCAATGAAAACACCAAGGCGTTTTACAAAGGTCCCTCTCTAATCTCTGTCTACCAAGCACTGGGAAGCTGTTGAATTCTCTGCTCTGCTCTTTAGTATTTAAAGTGGTGTTTTCTACTGGGTTTCTTGGAGTATTGACCTGAGCATTCACAGCTTAAAAGTCAGCCAATGACTTGAAAGGAATTTTTGTGTAAATTTTGAGACAATTTCTCTGCAATTTTCTACTCTCCAAGATTTTTCTCTTAAATTTTAGCCATGCTGGATGCCCCAACCTCTGATATTTCCTCATCCCAGTAAAGCTGCTGCTAGAAATTCTTTATGAAAGCTGAGTCTCACTATGTGGCCAGGTTGGCTCAAACTCCTGGACTCAAGTGATCCTTCCACCTTAGCCTCCTGAGTAGCTAAGACTACAGGAGTGCCTCACAACACCCACCTAATAATTTTATCTCCTCTTCTTATTTCTTTCTAGTACTGTCATTACTATTCCCCCACCCCAAGCATAATTCCACTTTTTGCAAATAGGGACAAGGGAGGAAGTCAGGTTACTGATGACAAAAGGCATATCTGAATGCTTTATGAATTTGTGTTTAGCTCATCAGCTCAATATCCCCAAATGAGTTTTCTCTCAGTTTATTTTTTCTAAAAACTTGGTTTATTCACAAGTTTAGGGTCCTCAATTCTCTGGAGTGCAGAGAGAATAAGTACCACGTGGTCACTAATTTAGTAGGATTTGCTGAGTTTCCCTACTCAGGAGGAAAATAGCTTGCTTACTCTGGTCTAGCTCAGAGAAGGCTGCCAGAGCCAGTGAGATCTTTGCTTGGGACTGCCAGAAGGCCAGGCAGCCGAGATTGAGCCACCCATCAATGTCCCTTGAGATTTATCCACCAAGGCGCACCTTCTCTCAGCCGATCCCGGGTGCTCTTGCGGACATGGAGGCAGACTCTGACTTCTCCAGCAGCCTGGCTTCTTGCCACCTGATCACGACACGCAATTATACTCCTAGGCACTTCCCTGGGTGTAAACTCCATAGTCACCTCAACTCTTAGCACTGGCTGGGACCTGCAGGGACACCAGAAAATCATCATGGACCTTCAGACAGCAAAAAACTTCCTCCAAAGGAGAACACTTGGTCTCCTACAAAAGGCATTCTCACCTGAGCAGCAACACATGTCCCTGGGCCCCGATGGACAGGTCCACCAGTCCATCCATTGTGAGGTCCTGCCCTCCGCTCAGCGACTGACCAAAATACCGGAGACCGGGAGAGACCTGAGAGCCTATGATCCTCTGAGGGTAGAAAAAGGGAGAGAAAGGGAATAGGAAAGAATAGGCAGGCATGTAACTCAGTCACCCAAGGTGAAATAGACATTCTCTGAGCTCTTCTCTAGTCTCATCTCCCACAACTAACCAAGGAATTAGGGCAACTTAGAACTTATCAAGGAATTATTTACCTTTAGGCTACAACCTCAAAATGATACCCAAAATCTCCAGTAACTATCTGTATTTCCCAGGGAAAACAAACAGTTGCATAGGAAAAAGTAAAGGCATATTATGTGGCTCACTGAATCTCATTTACATGGTCAGAATAATGTAAACATTCCATGTTGATCTAACCAAAATTATCATAGAAATATTAGGAGTGAATGGGAGGTCAAAGTGATGCTAATGTGTGGGAAACTGAAAGAGAACTCAATCCTCACCTCCCCCAGTGGGAAGTCAGTGCCAAAACACAAATCAAGAAGTGGCAAAATAAATCATGCTATTTGGACACGTGGAGAATAATTGAAAGAGTGGTTTCCTCAAGAAAAGGGGAAATAAAATGTGCATGGAAATTGTTGTTTTTCATAATAAGTCTCTCGGAGCTATTTCAACTCTTTAAACTACATGCAAGATCAATACTGAAAAAATAACAGCCAAATAATAAATTTAAAAGAATAAATTAAAAATAAATTAAAAGCGATTTGGTTGCATACTTAATGCCAGTGTATAGTACATTTGAAAATGGTTAAGATGGTAAACATTATGTCATATTTTTTTGCTTTTTTTTTGAGACAGAGGCTCACTCTGTCACCCTGGGCAGAGAGTGCTGTGGCATCATTATAGCTCACAGCAACCTCAAACTCTTGGGCCCAGACGATACTCTTGCATCAGCCTCCTAAGTACTAGGACTACAGGTGCCACCATGCCTTGCTAGTTTTTCAATTTTAGTAGAGACTGGGGGTCTTGCTCTTGCTCAGGCTGGTCTCAAACTCCTGAGCTCAAGCAATCCACCTGCCTCGGACTCCCAGAGTGTTAGGATTACAGGCGTGAGTCACTGCACCCACCATTTTATGTCATATGTATTTTATCTCATTCTCTTTCAAAAGTGATTTTGTAGATTGAAAGGAAGGATAAGAAAGCATGGGATGCTGATAGTTAATCTAAGTAGTGGTTACTTGGGTTTGCTGATATATGAAAATTCATCATTTAAGATGTGTGTATTGGCTTGGTGCCTATAGCTCAGCGGCTAGGGCACTGACCACAAACACCAGGGCTGACGGGTTCAAACCCAGCCTGGGCCTGCCAAACAACACTGATAACTACAACCAAAAAATAGCCAGGCATTGTGTTGGGTGTCTGTAGTCCCAGCTACTTGGGAGGCTAAGGCAAGAGAATCACTTAAGCCCAAGAGTTTGAGGTTGCTGTGAGCTGTGACATTATGGCACTCTACTGAGGGTGACATAGTGAGACTCTGTCTCAAAAAAAAAAACTGAAATAAATATTTAATTCTAGCTAATAATATGCATGCTGAAGTACGTAGGGATAAAGTGACCTGATGCTATGGAACTTAGCCTCTAGCACTGCTTACCCCACATGGCTAAGCCTCAGAGTGCATCCTATGGTGCTCCCCAACTATAGATTTTGAACAATAGTACCACCCAGTCAAAGAAGACAACCTAAAACCATGCCCAAATGGAAATATTCACAGAGTCCAGCCAGCAGACCTCCCTGAGAGCGGAGTCCAACCAGTGGTCTCACCAGACTGGAGTACAGCCAGGGGCATCATTTGACTTCAGAGCACAGGAAACAATCCAGCCTAACTAGAGTAACTGACATCAAGGTATGCCTGCCTAGGGTCGCTACCAGCCAGCCCATCCAAAATCCCGAGCTAGGTTAAATAATAAAAGTCTATGACCGCTAAAGAACAACTTCAAATAGCAGAAGTGGTCATCTTCTCTAATATGCAAGCGTCATTGTGAAAACACTAGGATTATTTTAAAAATCAGAAAAATGTGATGCTACCAAAAGAAACTAATAAAGTTCCAGTAATGGCATCAGAGGAAATGGAGATAGATGAAATGACTGACAAACAATTCAGAATAATCTTCTTAAACAAGTTCAGGCAACTATAACAAACACAGATAAAAAATTAATTAAAATTTGGAAAGCAACTCATGAACAAAATCAGAGGTTTAACAAAGAAATAGAAATAGTTTTTAAAACTAAATAAAAATCCTAAAGATAGGGCAGCACTTGTGGCTCAAAAGAGTAGGACAATGGCCCCATATGCCAGAGGTGGCAGGTTCAAACTCAGCCCCAGCCAAAATCTACAAAAAAAAAAAAAATCCTAAAGATAAAAAGTTTAATAATTGAGATGAGGAGTGGCACCTGTGGCTCAAAGGAGTAGGGCACTGGTCCCATATGCTGGAGGTGGTGGGTTCAAACCCAGCCCTGGCCCAAAACTTCAATAATAATAATATAATAATAATAATAACTGAGATGAAATTTTCAATAGAAAGCTCAACAGCAGACTCAATAAAGCAGAAGAAAGAAATACTAAACTTAAAGGCAGACTATTTGGAATTAATCAATCAGAGAAGAAAAAAGAATAAGAAAAATAAAGTAAGTCTACAGGAATGATGATGATTAGTTCACTTGATGCCAACAAGTGAACTAATAAAAGTTTCAGAACGGGAAGGGAGAGGAAAAGGCTTAGAAAGCTGAAAATTTCCTAAATCTGGGGAAAGACAACAACATCCCAGTACAGAAAGCTCAAAGGTCACCAGTCAAATTCAACCCAAAGATGTACCACAGCACATCATAATTTAATTATCAAAAGTCAAAGACAAAATGAATATTGAATGCAATAAGAAATAAGAAACATATCACATTTAAGGGATTCCTTATACAATTTTTAGCAGATTTCTCAGCAGAAACCTATAGGCCAGAAGAGAGTGGGATGATAAATTCAAAGTGATAAAAATAATCAACCTAGAATAATTTACTTGGAAAATATATCCTTCAGAAATGAGGGAGAAATAAAAATTACCCCAGACAAACAAAAGCTAAGGGACTTTATCACCACTATATCTGCTTTACAGGTATTGCTAAAGGGAATTCTTCCAGCTGAAATAAAAAGCCCCTAATTAATAACAAAGGACACATAAAAGGAAAAAAAACTCAATGATATAAGTAATACATAGTTATAATTCTCAAATATTATGAAGTTGGACTGAAAAGTAATTTTATTCCAAGAGTTAAAAGACAAAACTATTAAAAACAACTGTATAAAAAAATCCTAAATTCATATGGAACCACAAAGACTCCAAATAGCCAAAATAATCTTGAGCAAAAGGAACAAAGCTAAAAGAATCACACTATCTGACTTCAAAACGTATTATAAAGCAATTGTAATCAAAACAGTATGGTACTGGCATAAAAACAAACACCCATCTTGGCCTCCCAGAGTGCTAGGATTATAGACATGAGCCATGCATTCAGCCTTGTTAAAATGTTTTTTATCAAAAGATGAACAATAACAAGTATTGGATAGGATAGAGAGCAAAGTGAACTCTTACACATTTATAAGTATACAAATTAATATAGCTATTAAGGAAAATTGTATGGAAGTTCCTCAAAAATCTAAAAATGAAACTACCACACAATCCCATAATACCACTTACAGGTATATATCTAAAGGAACTGAAATCAATATGTTGAAGGGATACCTGCACTCCCATGTTCATTCTAGCAGTACTCACAATAGCCAAGGTAAGGCATCAACCTACATGTTCATCACAGATGAATGGGTAAAGTGTTGTATACATACACAATAGGATACCATTCAGGAATTTTAAATAATAATCTTTAAAATGCTCAACAATCTCAGAATAACAATGCACAAAATAACAGTTTCAGCAAAGAACCAGAAAATTTTTAAGGTGCTAAACAGAAATATTGGAACTAAACTACTTGTCAATGAATTTAAAATAATAATCATTAAATTTGCTCAACAAGCTCAGGAGAACAATGCAAAACCAAAGTCAGAAACTCAACAAAGAGCTAGAAAATTTTTAAAAAGAGCCAAACAAATTTTGGAGCTGAAAAATATAACTGAACCAAAAACTTTAATAAATGGGTTCAAGCAGAATAGTGCAAGCAGAAGAACTCAAAGATGTGTCATTTGAAATTATCCAGTCACAAGAACAAAAAGAAAAAAAGAATTAAAAAAAGAGTGAGGAGGGCATAATGCCCTTCATAGTAGCTTCAAAGAAAATGAAATACCTGGGAATATAAGTACCAAAGGAGGCGAAGGATCTCTACAGAGAGAATTATGAAATCCTAAGAAAATAAATAGCAGAAGACAACAAATAGAATATAAATAGAAAATAAATAGCAGAAGACAACAAATAGAATAATATACCAAGCTCTTAGCTGGGAAGAATCAATATTGCTAAAATGTATATACTACTGAAAGTAATCTACAAATTTAATGCAGTCCCCATTAAAATACTAACATCATACTTTGAAGAACTTGAAAAAATAGTTATTCATTTTGTGTGGAACCAGAAAAAGCCCATATACCCAAGGCAATTCTTAGTAATAAAAACAAAGCCAGAGGTATCACCCTACTAGACTTCAGGTTATATTACAAGTCTACATGAATCAAAACAGCATGGCATTGGCACAAAAATAGATACATAGACATATGGAACAGAATAGAAAACCAAGAGATGGAACCAGCCTGTTATCACAATTTCATCTTCAGTAAACCAAACAAAAGCACACACTGGTGAAAAGAATCCCTATTCAATAGATAATGCTGGGAGAACTGAATAACCACATGTAAAAAATTGAAACTGGACCCACATCCCTCACCACTTACAAAAATTGACCAAGATGGATAAAGGACTTAAATCTTAGGCACAAAACAATAAAAATCCTAGAAGAAAGGGTGGGAAAAACTCTTGATGATATCAGCCCAAGGAAAGATTTTATGAAGGAAGACTCTATTGGCAATTGCAACAACAACAAAAATAAATAAATGAAACTTTTTAAAATGAAAAGCTGCACTGCTAAAGACACAACAATTAAATAAACAAGCCTCAGAATGGGAAAAGATATTTGTATGTTACAAATCTGATAAAGGGTTGATAAGCAGAATCTACAGAGAACCCAAATTAATCAACAAAAAAGGAACAATCTCATCTAACACTGGGCAAAAGACATGAGCAGAATCTTCTCTGAAGAAGATAGACAAATGGCCAACAAACACATGAAAAAATGCTCATCATCCCTAATCACCAGAGAAATGCAAATCAAAACCACCTTGAGATATCACCTACCCCAGTGAATAGCACACATCACAAAATCCTAAAGCTGAAGATGCTGACACGATTGTGGAAAGACGGGAACACTTTTACACTGTTGGTGGGATTGCAAACTAATCCAGCCTCTTTGGAAAGAAGTATGGAGAATCTTCAAAGAACTCAAAATAGACCTTCCATTTGATCCTAGAATCCCATTACTAGGTATCTATCCAGAAGAAAAGTAGTGCTAAAAAGAAAAACAATTGCAAGCAAAGAATACTATACCTAGAAAAACTGTCCTGCAAAAACTGCAGTACAGATAGATTTCCAAACAAACAAAAGCTCAGGGAGTTCATTAGCACCTGACAAGCCTTACAAGAAATTCTAAAAGAAGTTCTTCAGGTTCGACGCCTGTGGCTCAAGTGGCTAAGGCGCCAGCCACATACACCTGAGGTGGCGAGTTCGAATCCAGCCCGGGCCCACCAAACAACAACAATGGCTGCAACCAAAAAATAGCCGGGCATTGTGGCGGGCACCTGTGGTCCCAGCTACTTGGGAGGCAGAGGCAGGAGAATTGCCTGAGCCCAGGAGTTGAAGGTTGCTGTGAGCTGTGATGCCATGGCACTCTACCCAGGGCGACAGCTTGAGGCTTTGTCTCAGAAATGAATAAATAAATAAAATAAAAAAGAAGTTCTTCAACTTGAAATGAAAGGACATTAAACTTCATCATGGTATCATAAGAAAGTATAAAATGTGTTGGTAAAGGTATGTTTATGCACATATACAAAATACTATATTACTATAAGTGTGGGTGAAAAAATACTATTTTTTGTATTTAGTGAAGAAGATCCCAAGAAGAACTGCAGCAACAACAAAAATAAATAAACAGGACCCAATTAAGTTAAAAGGTTTCTTCACAGCTAAGGATTCAATCAACAAAGCTAACAGACAACTTTCAGAATGAGAAAAGAGAGTCACATATTACAAATCAGACAAAGGGTTAATAACCAGAATATACAAAAAACTCACGCAAATCAACAGGAAAAGAACAAACAACCCCATTAATCACTGGGCAAGTGAAATGAACAGAACCTTTTCCCTAGAAAACAAACACAAACGAATGCCCAACAAACACATGAAAACATGCTTATCACCCTTAATCATCAGAGAAATGCAAATCAAAACCACCTTAAAATATTACCTAATGCCAGTGAGAATAGCCCAGATCTCAAGGTCCCAAAACTGCAAATGCTGGTGTGGTGGGTGCAGAGAAAGGGGTATACTTATGCACTGTTGGTGAGATTGCAAACTAGTACTGCCTTTTTGGAAAGAAGTATGGAGAAGCCTCAAAGAACTAAAAGTAGACCTACCATTCGATCCCACTCTCATTACTAGGTATCTACCCTGAAGAAAAAAAAATCATTTTGCCATAAGGACATTTGTACTTGAGTGTTTACAGCAGCTCAAGTCACAATTGCAAAGATGTAGAAACAACCCAAATGCTCATCAACCCATGAATGGATAAATAAACTATTAATTAACATCTGGTATATGTATACCATAGAATACTATACAGCCATAAAAAGGAGACTTTGCATCTTTTGTATTTACCTGGAAGGTCTTGGAAAACATCCTCCTAAGTAAAGTATCACAAGAATGGAAAAGCAAGCATCCAATGTATTCAATATTAATATGAAACTAGTAGATGAACAACTACATGACCACACAAGAAAAAAACACATTTACATTCAAGAAGGAGGGGATAGCAAGCTCTCACCTATCAGGCACACCCCCTGGGTGAAGGACTCAATTACAACTTGGACTTCACCTAACAAACACAAACAATGTAACCTAAGTGTATATACCCTAATATTAATCTGAAATATTTTTTTAAAACCTCAAATTTTTGTAGCTTTTAGCTGGTTGGTTTTTTAAAATGTAATATTTTGGTGGAAGTTTTAAATTATCACCATTAACTTATTTCTCCAAATGGAGGGGGGACAAAAATTCCTTGTTAGGACACAAAGAAAAAGAATTGTCTGCTACATCATAAAAAAAAAAATACCACAGATTGATCATATAATGGCTATAGTCCATTCCTTATCTTTTTTAATTTTAGTAATTCTGTATAAATTACTTGTACATACCTTAAAGCTTATTCTGCCTTGGGCTAATTAAGTAATGCCACACAGCACTAGAGACTGCACTGCTCTCAGTGGATAAACTCAAAAATGTCTCTAGTTGGGTTGATTTAGGAGGTGTGAAAAGTGCATAGAGGCAGAGGCCTGCTCCCATTTCACAATGGATGAAATTTTTCCTTTCTATTTTTAATGTGGTTTATTTTGGGGCTCAGAAATAGTTGATGTGATAAAAATATTCCTTTGTTAAAAAAGAAGGTAGCTACAAAATAATTTTTTTAAGAACCACGAGCTATTTTTTTTTTACAAGAACAAACTCAATCTGCAAAAACCATGATCTATTAAAAAACGCCATAAGTGGTTTCATTTATTTATCAGAGATAGCTCTTGATCATGTTATCATTGTTTGACAATAAGGTGACTTTTTCCTATTCTTAGGGTTAAAATCAAAGAAAGTTTATATTTTTATCAGTCTAGATCATAGTTCTGCATGTTGACTCAATGCATAGTGAAATCTCAACTAAGTAAGAAAAGCTATTTTCTAAATTTTCTAGTTATCTAAAGCTATGTTAATGGGTGATACAGAGTAACACTCAAATTATAATAAAGTTCTTCATACTGTGAATTATAGAGCACTACTTTTTTAACAGTCATTTTTTTGGGGGGGGTGGCAATGCGGCTGAGGCTTGATTTTGGAAAAAGCAATTAAATTGGTTTTTAGTTGGGGGTGTAAGTGGGGGTAACCCAGGTGGTAAACTCCCCAGCAAGATGGGCTGAGGGATGGGGCTGAGCCTCAGGTGGGTCTCCTGTTCCATGTGCTCCCTGGCACAGCTGCCTCACCCACAGGCTCTGTGGCAGCCATGTAAGAGGGTGGACCGGAGGGGCCGCATTGCAGCTCACTTGGGCAGGACATCAGAGGACTCAGACACCAGCTTCCCGACTGGGGTCTCAATCTTCTTCACAACCACAGCCCTGGAGCTGGTGCGGCTGAAGGAGCTGGAGCCCCCACCAGAGCCAAAGCCGGTCTGGAAGGAGCTCAGACCATAGCTGAGGCCGGGGCTTGTGAGGCCACCTGAGTGGCCACTGGTGGTCTTCGTGTGGATACTCATGTTCTGCATCCCAGACTCCAGCCGGCTCTCCTCGCCCTCTAGCAGCTTGCAGTAGGTGGCGATTTCCACGTCCAGGGCCAGCTTGACATTCATCAGATCCTGGTATTCTGCTGAGCCATGTCCTGCTTGGCCTGACTCAGGGCAGCCTCCAGCTGGGCCAGCTTGGCGTTGGCATCCTTAAGAGCCAGCTCTCCACGCTGCTCAGCATCCACGATGGAGCCATCCAGGGCAGCCCTCTGGCCTTTGAGAGTTTCAATCTCTTTCTGGACCCAGCTGATACTCCGGTTTGTGGGAGATCTCCGCCTCGTGCGCCGCAGGTCGTCCCTGTGCTTCCCAGCCTGCACCTGCAGCTCTTCGTACTTGGTCTGGTACACGCTCTCAGCCTCAGCCCGGCTGCAGTTGGCAATCTCCTTGTACTGGGCGCAGACCTCAGCAATGATGCTGTCCATGTCCAGGGAGCAGCTGTTGTCCATGGACAGGACCACAGACGTGTCTGAGATCTGGGACTACAGCTCACCGACCTCCTCTTCATACAGCTGCCTGAGGAAATTGATTTCATCAGTCAGCCCTTCCAGGCGGGACTCCAGCTCCACCTTGTTCATGTAGCTTCATTCCCATCCTTCTTCTTCTTCTTTTTTTTTTTTTTTTAATTGAATGGTAACTATGTACATTAATGCAATTCTGGGGTACAGTGTGGTATTTTCACATACAATTTGAAACATTTCCATCAGACTGGTTAACATAGCCTTCATGTCACTTTCTTAGTTATTGTGTTAAAACGTTCATATTCTACTCTTAGAAAGATTCACTTGTACCCTTGTAAGATAAACCACAGCAGTGATCCTTCCAATCCCCCTCCCATCCACATCCTTCTTGATGAGGACAAATTCTTTCTCCATCTCTGTATGTTTGTTGATCTCCTCCTCATACTTATTCTTGAAGTCCTCCACCAGCCCCTGCATGTTGCCAAGCTCTGCCTCCAGCTTCAGCTTCTGGTCCAGTGTGTCCAGCTGTCGCTGAAGGTTGTTGATGTAGCTTTCAAACATGCTGTCCATGTTGCTGCGAGCCGTCTTCTGCTGCTGCAGGAGGTTCCACTTGGTCTCCAGCCTCTTGTTCTGCTGCTCCAGGAAGCGCACCTTGTCAATGAAGGAGGTAAACTTGTCGTTGAGGGTCTTGATCTCCTCCTTCTCCTGGGTGTGCACGGCCTGAACGTTGGGGTCCACCCCCAGGGTGAGCAGGCTCAGCAAGCTCTGGTTCACTGTGACAGCTGTGATGCCCCCCATACCTCCAGCCCCGGTGTAGCCTCCAGCCAGACCCAGGCCAGTGCCCAGGCCACTCCAGAAGCTGCCGCTGCCCACCCGAGAGAAGCTCAAGGAGCTGATGTGGGCACCTATCCCCCTGCTGTATGAGTGGCTGCTGAAGGCCCGTGGGGCAGAGGTGGACACCTTGTAGGACTTCTGGGTAACCCTGATGGACATGGTGAAGACTGGAGTAGAGGCAGGTGGGCCAAACCAGAGACTGGAGAAGGAGCAAAAATCTGCTTCTAGATCTCAACAGTCATTTTTAAAGTAAAATTTAGGAGTGACATAGAACTAATAATTGAGTAAAATAAGTTTTACCAGATTGTTGTATATAATCATCTCTAAAACTCTGGAAGTTGAGGATTCATTATGCTGTGGCCAACTTCAAATATTTTTTAATTCCAAATATCTGAATTAATAAGCCTTGTCTTTACAAATATGTGACAAGTTGGGCAACATCAATGAATTTTATAAAAATAATATAAATGTCTTTCATTTAATGTTATTTGACTGCAACAAAATAAGAGAATTTTTATATATGCATGTGTATGTGTGTGTGCACACCCAGGGTATCCTAAAATCACCCATAAAGTCACCATACATGAGGAAAATGGGAAATTGTAGCTAAATATATCTTTATTTACAAAAGGTTTATTACCAAATTTTACAAAGAGGTGACCAACATGTAGAGAATGTTTTGTAAAATTTCGTAATGAACCTTTTGTAAATAAAGGTACATTTAGCTATAATTTCCCATTTTCCCTGTGTAAGCTGATTTTCTGGGCAACCTTTGGGATACCCTGTATATATAAAACAAAACTATGATAATTAAAACAGTATGGTACAGGCATAAAGACAGACATATAAACCAATGGAACAGAATAGAGGGTCCAGAAACAAACTCAGGCATGTAGGGTCAATTGATCTTTTAAAAGTATACCAAGAATACACAATGGGGAAAGGGCAGTTTCTTAGGCAAGTTATTGGAAAAATTAGATATCCACATGCAAAAGAGTACAAATGAACTCTCATACACAAAAAAAATCACTCAAAAATGGATTAGAAGCTTAAACATAAGACCTGGAATTCCAAAACTCCTAGAAGAAAACTTAAAGGGAAATCTTCTTGCCATTGATCAGAGCAATGATTTTATGAATTTGACACCAAAACCATAGGCAAAAAATGCAAAAATAAGCAAGACTATATCAAACTAAAAAGCCTGGGTGGCACCTGTGGCTCAAAGGAATAGGGTGCCAGCCCCATATACCAGAGGTGGCAGGTTCAAACCCAGCCCTGGCCAAAAACTGCAACAAACTAAAAAGCCTCCATACAGCAAAGGAAACAGTCAATTGAGTGAAAAGGTAGCCTAAGGGATGGGGAAAAATATTTGCAAACCATATATCTGATAAAGGATTAATCTCCAAAATATATAAGGAACTTCCATAATTCAATAGAAAAAAATATATAATAACCAGATTTAAAGATAACCTAAGAATTTGAAGAGGGATTTTTCCAAAGTCATATAAACAGTCAATAGATGTATAAAAAATGATCAACTTTATTAATTATCAGGGAAATGCAAATCAAAACCACAAATCACTTCACAACCATTAGGATGGCTATTAACAACAACAAAAACAAAAAAAGACAATTTGTTGACAAAGATATGGAGAAATCAGAACCTTTGCAGACTGCTGGTAGGAATGCAAAATGATGCAGTTCCTATGGAAAACAATATGGTAGTTCCTCAAAAAAATTAGAAGTGGAATTACCATATGATCCAACAACTCCACTTCTGAGTATTTAACCAAAAGACTTGAAATCAGGATTTGCAAGAGATATTAGCATGCCCATGTTCACTGCAGCACTAGTCACGATAGCCAAGATGTAAAAACAACCTAAACCCATCAACAGATGACAAATTTAAAAAATATATATAGGGGGATACTGGATGTTATTCAGCCTTTCATTGATAAACCATTATTCTAAAGAAAAGAAGCCAGTCACAGAAGGGCAAATACTGCATGACTCCATTTATATGAGTTATCCAAAATAGTCAAAATCACAGAAGCTGAGAATAGAGCTTGCCAGGGGCTGGGTGTGGGCGAAATGGGACTTGCTAATTAATAACTATATTCTGGGCATGATGACTCATACCTGTAACCCCAGCACTCTGGGAGGCCAAAGCCAGAGCTTGAGCTTGAGCTCACAAGTTCGAGACCAGCCTGAGCAAGAGCAAGATCCCATCTCTATTAAAAACAGAAAAACTAGCCAGGCATTGTGGTGGGCAACTATAGTCTCAGCTACTCCAGAGGCTGAGGCAAAAGGATTGCTCAAGTCCAAGAGTTTGAGGTTGCTGTGAGGTAACGCTACAACACTCTACCCAGGATAACAGAGGGAGACTCTGTCTCAAAAAATAAAAATAAAATAAAAATAAAGTAAAATAAATGAGTATAAAATTTCAGTTATGTGGCTTGGCGCCTGTAGCTCAGCAGCTAGGGCACCAGCTACATACACTGGAGCTGGAGGGCTCGAATCCAGCCCAAGCCTGCCAAACGACAATGACAACTACAACCAAAAAATAGCCGGGCATTGTGGTGGGTGCCTATAGTCCCAGCTACTTGGGAGGCTGAGGCAAGAGAATCACTTAAGCCCAAGAGTTTGAGGTTGCTGTGAGCTGTGATGCCACAGCATTCTACCCAGGGAAACATAGTGAGACTCTGTCTAAAAGAAAAAAAATCAATTATGCAAGATACATTCTAGAGGTCTGATGGATAACATTTTGCTAATAAAGAACACTATTTAACTGTACATTTTAAAATCTGTTAAGAGACTCCGTGCCTGTGGCTTAAGTGGCTAAGGTGCCAACCACATACATCAGAGCTGGTGGGTTCAAATCTAGCCCAGGCCTGCCAAACAACAATAACTACAACCAAAAAAAAAATAGCTAGGCATTATGGCGGGCACCTGTAGTCCGAGCTACTTGGGAGGCTGAGGCAAGAGAATTGCTTAAGCCCAGGAGTTGGAGGTTGCTGTGACCTATGATGCCAGGGCACTCTACCAAGGGCAACAGTTTGAGGCTCTGTCTCAAAAAATAAAATAAAATAAAACAAAATCTGTTAATAGGGGAGGTCTCATTCCAAGGGTTCTTATCCAATAATTTAGTAATAATAATAAATTGTTCTAATATGAAGATGGTAAGGAGCCAGAGACCAAAGGCCAGAAGACCAGATGGCCTCTGCTGGCTATGATGGGAAAGAACGTGACAGGTGAGGTGGAACCAAACTGTGAGGTTCCCTCCAGACAGCCATCTCCATCTGGCAGGAAATAGAGAGCTATCTTCAAGAGGAAACCAGGTATAGGGGCCAGCATTTAGGTGATCAGTCATCTGGATGAACTATATAATTGCAAGACCCAATACAAAAGAAAAATGTGGGACATCCTGTTCAAAATGTATTAAGAATTTAAGATGGCAATGGCAGAGCCTTAAGCCAAGCACAGGGCCCTGTGTGACCGCACAAGTCAACACCCATGAAGCATGTAGTCCCACAAGGTGACCAACTTTACAGATTTCCTGACATGTGGGACTTTCCTACAACCAGGAAAGATCTGGGCAAGCCAGTACTGGTGCTGGTCACCCTCCCAGAATAAAGGAATGCCTATATCCAATACCGCCAGCTTGCCGTTTACCATCTCCGGGCCTTGATCTACTCATCTGTGAAGTTGGAGTAATGATGCCCCATGCACCATTACTCTGGAATTAAGATTCTCTGAGGTTCTAGGAGGCATGCGTTCTGAAAGGACTGGGAGAACTGATCTGGTAGCTATGGGAACATTGAATTAGAAGGGGACAGATTAGTAAAGAGGCTGGTCTCACCTGGCTGTGGGAGGAGCTGATGCTAAATCCTGAAGTTCCATGAAAAATGTAGACCGCACCCTGGTTGTCTTGCTCTCCAGGGGCCCCAATGGCCACATCCGTCAGCTTGTCCCCATTCACATCCCCCAGCACTGTTAGGGCTGCTCCAAAGCGGCCCCAGGGGTGGCCCTGTTCACCATGGAGAACAGCATCACACTGCCACCGAGTCCTCTGCTGAATACAAACATTGTCAGGCCCAAACCAAAGCAACCCCTTCACCCTACATGCAGACCCCACCCAGCCCAAGATTCATCAGCTACTCACTCCCCGGGGCAAGGGGCACACAGACACTTGGCCCCCCTGGGTCTGTTCATAGTAATGAGGTGCCCCGATGAGGATCAGGTTGGTGCTGCCACTGCCGTCCATGTCCACAGAGCAGAGGGAGGCCCCAAAGTAGGAGCCGATCTGAAAGACATGGGGGCCATTAATTATCATACTAAAGCAGAGTATGGGAGAGAATTATGCCATGTGGGGAAAGCCCTTTGGAGTAGATGTGATCTTCTGTATGATTCATGATAAATCCTCTTGAAGGTGCTGTCAGCTAGAAGAGACCTTTATAGAGCCAATGAACATCGGGTGAGGATTTCCCCAAATGTTATTTCAGGGGACATTATTAAATAAGCAAAGAAGAAATTAGATTGGAAAATAAGAACATAAAAGCCTAGAAGAGCAAACAAGATACACTCTCAAAATAACGGAAATTCTTAGGAGCGTAAAAAGTCAAATTTGACAATCTAATTAATAAGAAATCATCTGGCTGGATTAAAAATGACTATTGCTACCCAGGAATATTTTTTGTGATATTAAGTAATAATGTCTACCTACCAGTGAAAGTGGTATCCACTTTAAAATATGTCCAATGTTAATATATACCATTCATCCATAGAATTCATCCGTTTAATCATCCATTCATTCAACAAACAAGGGTTTGCTATTTGCTGAGCACATGGCTGGACAGGAGAGACACAGTGCCCTCCAAGGACCTCAGTGCAGCAGGATGGGGGGAGAGTAGTAACCACATAGACAGGGCCAAGTTCTAGGAAGAAAAACTGTGGGGAACATCATGCCAGGACTCTATACACAGTATGATCTCTGCCCACACACAATGAGGGAAGACTCACTAAGAACCCAAAAGAGGCATTTAAACTTTATCCTAAAGTCAGCAGGATTTGGGTTGGTTAGGTTAGGTTTATGAAGGCACTGTAGTTGCCTCCATAGTTGACCACCTCCCCACACTGACCATCTCTTTAAGTTGACCTAATCTTCATAGAGCAGACTTGAACCACATGTACTCAGTGGAAGGAAAGAAGTTCCTTATGTTAACCAACTCTGTATGTTGACCAGTTTGTTACAGTCCCCTGGGTAGTCAAATTAGAGGTTCTACTATGTAATTTATATAGAAAAAAACTTAGCCCTTTTGGTATACACTTTTATAAATTTTGACAAACATACAAAGTCATAACCATCACCATAGTCAAGATATAGAATAGTTTCATCACCCCCAAAATATTCCCTCATGCCCCATTTTAGTCAACTTTTCTCCTTCAACTACCAACACCTGGCAACAACCAATCTGCTTTCTCTCCTTGTAATTCTGCCTTTTCCAAGATAAGTAAGGAATATATAGGATGGTACAGGATGTAGGATTTTGGTCTGACCTTT
The DNA here is from genome assembly GCF_000181295.1 of Otolemur garnettii. NCBI lineage: Eukaryota > Metazoa > Chordata > Mammalia > Primates > Galagidae > Otolemur > Otolemur garnettii. The sequence continues at coordinate 9,539,565 of NW_003852472.1, forward strand.
TTCACCTACAGCAATTGCACTTAAGATTCATCTGTCTTGTCACATGTATTGGTAATTCGCTCTTTTTTATTGCATATTTGTATCCCCTAGTTGAAGACATTTGGATTTTTTTCTAAATTTTTTTTTTTTTTTTTTTTTGCAGTTTTTGGCTAGGGCTGGGTTTGAACCCGCCACCTCCAGCATATGGGGCCAGCACCCTACTCCTTTGAGACACAGCGCGACCCCTTCTTTCTAATTTTTAATGACTATCGATAGAGCTACTAGAAATATTTGCATACACGTTCTCTTGTGGACATCTGTTTTCATTTATCTTCAGTAAATATTTAGGAATGAGATTGCTGGGATGGTAACTGTACATTAAACTTTATAAGAAATAGTTATTTTAAATTAATTTTATATGGGTAGAGGTTTTTTATTTTAAAGACAAAGCTAAGAAGATAAGAGATTTATTTTTTGACTGGATGTCCAATTTTTCCTGTACCACTTGTTGAACAGACTCTTCATGAAACTTCGTTTGCCCCTTTATTGAAAATCAATTTGGGACCAGGCACCATATTTCACACCTATAATCCCAGGGCTTTGGAAGGTCAAGGTGGGATGATTGCTTAAGATCAGGAGTTTGAGATCAGCTAGGGCAACATAGTGAGACCCCGTCTCTGCAAAAACATTTTCTTTAATTAGCCAGGCGTGGTAGCAGGTGCCTGGAGCTAGATACTTAGGAGAGTCAGGTGGGAAGATCACTTGAGCTCAAGAGTCCAAGGCCACAGTGAGCTATGATCATGACACTGTACTCCAACCTGGGTAACAAAGTGAGACCCCGTTGAAGAAAGAAGAAAGAATAAGGAAGAGGACGCAGAGGAGGAGAAGGAAGAGAAGATCAATTGGTAAAGTATGACATTAATACCCTAAAATATGGGGGGAGGAGACATTAAAGTGTGAGTTTTTGTATGTCATAAAACTGTTACCAGCTTAGACTGTGTATAACAAAAAGATGTTTTATGTAAGCCTCGTAGTATCTACAAAGTAAAAAATCTGTAGTAGACACACCAATGTAAAGAGAAAGGAATCAAAGCATGTCAGCATGCCACTACCAAAATGAATAAATAAACAAAATCACAAAGAAACACAGCAAGAGAGAAAGAATGAAACAAAGGAGCTACAAAAGAGTCAGAAAATAATGAACAAGACAGCAATAATAATTCCTACCAGCAATAATTATTTTAAATGTAAATAGATTAAATTATCTAATCAAGGCTTAGCACCTGTAACTCAGTGTGTAGGGCACCAGCCACATACACCCAAGGTGGTGGGTTTGAGCCCAGCCCAGGCCTGCTAAACAACAATGACAACTGCAATCAAAAAATAGCCAGGCATTGTGGTAGGCACCTGTAATCCCAGCTATTAAGGAGGCTGAGGCAAGAGAATCAGTTAAGCCCAAGAGTTTGAGGTTGCTGTGAGCTATGATGTCACAGCACTCTACCAAGGGTGACATAATGAAATTCTGTCTCAAAAAAATAATTATCTGATCAAAAGACACAGAGTGTCTGAATGGATTTTAAAATCCAGTTACATGCTGCCTATAAGGAACTCAATTTAGATTTAAGAACCCACAAAGATTGAAAGTGAAGGGATGGAAAAAGAGATCCCATCTAAATGTCAACTAAAAGAGAGCCATATTTATTAACATAGCAGACTAAATAGACCTTATGTCAAAACTGCCATAAGAGACAAAGGAGGTCATTAAATAATAATAAAGGAATCAAATCATCAAGAGGATGTACCAATTAAAAAAATACATGCCCCCAACATCAGAGCACCTAAAAAGATTAAGCAAATACTAGCAGAACTAATGGGAGAAATAGACAGCATTATAATAATAGTGACATTATATTATAATAATATGTATTAGGGGACTTCAATATCCCACTTTCAACATGGGTCGAATGTCCCGACAGAACATCAATAAGGAAACAACACTAGATCAACATATGCAGAACATTCCATCCAACAGCTACAGAATACATAACCTTTTCAAACACACATGAAATAGTATTTAGATAGATCATATGTTAGATTACAAAACAAGTCTTAAAAAATTCAAGAAGACTGAAATCATATCAAGTAGATTTTCATCATCTTGCCCCAGGTAAAATGGCTTTTTTGGGAGACAGTCTCACTCTGTCACCCTGGGGTTGAGGGGTTGAGTGCTATGGCATCATAGCTCACAGCAACCTCAAACTCTTGGGGTCAAGTGATCCTCTTGCTTCAGCCTCCCAAGCTATTTTTTAGAGATGGGGTCTCCCTCCTAGAGTGCTAGGATTATAGGCATGAGCCACCACACTTGGCCCTAAAGTGGCTTTTATCCAAAAGAATAAATGAATGTTAGCAAGGATGCAGAGAAAGAGGAATGCTAGTACACTGTTGGTAGGAATAGAAGTTAGTACGGCCACTATGAAAAACAGCATAGAGATTCCTCAAAAACTTAAAAATAGAACTTCTAGGTATAGATTCAAAAGAAAAAGAACCAGTATCATCAAAGAGATATCTGCACTCCCATGTTTATTGCAACACTATTCATAATAACTAAGATATAGACTCAGTCTAAGTGTTCATCAATGGAGGAATGGATAAAGAAAACGTGGTACAAATACACAACGAACTATTATCCAGGATTTTTTTTTTTTTTTTTGAGACTCAGTCTTACTATGTTGCCCTCGGTAGAATGCTGTGGCATCACAGCTCACAGCAACCTCCAACTCTTGGGCTTAAGTGATTCTCTAACCTCAGCCTCCCAAGTAACTGAGATTACAGGTGCCCACCACAACGCTCAGCTATTTTTTTGTTGTAGTTGTCATTGTTGTTTAGCTGGCCCAGGCTGGGTTCAAACCCACCAGCCTCAGTGTGTGTATCTGGCGTCATAACCACTGTGCTATGTGCTGAGCCTATCCAGGATTTTTATTGCATTGACTCTATAGATCAGTGGTTCTCAACCTGTGGGTCAGAACCCATTTGGACTGTATTAAAGGTTCGCAGCATTAGGAAGGTTGAGAGCCACTGCTATGGATCAACTGTGAGAGAACTCACATCTTAACAATATTGGGATTCCAACATTCCAGTCCAGGACCACCAAATATCTCTCCATTTGTTTCAGTCTTTGATTTCTCTCCTTAATGTTTTGTAATTTTCAGCATACAGGCATAGTAGACATTTGGTTAGGTTTATACCTAAGTATTACCTGGTCCTTGGCACTATCGTAAAAGACACTTTTTATTTAAATGTCTAATCGTTTACTGACATTATTACTGAAATTATTTTTAATAACAATAATTTAATCATTTATTTAATTATTTGATAACTACTGGATAATAACAAATACAAATTATTTTTACATATTGATCTTGCATCTTCCAAATTTACTGAAATAACCTATAATTTATAGCAGCTACTTTACAGTCTTTGATATTTTCTATGAAATAGTGTCATCTCCAAATAAAGATATTTTTATTTCTTCTTTTCCACTCTGAATGCTTTTTTCCTTCTTTTTCTTGCTTTATTGCACTAGCTCTTCCATGATGACTAGGAATAGCGAAAGTGGACATTCTTACCTTATTTCCAATTTTAGGAGAAAAGCATTCTCTTTCGCTTTTAAGTATAATGCCAGCTGTAAATGATGTTTTGTAAATGTTCTTTTACAGGTTGAGGAATTTCCCGTTGGTTTACTAGTTTGCTGAGTCTTTAAACATGAAAGGATGTTGTATGTATTTTGTCAAATCATTTTCCTATATGTATGAAGATAATTACATGTTTTTCCTTCTCTGATCTGCTGTTATAGTGAATTTCAGTGATTTTTTTAATGGCTTTTTAAAATTGAGTTAAAACTTACTTCACGTAAAATGCACCATTTTACATGAGTGTTGTTGTGTAACTATCACCTCTAATTCCAGAACACTTCCATCTCTCCAGAATGAAACTTTCTATCTGTTAGCAACCACTCCCAATCCCCACTCCCTCCCACATCCCCTGGAAACCACTGATCTAATTCTTCCCTCTGTGGATTTGTGAATTTTGAATTGGGAAGTGTGAGTCCTCTAACTCTGTTCTCCTTTAAGTAGCTGGGATTACAGGCTTGTGCCACCACTCCCAGCTGTACATTGATTTTTCAAACACTGAACAAGTCCTTCATGCCTGAGATAAACCACACCTATCCTTCTTTCTGTTGTTTTCTTCCCCCACTCCTCCCATCCCAAACACCTGCACTCTGAACTCTTTCCTATACTCTCCTCCCTCCCATGGTCCTTCTCTTTCCCCTCCCCTCCCCTTCACTTCTCTCCTTCTTCTGTCTTAGGCCTTGACTTAACTGTCACTTCCTCCAGGAAGCCTTCCCAATGCCCTTATGTAAGTGCCCCTCCCATTTGCTCTCATAAGTTTAAGCATTTATCACCCTTGATGGTAATTTGCAAGAGTTTGTGTATAGCAGGGCAGTTGACCAACCATCCCCCCTCATGTGATCCTTGACCACACACACAAAACAAGTAACATCACAGCCACACTTGACTTCTTGGAATTCCCCTAACACTCTCCTCCACCCACCCTTTATATGTGCCAGGCACTGACAGCATCACTGGTCAGTGTGTGTAAAACATTTGAAAAGACCATGTGAAGTATTTGACTATTAGCAAAGAATTATGAAAAGCTGTTTGAATATCAGGGCAAAGTGGTTTCATTCACATTAATTGCAGACCAAAAAGGACCAGTGATGAAAATTAAAGAAAAGCACACAGAACCACAGACACAATATCATGGATGCAGCCCTGTTGCAGGAATTCGCAAGAATGGTTTTGACTAGAGATTTTTGCCTCACACACCAATTCCCACATAATATGCAACTATATAGATTTTTCAGGGGGTGACATTCAAAATATTAAAGCACTAGGGCTGCATAGGGATCAAGGAATAATACTTGGAGCTTGACTGGAGCAGGCCCTGGAGGTCCCCCAAGGTGTTCTACCTGACCCCATAGTTGCTGGATCATAGGAAAGTCCAAAGGGTACTGGGAAAAGAGGCAGAGTGTAGGGGTGAGGGGGAAGTAGCCATTTATCAACAGATAAGGAACTATTTTAATATTTTATAACTAATATGGCTGTACGGGTTACATGCCAGTTGAATACCAGCTCTGAGATCAGCTCTGTATAGGTCAAGCATTCTTATTTATTATTGTTAGTTGGAAAAGCTAAGGATGTAGCATTCTGAAATACAAAAGCTGATCCCATGACTCCCCAGTTCAAAGCTCTCTGAAGGCGCCTTTACAAGAATCAACCATGAATGGCATTTGACAATGTCAATCCTAGGACCTCTCAGCCCCGAGGGAACCTTTGTTTGCACATTCATGCACTCACCTGGCTACCCTTGACAGCAGCGTTGAACTCCCAGGTGCCGAAATTCTGTCTGAACATCACCACCAGGCCAATGTGCTGATGTCGGGGTGCCCCCAGAACCAGACTTTGCACCCGATTCCGTGAGATGACTGCAGCAGCATAACCTGGAGATGACGGGCTAAGCAGTGAAATACTTCCTCTGCCCCCTTCTCCACCATGCAAACCCATCCATTGAACAGAACAATGGGGCAGCCCAATGCTTGGCAGGTTGAACTGAGCCCTGCATTATATTCTTCTTTATAAATATAATAAAAATTAAATTTTGAAATTTCTATCTTTAAAGCCATCCCAAAGGCCTACAAAAGATCCAATGACATCTACAGTAGTTGAGTTATGCCACATCCTGAACCTCTGCCCTCCCCACTTACCCAAGTAAGCATCATTCATGTCTGAATCTACTCTGGTTGTGTTGATGAAGCTGAATTTTTCCTTTGATGTGTACAGAAAGGCTCCACCAGACCAGTCAAAGCTTCCCACAGCACCCAGCAAGGGACCATTCTGGGGAAAGGGGTAGGAAAGGATTGATGAGAAAGAGAGAAAGGACCACTGCTACCCAACGAAGAGGTAACCCCCAGTAAGTACCTATCACAGAGAAGAACCTCCAAACCCTTAAACCTCCTCTATCTCTTTCTCTTTTCACTCCCTGCCCTCAACTTAATGAAGAACCACTTACAGAGGTGATAGCTGCACTGAAGCCTTCCTGAGACATCTCATGCTCAAAGGAACTGGTACTTCCCATCTGAGTACCTGTGAGGAGAACTTTCTACATTAAAGAAAGCAGAAGTACCTAGAACAAATGCTAGAAACTCAAATGCTTTGAGGAACAAACAGAAGGAGGCTCAGGTGGAATTTGTGTAGAACTGGAGAGCACATGCCCCTCTTAAAGGGATGGCATCTATTCAGCGCCAGCTACTTCTTGCCAAGCAGGAATGTGGTCCTCAAAGTGGCTAATCCTTCAACTTTCCAAGATAAGCCATAAATCCAGATTGTATATAAACCCCCCAATTACTAAATTACTTTTATTCAACAGATATTTATTGAGCACCTTCTGTATACCAGGCACAATTTTAGGCAGCAGGGACATAACAGTGAACTAAACTGACAAATGTTGGCAACACATCCAAATTTGGGGGAAAAAACACCATGTGGGATGTGACTCCCCCACACTCCAACTTATCAGCCTGTAACCAAGACTTGCAAAATTAGAGGTAAGAATGTAGATGCTTTGATTCAAAGAAATTGACCACCTGAGGCCAGGGTGGCTGGGAGCTGGAGGAAGTGAAGAGTTGATACTGGCAGTCAGGATACCAAGGGTTAGGAGGGTCTAGTTTCTAGAGGGGAATATATGTTTGGGGTTAGAGAGTACCTCTGGAGCTGTTCTGGGAACACAGATGCCTGCTCACCCTCAATCGCAAAGATCTTTTCCTGCAGCTGGTTCTGAATGGTCTTTAGAGCTTCAAAGTTAGTCACCCGGAACACGTGATCACGAGGTGGCTTGGATGCAATGGTATTAAGCTCTTGGATGGATTTCATACTGTTGAAGGCATCTCCCACCTGTTGCCAAGGAACAGAGGCCAGGTCATACACTGCCTAAGGGTAACAGCATCATCTAGCAAAGAAAATCATGCAGGAAAAGAATCTGAAACATGATTTGTGAAATGAGAGAATGTACCGGAAGGCCCTGGGACAGAGCTTCAAAGTATAGGAAGCTTCTGAGAGCTAAAAAGCCTTTGGTCCATTTGCCATGCCATGCTTCCCAGAGGAAGGGGAGATTTTTTTTTTTAATATGAGGGTATTTCCTACTTGCTAAGCTATGCATCAGTGATAATATCTTTTTCTATGTTACACAAAGTGTTATGGTAGTTTGATTACACTGAGATCCTAACTCTCTTCCTGTTCCTTTGTCCAAGTTCTTTCCCCAAAGCTTTGCTGTGCCATCCTACTCTTTTTTTTCCCTAGTAATGAGTAGTGTGATGTTAATATCCAGGAAAGTAAAACCAATAGTCACCTCTGCAGTAGCTCACTAACAACTGCTACCACACAGAGGCCAATGTTCCAGAGCTTAAAAATAAGTATCAACACAATTGAGGACCCTTCCACTATAGATAGGGTGGGATGCTGTATACATACTACTAATGACGGTCACACCTCAAAATGCATGTAGTCACATCCATCCTCCTTCAGGCAGTAGATCCCCTATACTTGTCATGTAGATCAGCTACACTGTCACTGGAGACATAGATCCAACCACCCTCCCATACGTGGTAGAGGTTGACTGAACCTCCTGAGTAGGCATCTCTGTACATGGTTTGGTAGATGGCTCAACAGGCCAGATCATAGGCCTGCTCCACTTTCAGATCATAGGAGTAGCCCCAGTCCATGACCCCATAAACATACACAGAGCCAGAACCTACAGAGAAGGTGACCCCCAAGATCTGGTTCCTTTCACTATCCACATGGTAGAGGCCAGGGCCTCTCTTATACCAGTTACAGATCATTGGTAAGCAGCTTAGAGGCAGCTGCTATGGAAATGCGCTCCTTATTTCAAAGCTCATAGACCCAACATTGCTGAGCCAACAGCTGCTCCCAGAAGCTACAATCTGCTTCACCCCCAGTCATGGTGCCCAAGAGGTAAACATTGGTCTCTATCACCTTCTTCACTATCTGGGAGGCAATGTAAGCACCTGCTATAGCTCTGGAGTCAGCTGCAACTATGACTCCGTAGCACAACTTGAAGGCTGGATGGTTCCATGAAGCATTTGGCTCCTCTGGGACACCCTGGCTGGGTGAGCCCAGGTTTGGGCCATCACTGGGACTCCCTGGACCTAGATCTAGCTGATCTGCATGTCCTCTGAGTCAAAAAAAACCCACATGGTTTCACCAGTAGTGGCCTCTGTCATCCTTGTCTTAATAAAGTAATCTGCCTCACTCACTGTCTCTGGGCTTAGCCATGGGTCTTGCTTTAGCCCATGGATGTTGTCAAATGTAATGCAAACAGAGGCTTGAAAAAGCACTTGCAACATCTACCCTTGCTCTCTTGTTTCTCTGCTTTCACCATGAAAACATGCCCAGGGTAGCCCACTGGAAAATAAGACCCAGGGAGTGAAGAGTACAATCACCCCAGTTGTTCCAACAAAGGCCATCTAGTTCAGTAGACAGACATAGTTGGCAACCCTCAGAAATGAAGAGAGCCTAGCCAAGATCAGCAGATCTGCCTGACAACCTGCAGTTGATTACAGATGTGTGAGTGAGCCCAGCTAAGACCAGAAAAACCTGCCCAGTTGACCTACAGGCTTATTTGTTATTTTAAGCCACTGAATTTTTGAAGTTTGTTATACAGCATTATTGTGACAACAGATAACTGATACAGGTGCATATGAGCTAGCAATAACCCTTTCCTCACTCTGAGTTTACTCATATTTCACTTCAAATTGAAGAGAGGGTGTATCCAAATAGAAAACCTCAGCAGAAGTGTCAGGCCATATTTCCTACCCCAATGACATAGCGAATGACTCCTTCTTTGTCTGCCTCAGGGATGACATCCTCATACTTCAAAGGATCACCAAACTTTTCTCCATCTGTTATGACAACTAGGATCTTAAGGGCATTCTCACGGGCTCCTTTGGTGACATTAAACAGTTCTCTTCTGTGCAGGGAAAAGAAGGGACAAAGTCAAATGCAAGTAGACAGAGATGTTATTAATGTTAGGAAAGAAAAGTCAGCAGAGTCACAGACACAGATACAGCTGGGCTCTGCCTAGGAGAAGCTTAGCCTCTCCTGGGTCTTAACACTGAGATATGACTGCCCCAAGACCTGGAAGGCCAGGAGAGAGAAAGGAAGCCTTCACGCCTATGTATACTTTTCCATAGCTTGGTTGTTTTTTGTTTTTTGGTGTTTTATTTATTTATATTTTTTTTTTGAGACAGAGTCTCAAGCTGTCACCCTGGGTAGAGTGTCATGGTGTCACAGCTCACAGCAACCTCAAACTCTTGGGTTTAAGCGATTCTCTTACCTCAGCCTCCCCAGTAGCTGGCACTACAGGCACCCACCACAACGCCTGGCTATTTTTTGGCTGAAATGTCGTTGTTATTTTAGCTGGCCCAGGCTGGGTTCAAACCCACCACCTTTGGTGTATGTGGCCAGCGCCCTACCCACTGAGCTACAGGGACTGCCCATAGCTTGGTTTTTTAAACTGAATGCTATCATTTCCAATTTTTTTTTAAGTTTAAAGAAATAAATTTAATTAGGCCTTCATCTAACCTCTTCTAGAACACTGCACTAGCTCTCTAGCACACCTGGGACTCTCGAGTCCTTCCTGCACTTCTGTCCCAACCCTACCCTCTCCTCCACATACACACACACACACACCCCGAAATCAGTATGAACTTTCCAAAATAAAGTGTGGGGATGTCTCCCCACTGTTTAAAACCTTCAATGGATCCCCAACTGGCTATAAAGTTGCCTTTAGTGATCTGACCTCAACCAACCCTTCTAGCCTCCCTCAAGCCACCTTTTTCTCTCACTTCCCCGCTTTACCCTCACCTTTACTCACACTTGTTTTTCATGAACACAGTAGGCATGGTCCCTCCACACCTTTCCCACGCTGTTTCCTCCCCTGGAAACACCCTGAACCCCAGCCGTGCATGAACAACTCCTTTCATCCTTCCTAGCCCAGCTAAAAGTATCTCCTCCTCTTCCCACCCTTACCAAAGAGGGAAGAGCTTACACTACTTTGCGGATTCCTGTGGCAGTATGCGTCCTCCCCTGCAGCTGTTTCACTGGCCTCAACAGGGATTTGGGGTTGGGGTTTTCCTGGAAGTCTTTGAAGGTGAAATGAGTCCAGAAGTCATCAGAGTACTGCATCAAAGCAAACTGGAAGAGGGCACCTGGTATTACACTGGAGAAGGTGTCCCCACTCCCTTAAACATCTTCCAACAAGCCCTACCTAAATCTTGAAACACTGAAACATTTCAGTCTCCAATTCCTTCCCTGCCCTGCCCCTAGTCCCTCTTCCATCAGAGATCAGCCATCAGCTCCCACTTCTTCTCAATACCAGAATTCAGCCAGAAATGTGATGCTGGTTTCATCTCCCAAGCCAGTCCCTATCAATCAGTCAGGGTTGCCTGTTTTACAAAAGGCTGAAAGAATGCTGAAGCTACATCCAGAAAAAGGAGGAAAGAAGACCACAGTGGATTGTCAACTTGGCAATGTCTACAATTGAAGTAGGAGAACGCAGTAGGCAAGCATCTGCCACCCCCATATGGGCTGTTCCTAACCTACCCATTGGCCCTCACCAAGGTTTTGGACTTTACAAATTGCTCCATCACAGTTGAGACAAAATCCTTCATCCGCTGAAAGTCAATTGGGTTGATGCTACCAGAGCCATCAATTAAGAAGGCAATGTCACTATCCTGTTGAGGACACCCTAGGGAAGAAGAAGAAAAAGAGTATGAATCAATTAAGTGATTAGAGACTTGGTGCTCATTTATTCCTTGCTTAACAGCTCTCTGCTGAGCAATGAGAATAACAAGTAAACAAGATTCAATCCATGCTCCAAGCTAGATAAAAACATAATAAACAAAGTGGTATGGGAACTTTGGGGCCCATGGGAGTCAGGGAAAATGGTGACATTCAACTGGATCATGATGAACAAGAAATGTTATAATTTGCCAGAAATACAAAGAAAGAAAGAAATTATAGAAAAAGGAATAGCTCATTTCAGGGTACGTTGGATGTGCTCCCCTCTGCCTCCACCCCTATACCCACATCTATCCTTCTCCACTCAGCTCTGTGGCCCAGGAAGTCAACTTATATAGATCTCATCACCAGTGTTCTTTTGGGGTCAACAGGAGGGGAGTGAGATCAGGGTCTTATCCCTGATCCTTATCCTTATCCTCCCATGTGAGGTTGTCTTGAGCCAACTATGTCCTTAACAAAAGACCACTGCTCCTCTCAAGGACGTGTGCTCCATGTAACTCTCTGGATTCTGGTGACCTGACCCTCTCCTCATCCCATCAGCCTAGGGGTGGTAACAGGTCTGCTCTGCTGTGCTTAGACTATCCTGATGGCTCCCTTAGACCCTATCACACCTTTATACTTAGTCCTTTTATAAATACACCCTCCTCAAATTACTGTGATTGGGTTGTGCCATCTTTCCTAGTTGAGACTCTGAGTGATACAAAGAAGATGAGGCCCAAATGGATTCTGAAAGAATCAAAGAAAGCCATTTATGGAACTGGGGTAAATGTACATGATGGGGATGGAGACAAGGCTCTGACATTAAGCAGAGAACAGCTGGCAAGGGCCTCTCTACTCCCAGGAGAAATTCAACTTTACCCCTAGGCAATGGGGAGCCACTGAAGGTTCTCAGAATAGGAATGACTTGTATTGTATTTTAGAGAGATTGTCAGAGCAGTGAGGAGTTTATACAGCTCTACTCATGATTGCCAAATACTAGAAACAACCCAAAAATCCTTCAGTGCGTGAACAGTGAATGACTGTGGGAAAGCCACACAATGGAACACTGCTCCGCAATGAAAAAGGAGTGAACCTTGGACATGCACAACATCATGGATAAGGCTCAAATGCTAGAGAAAGAAGGCAGTCTCAGGGTGGTGCCTGTGGCTCAAAGGAGTAGGGCATCAGCCCCATATGCCGGAGGTGGCAGGTTCAAACCCAGCCCCAACCAAGAACTGCAAAGAAAAAAAAAAGGCAGTCTCAAAAGGTTACAATTCCATTTATGTAACATTCTTGAAAAGACAGAAAACCATAGTGATAGAGAAGAGACTAATGGCTGCCAGAAGCTGGGGGAGTGGGGGGGCGGGAGAACAGCAGGAAAGAAGTTTTAGGGAGATAAAGGAACTTTTGTGCCCCGATTACAGACAGTGATTGTTACACAAAATATGTTCAACATGAATATGTTAAAATTCATGGCTGAACGCTCAAAGAAAAACAGGTCCATTTTACTGTATTAAAAAATAATATAGGCTGGGTGCGGTGGCTAGCACCTATAATCCTAGTGCTCTGGGAGGCTGAGGGATGTGGATCCCTTGAGCTCAGGAGTTGGAGACCAACCTGAGCAAGAGCAAGACCCCATCTCTACAAATAGAAAAACTAGCCAGGTGTCATGGCAGGCACCTGTATTCCCAGCTACTAGTGAGGCTGAGGCAAGAGGATCCCTTGAACCCAGAAGTTTGAGGTTGCTGTCAGCTATGACACCACAGCACTCAACCCCAGGGTGACTGAGTGAAACTCAGCCTCAAAAACAATAATAATAATATAAAATACTCTAAAAAGTATTGGCATTTTTGTGACTAGAAAAGCAGATTCTAATGTTTATGTGGCAACTTTACAAAGCAAACTAGCCAGGAAATTTTTTGAAAATCAGAGATATATTGTTAAGTGAAGAAATCAAGGTACAGAATAGTGTGGGTAGCATGCTACCATTTGTGGCACAAAGGTGAAAAAATATATACGTATGTGTATGTTTGTATACACAGAGTTTCTCCAGAAGAAAACACAAGAAACTGGCAACAGCAGTTTCCTGACCAGAGAGAAGGATATTTTCACAGTATATCTTTTGCTTATTGCATACTGAATTTTAAACCAAGTGCACGCATTACATGTTTATAAGTAACAAGGAACGAAACTAAGAAGTAGTCTTGAACTCCTGGAAGTGAGGTTGTTATAGTCTGAATGTTTCTCCCCTTCAATCTCATGTTGAAATTTGTTCCCCAGTGTTGGAGGTAGGAAGTGTGTGGGTCATGGAGACTGAGCCCTCCTGAATGGCGTGGTGTGCTTTCGAGGTAATGAGTGAGTTCTCAGCAGTGAGTGAGTTCTCACTCTGTTCGTTCACTGGAGAGCTGGTTGTTTAAGAGAGCCTGGCACTCCCTCCTCTCACTCTGGCTCCCTCTCTTGCCATGTGACAGGCCTGCTCCTCCTTCACCTTCTGCCTTGGTTGGAAGCTCCCTGAAGCCCTCACCAGAAGCAGATGCTTACACCAAGCTTCTTCAGCAGCCTGCAGAACCATGAACCAAATAAACCTCTATTTCCTTGTAAGTTACCCTTCATAGAACACAAAATGGACTAAGACAGAAGTTTAAAGAGAGTTGTAGAGATGGGTGACTGAAGCCACAGAACTGATGATATCAGACAGGAAGAACATACAAGCAAGAAGAGAAGTGGAACTCCTGAGGGGATGGGGTAGGCAAAGGAGGACAGCCTGGGGGTGATGCTGAGAAGTCCCAGCAGGGGAGAAGAAAAAAGGAGGAATGTCAGAGACTGGGGTGTCTAGAGGATCTACAGGTCACACCAGCCAGGCCGGTGATTGTGAGGACAGAAAAGAGATTTGGCATTCAGGGTATCAATGATGCCATTGTCAAGATCAAGATCTGTACTGTGGATGCACAGAGAAGCAAGACGTCAGAGGTGAAGAACTGTGAAGGGGAGGTGAGAGAGCCCTTGTAGAAAGGCGAGCTGAAGCCACAGAACTGCTTCAAGAAGCTTAGATGGAGAGATAGCAGAAGATAAGGAGAGACCATGAGAGGGAAGATTGTTTTCATTGCTGTCAATATGGGTGGTTTGTTGTTTTTAAAATATAGGTTGCAGGAGCATGTTTACATTTGGGGGGACATTAAAGTTCCTAGAGAGATGAGGGGGTGAAGAAGTGGGCTTCTTAGTTGGCGCAGCAGAGACCTTCAAAAGCCCAGATGGAAGAATTGGTCATGGAAAGAGGAGAAACAGATCTTTTTCTAAAACCGAGGAAACACTACCAAAGGTGGTGCCGTTATGGAAATTTGAAAAAGAAGAAGGGGGAAGTGGAGGGAGACCATGCCTGGAAGCATCTGTTTTCTCCGTAAAGGAAGGAGGGGCCTCTGAGAAGACTGAAATACAAAGGAGCAGGGCTTAAGAAAGAAAAATTGTGAAAGGGAGGAATTTGGTTCCAGAACCAACTTGGACACAAGCAAAAAAGATGATCAAGCAATTGAAACAAAGCAATGGGAGAAAGCAACATGAACAATTCACTCATTCGTTCATTAATTCTTTCTCTCTGTGTCTCAATCAATAAATGTTGGGGAACAGGGGTGTGGTGGGAAGCCACCAAGATGGTCTGCAGGATTTCCACCTCCTGGCAGTGACACCTTTGCATAATCCCCTCCTCTTGAGCGTGAGCTTGACTTTTTGACTCACTTTAAAAGAGCAGAATATGGCAGAATCAATGAGATGTTACTTCTGAAATTAGATTATAGAAACTATGACTGGTGTCTTGGGTGCCCACTCTCTCTTGCTCTCCTGCTGTCCTGTTCACTTGCTCTAAGGGGAGCCAGCAGCTATTTTGTGAGCTGCCCTAAGGACAGGCCCATGTGTCAAGCGACTGATGGAGGCCTCCAACTGCCAGTGAGGAACTGAGGCCTCAGACCAACAACCATATAAGTGAGCTTAGAAGTAGATCTTCCCCCAGCCAGGCCTTCAGATGAAAGCAATTTGATTGAACAATTTGACTTTAATCTCATAAGACACATTCAGGCAAAGGCACTCAGCAAAGCCATCCCCAGATTCCTGACTTACAGAAACTCTGAGGTAAGGAATACTTGTTGTTTTAAGCTGCTAAGTTCAGAGATAATTTTTTAAGCAACAATAGATAAAGGGCATGTAGCAGCCAACAAGTTAGACAATATCCCTGCTGTCATGGAACCTATGTTACCAAAGAAAAGACAGATAAATAACAGGTAAAATATGAACATGTACATATAAAGAGGGTAAAGCAGGGCCATGTGATGGGGAGTAGTGGCCAGAATGACTAAAGGGCCACACAGGAAAAGCCTCTTGGAAGAGGTGACACATGAGCCAAGATGCCATCAATGGATTGTTGGCTGAGATCTGGGCAAGAGCACAGAGGACCAAAGGAATAGTAAGTACAAAGGCCCTGAGCCAGGACCAGCTGGGTAGGCTTCCTGGAGAAGAAAGGCAGCCAGAGTGGCCGCAGCACAGTGACTGTGGCAGAAGGGATGGGAGGGTTTGGAGAGGTGAGCGGGGCTGAAAAGGCAGCCAGACCAGCAAAGGCTGTGGTTGGGAGATTCAGGCACTTGCTCTAAGGACAATGATGATGACATCTGTGAATTCAGGGTCCCCGAGCCCCTTCTCCCACAAAGGTGAGTGGCCATACCAGGACTTTTCTTAAGTGCCAGCCCCTCGCACCCCCTGCCAGCCTCTCTCTCTCTCTCTCTCACAGCCCAGTTCCCCCACCTCTGCACCTAGACCTCTAAATTATCCCCCAGACTATAAGCAGTCCCCAGCCCAGGCCTATCCCATCTTCTGTCTCATGTTGCCCATCTGTACCCTTGGCCAAAGGCCACCTACCTTTGAGGATCTCTGGGAACCTCTGGGGCTCCTGAAGTAAGTTGGAGCCAAACAGGAAGCAGAAGCCTTTCACGTATGTGTTTTCCTTGCAAGTCTGGTGCACGGTGGGGCCACAGGCCTGAGGGACAGGGTGCCAGTGAAAAAAGGGCTTCTCCGCTCCCTGTCCTTTTCCCCAGCATCTCCACTCTCCACTAGTCCGCCCAATCCCTGCCCCCATCCCAAGACCTTTCTGTGACCAGGGCTACTCACCAGCAGCTGGGGGGGGTTGGTGGCGGCTGCCAGGGACAGACCTAGGGACATGTTCACAGCCTCCGGAGGGACTGAGGGGACAAATATGTGCATAGTCACCCTCAGGGGGATGAGAGCGACTGTGTCTGAGCTGGGCAGGACCCACCTCAACCTGGGAGACACAGAGGACTGACAGGTCAAGGGGCACGGAGGAAGGAATATGACAGGCTCCCCGAGGGTGTCTGGGCAGACTGTACAGATTAGAGGCCACAGAGCCAGACTCCTGTGAACCCCACCACAGATCCCCAGAACATGAGATGCCTGGGAAGACCAGGTGTGCTCACAGGTGGATTCCAGCCCCAGGGCCCAGGCAGGAGCAGTGACTCACCCTGCAGGTGGATGGGCTCGCACATGCCTATGGCATAGTCACACTGGTAGAGGCCACCAGTTTGGTCAGGAGCCTTTATCTCCTGAGGGGCTCCAACCACCACCCTGGAGGGAGAGATGGACTTGAGAAAACCCTAACATCTGGGAGGAAACTCTAACATGACCATGGCAGTTCTACTACCCACAGGGATTCCTGAATTCCCATAAACAGGACAAAAAGATAAGCAAATTTTAAAAATAAGAACATTTTAAATCTCACAATAGGAAGGGTCTTTTTTTCTTTTTCTGAGACAGAGTCTCACTATGTCACCTGGAGTAGAGTGCCGTGACGTCACAGCTCACAGCAACCTCAAACTCTTGGACTTAAGTGATTCCCTTGCCTCAGCCTCCCAAGTAGCTGGGACTACAGGTGCCTGCCACAACGCCCAGCTATTTTTTGATGTTGTTGTAATTGCCATTGTTATTTGGCAGGCCTGGGCCCAGTTCGAACCCACCCTAACCACTGAGCTACAGGGGCCAAGCTGTGGGAAGGGTCTTTATAAGCTCAACACAAAAGCTAGAGATTATTTAGAGATAGATTTTTAAAAAGAGAGAGAGAGAGAAATAGATCAATTTAACCACACAGTCATTTTATTTTTTAATTTTTTATTTTTTGAGACAGAGCCTCAAATTGTCACCTTGGGTAGAGTGCTATGGCATCACAGCTCACAGCAACCTCCAACTCCTGGGCTTAAGTGATTCTCTTGCCTCAGCCTCCCAAGTAGCTGGGACTACAGG
>NW_003852472.1:9557679-9580504 GCF_000181295.1 Otolemur garnettii
TTTTTTGGTTGCAGCCGTCATTGTTGTTTGGTAGGTCCGGGTTGGATTCGAACCCGCCACCCTAGGTGTACGTGGCTGGAGCCTTAGCCAGTTGAGCCATAGGCGCCGAGCTTGAATAAGCTCTTTT
The DNA here is from genome assembly GCF_000181295.1 of Otolemur garnettii. Classification (NCBI taxonomy): domain Eukaryota; kingdom Metazoa; phylum Chordata; class Mammalia; order Primates; family Galagidae; genus Otolemur; species Otolemur garnettii. The sequence continues at coordinate 9,557,807 of NW_003852472.1, forward strand.
ATGTACTTATCTGGTCAATTCACCATGCTTAAGGAGGAGAAAAGGCAAAGGGCAGCATGCAGTGAGATCCGCACACTTTCTGCAAAGGTAATATTATCTCTGCAAATGTTATTTCTGTAGAGATAAATGCTTCAGCTTTATAAACTTCCATCCCTGCCACAGTTGCTCAATTCTGCCGTTACATCTTGAAAGTGGCCACAAGCAGTAAGTGACAGGTGGTCATTGTTGTGTTTAATAAAATGTATCTTCAAAAATAGGTGGCAGCCTGCAGGCAGGCCATAATCAGTATAATGTGTGCTGCACTGTGGTGGAGGGATAGGCCTGGGAAGATGTATGCATGTCACATGCACCTAGCCGCTCTCAGCAATCCAGAAGAGTGCACAGATACCACTCCCCTCCTGGGAAGGGAACTGAGGGAAGGGGGGAAGAAAGAGAGTTCTTACTCTTACACCCATTTGTGTCTTTTGAATTTTAACCCTGGAACTTTATTATCTATTCCAAAAAACCACTCAAGGAAATTGCAGCTTTTTTTCAGGGAGTTAAGTCTTAGGGAGAAAGCACGTGAAAGGGGAACTTCATCTGAGGCTTTTACCTGGATCCTTCCAGCTGGACCACGCTATGCCCAAAGCCCTTTGCGTTCTCTTTGAAGGTCACCGCATTTTCAGTGTCCAGGTTGAACCCATGACATAAGGTCAAGGCTGGAGGGGGAGTAAGGGGTAGGGTCAAAGGAAAGGAGACAAGACAGCAGGACACCTCCCACTCTGTGCATCCTCCTGTCCAGAGTCAGCCTAACCCAGTATCCAAATGTCTGCCTCCCAGGTCCAGCTCCCATACTGGAGCAGGGATTAATACGTTTTTCTATAAAGACCCAGATACTAAACATTTTAGGCTTTACAGCAGTGATTTTCAACCAGTGTGCAAGAAGAGTATTTTAGGTGTGCCACAAAACTTTTTAAAGATCCTTAATTAAATAATTTTCAAGCTCAGCCCCAGTAGCTAAAGCGGCGAGGGCGCCAACCACATACACCAGAGCTGGCAGGTTTGAACCCAGTCCGGGCCTGCCAAACAACAATGACAACTACAATCAAAAAGTAGCTGGGCGTTGTGGCGGGTACCTGTAGACCCAGCTATTTGGGAGGCTGAGCCAAGAGAATAGCTTAACCCCAAGAGTTTGAGGTTGCTGTGAGCTGTGATGCCAGGCACTCTACTGAGGGCAACATAGTGAGGCTGTCTCAAAAAAAAAAAAAAAAAAAAAGAAGTTCACAGCACAGTATTTTCTTTTTCTTTACTCCTTTTTCTTTTTTTTAATCAACATAATTTACGTGTGCTGTGGAAATTAAACTATAGCTTCAAGTGTGCTGTGAGATTTTTTTAAAGGTTGAAAAACACTGCTTTACAGGCCAAGAAGCTAAGCGAATGTGTTGTTAGGTACTTATATAACAAGGGCAGAAATATATTTCCCCAAATTTTTCACTAAGGAAAGTTAAAAGGTAAGTATTAAGTACAAATTTTTGTAATACAAGTTTACTAAGGAGACACATGGAATTCTTTGGGGGCAGAAATAGCATTTCACTTAACTGGATGCAGTTAGCATTCCCTACCATCACATGGATTAGAAGTATTCATCTTCAAACTAGGAATATGGCTCCCAAGTTGTACAAAACCAGGTGGTGGGCTATATTTGATCCATAGGCCACAGTTTGCTCACCCAAGATCTACGAACTATCACCATCATTGGATGCATTCAACACCTCTCTGTTCTCCATCTTTTTTGAGCACACAAATGGCCTCTTCACTCAGTGTCAATGCCCCAATGATTTACTCAATAATCAAGTTTCTGTATACTCTTGATTAGAAAATTTCCTTCCTGTGAAACTCTCACATATTTCCTTCCCCTCTTGTCTCATTCTCCACAAAACATAGGCATAAAAGGAAACAAACTCGAATCACTTCCATTCATCATTCAATAAACATTTATGTCTGGGTCCTTGGAAAACAGAACTGAAGGTAAGGGGAGATGGTGAGGTGGGATCCAAGAGGAAACACCAGCTATGCACCTTGGACATGTCACTTCACACCTCTGGGCCTCAGTTTCCTCATCTGTAAAGTGAAGGGATCGGCCAAATGGCTTTGCATAGCCTATGAATTCAGTCATTTATCCAAGCTCCCCCAGCCATTCCATCTTGGTCCAGCTCTCCTCCCCACTTCCTCTTGAATCCTTTGTCCATCCCCAAGTCCCCTCAGCTTCTCCCAGACTAACTCCTAGATATTCTGTGCCTTTTCTCTTTACTCACAGATCCAAAAGTTCCCTTCATCCCCACCCCAAGGTTCCCCCCCCGCCCCCGTGCACCTGATAACAGAAGGACTCTGCAAGTCATGGCTGGAAGAAGCAGGAGCCTAGAAGGAGTAGAAACCGTAGGGTAGCAGGCACCGCTGAGCCATTCAAGGAAGCCACCAAACCTAGGAAGGGTAGAAAAAGAGAAGTGGAAGGCAGAAGTCTATTACAGACTCAAAGGAAGAGGGCGGAGGTTCAGTTATCACAGTGGGTCTGACCTTCCTCCTAGGACTGCACAGAGCCTACTCCCTTCTTACCCAGCTTCCTGACCAAACCATCAAGTTCACTTTCAAAACGATGCCATTTATTGCCCACTTGATTCCGGGGTTGCCAAACCATTATGAATAACAAGCTGGACAGATTTGGGACCTGCCTCCTGGAATGTATGCTCTAAATATTAATACAAATCAAACAAGTGTGGGGAGTCAAACCCTGCATCTCCCCAAAAACACACGTTGCAAAATGTCCCTCCTCCAGCCCAGAGAAACAGAAGAACCCTTCAGCCACAGCTGTCTTCATGTGTAGCCATCAATAAGGACAACTCAATTACAGAGATATCTGGTACTTTTTAAATATTATTTTGCTTTTTCTTAAAGCCTCAAAACTTTTGCCCAAGAATTATCACCTCCAATAATTTATCTCAAGACATAGGTAAGAAGTGACATCAAAGATATATGTGCAAATTCATATGATAGAATTAATGTACACAATTATGATCTAATAAAAATTAAAAAAAATTAAAAAAAGATATATGTACAAGTGTATTATTGCAGTGTTGTTTTTAATAGTGAAAAAGTGGAAGAACCTGAAAAACCAACAAAAGAAGAAAGGTTAAATGATGATGTATTTAATTTATGATTGTAGAAGTCATTCTTTTTTGGTATAAAGGTTTAAATACAAAATATAGAGAAAAATAAATCATCCTTGATATATCCTTACATTCCATTGTGTATAGTTAACTTCTAATTCTGTTTTCAATGACACAGGTAAATACTGTCACAAAATAGACCACAAAACCACGCCTGCATATGACTGCTAATATAATTTCTTTCTCCTTTTTTTTTTTTTTTTTTTTTGAGACAAGGCCTCAAGCTGTCACCCTGGGTAGAGTGCTATGACATCACAACTCACAGCAACCTCCACTTCTTGGGCTTAAGCAATTCTCTTGCCTCAGCCTCCCAAGTAGCTGGGACTACAGGTGCCTGCCACAACACCCAGCTATTTTTTGGTTATAGTTGTCATTGTTGTTTGGCAGGCCCAGGCTGGATTCGAATCTGCCAGCTCTGGTGTATGTGACTGGTGCCTTAGCCACTTGAGATACAGGGCTGAGCCTGCTAATATGATTTCTACACTAATGGCTTTTTTCACTGTTTCTCAACACATTTTTATTTTTGTCCCTAATTCCACTTTCCTAATAACCAGTTGGAAATAAATGTTTCATGGCTGAAAAAAATTTATAAAAATTCTGTACATTTTGTTTAAAAGTTATCTGTTCAAAAATATATATGTGCAGGAAAAGGCCAGGCACAGTGGCTCTTGCCTATAATCCTAGCACTCTGGGAGGCAGAGGCAGGTAGATTGCTTAAGCTCAAGAGTTCGAAACCAGCGTGAGCAAAAGCAAAACCTCATCTCTACTAAAAATAGAAAAACTAGCCAGGTGTTGTGGTTGAGGGTGCCCATAGTCCCAGCTACTTGGAAGGCTGAGGCAAGAGATTGCTTGAACCTAACAGTTTGAGGTTGCTATGAGCTATGACACCAGGGCACTTCACCCAGGATGACAGAGTGAGACTCTATACCAAAAAAAAAAAAAAAGGTTCAGCGCCTGTAGCTCAGCAGCTAGGATGCCAGCCACATACACTGGGGATGGGAAAATCAAACCTGGCTGGGACCTGCTAAACAGCAATGACAACTACAACAAAAAAATAGCCAGGCATTGTGACAGGCACCTATAGTCCCAGCTATTTGGGAGACTGAGGCAAGAGAATCACTTAAGCCTAAGAGTTTGAGGTTGCTATGAGCTGTGACGCCACGGCACTCTACCAAAGGCAACATAGTAAGACTGTGTCTCAAAAAAACAAAACAAAACAAAACACCAAAATGACCCAAGTGGTAGTCATTTAATAGTGTAAGGTACTACTAAATTGTCAACCACACACCCACAAATATATATATACATGTATATATATATATACATGTATATGTATGTGTATATATATACACATATATATGCAGGAAAACCAAAATGTAAGTAATGCTTATCTCCAAGATGGTAGGATTATGGGTATGTTCCAATACTTATTGCTGCATAGCAAACCACTCCAAAACTTAGTACCTAAAAACAAAAATTTAGGCTCAGTGCCCACAGCTCAGCTGTTAGGGCGCCAGCCACATACTCTGGGGCCTGCCAAACAACAATGACAACTGCAACAAAAAAAAATTAGCTGGGTGTGTGGCAGGCACCTGTAGTCCCAGCTACTTGGGAGACTGAGGCAAGAGAATCGCTTAAGCCCAAGAGTTAGAGGTTTCTGTGAGCTGTGACAACGCAGCACTCTACTGAGGGCAACATAGTGAGACTCTGTCTCATTAAATAAATAAATAAAAACAAGTATTTATTATTGGTTCATAAAAAAACACTCCAAAACTTTGTAAATAAAATAGCAATTTATTATTATCTTCTGTGACTTGCCTGGCCTCAGCAGTTCTCATATGGGGTATCTCATATGATTGCTCTCAGATCATGACTGGGACTGAAAACATCTAAAGTCTCAGTTGGGCTAGAATTTCAAAATGGATCACTCATACAGCTGGTGTTTGGGTATAGGCTAGGAGTTCAGTTGGGACTGTCACCTGGAGCACCTATATGTGCCCTTTCCAAGTGGCTTGGACTTCTCACAGAGGGACAGCTAGGTTTCAAAAGGAAGTAGTCCCAGAGACAGGAAGTAAAAGTTTCCAGTCTTGTAAAGTCTTGATCTAGAAACTGACAGAAATTCACTTCCTATATTCTGTCAGTCAATCAGTCACAGAGCTCATCCACATTCAAAAAAAGGGGACATAATCAAGCAAGAGAAGGAAATCCAGGGTATCCAAATGGGAAGAGATCAAATCATTGCTCTTTGCTGTTGATATGATCTTATATAAAAAGCTCCAAAGATTCTGTGAAGAGACTCCTGGAATTAATAAATTTAGGAAAATCTCAGATTACAAAATCAACGTACACAAGTCAGTAGCATTCTTCTGCTCCAATAATCAAGCTAAGAATCAAAAATAAAAATAAAAAATAAAATACCCAGGCATATATTTAACTAGGAGGTGAAAGACCTCTACAGGAAGAGCTACAAAACAGTGAGGAAGGAAATTACAGAGGCTATAAACAAACAGAAAAACATATGCTCATGGATTACCAGAATCAACATTGTTAAATACCACCAGAGTGATTAACAGATTTAATGCAATCCCCATTAAAATACCAACATTGTTTTTTGCAGATCTAGAGAAAATAATTCTGCACTTCATGCAGAATCAGAAATAACCCCAAATAGCCAAAGCAACCTTAAGCAAAAAGAACAAATCAGGAGGCATCACTTTATCAGACTTCAAACTATACTATAAGGCTATAGTAACCAAAACAGCATGGTACTGGCATAAGAACAAAGATGTGGTCCAATGGATTGAAACAAAGAACCTAGATATAAAACTATCCTTATATTGCCATCTGATCTTTAACAAAGCAGACAAAAACAGACTGGGGAAAGAATACCTTTTCAATAAACGGTAATGGGAAAATTGGATAACCACATATAGAAGACTGAAATAGGATCCACACCTCTCACCACTCACAAAAATTAATTCATGATGGATAACTGACTTAAACCTAAGGCAGGAAACTATAAGAATTCTAGGAGAAATGTTGGAATAACTCTTACGGGCATTGGCCTGGGCTAAAAAATGTATGAAGAAGACCCCAAAAGCAATCACAACAACAACAAAAATAAATAAATGGAAACTGATCAAATTAAAAAGCTTCTGCACAGCCAAGGAAACAATTCATAGACCAAATAACCTATAGAATGAGAGACAATATTTGTATGCTATTCATCCAATAAATGGCTGATAACCAGAATCTACAAAGAACTCAAGCAAGAAAAAAATCAACCCCATTAAAAAGGGAGCAAAAGACATGAACAGAAATTTCTCAAAAGAAGACAGACCAATGGCCAATGAACATATGAAAAAATGCTCAACAACTCTTAATTGGGAAATAGAAATCAAAACCATGATGAGATAACACCTAACTCCAGTAAGAATGGCTTTTATCAGAAAGTCCCAAAACAACAAATGCTGTTGTGGATGCAGAAAGGAAAACGTATACACTGTTGGTGGGACTGTAAATTGGTACAACCTCTATGGAAAGTGGTATGTATATACCTCAAAATAAAAGTAGACCTATCATTTTGATCCAGAAATACCACTACTGGATATTTGCCCAAAGGAAAAAAAGACATTTTATTAAAAAGACACCTGCACACAAATGTTTATAGCATTACAATTCACAATTGCAAAGATGTGGAAACAACCAAGTACCCATCAATACATGAGTGAATTAATAAAATATGCTATATGTATACCATGGAGTACTATTCAGCCATAAACAATGGTGAACTAGTACCTCTTATATTAGCCTGGACAGAACTAGGAACCATTCTTTTTTCTTTTTTTTTTTTTTTTAAGACAGTCTCACTCTGTCACTCTGGGTAGAGTGCCCCTGTTGTCATAGCTCATAGCAACCTCAATCTCTTGGCTCAAGTGATCCTCTTGCCTCAGCCTCCCAAGTAACTAGGACTACAAGGTGTCTGCCTCCACACCTGGCTAATTTTTCTATTTTTAGTAGAGATGGGGATCTCTACTCCTTGCTCTATGCTCTTGCTCAGGCTGGTCTCAAATTCCTGAGCTTACGCAGGACTAATGTTGACTAATTGGTCAACATTTCTGTCTGTAACATTCTGATGAAATAACTTTCATCAGAAATCAAGCTGGTGGCAGGGGAGAGGAGAGGATGGGTAAATTCACACCTAATGGGTATAATGCACATTCTGAATGAAGCACACACTTATAACTTTGACTCAAACTGTACAAAAGCAATTTCTGTAAACAAAACATCCATATTCCCATAACGTTCTGAAATAAAATTTTAAAATTAAAAAAAAAGAAGAACATAGATCCCACTTCTCAACAGAAGGAGTGTCAAAGAATTTGTGGCTATCTTCAATCTGTCACAAAATGATTTTTTTCTTCTATATATATATTTTTTGTATTTAAAACCTGTATACAAAAAAAGAATGACTTCCATAATCATAAAGAAAAAATACCAACAGATAATTTAAAACAACAAAGTTTATACTTGTTAACAGGTGAGGAAGATGAGGAAAGGCGGCCCAAGGTCATGGGCCAAATGAGAAGATACCAACCAGGATGTGGGGAGTAGTTTAGTAGATAAGCTAGGTTTGTTTCACACTTTGACCACTACAGGGATCTAATCTAACATAGGCCTCCTTGCCCTGAACAGTGGCCAAGGGTCTGCTCTCTATAAAGATACAGGCAAAATCACAGAATGGGCAACCTGCAGAGCCTTTCTCAATGAACTAATCAGGTGAGCACAGGTGGGTGCGTACCTACAGGCTGCCAGCCATTCCCTCCCACTGGTCCCCCACTTCTAGTCTTGATAAAATCTTACTTTTTTTAAAAAAATCTTTTATAGCAATTACACTGGCAAAATCTGTGTGATGTAACTTTCCCTGACACAAGGATTCAAGTGTAAGTAAATTATTTGGATCCAGGAAACACTGATGGGAAAGTGGAGAAGAGAAGAGAAGATGCTCATGAAAGATGTGTAATGAAATAAATTACCAGCTCAGCGCCTGTAGCTCAAGTGGCTAAGGCGCCAGTCACAAACACCAGAGCTGGTAAGTTTAAAACCAGCCTGGGCCGGCCAAACAACAATGACAACTATAGCCAAAAAATAGCCAGGCCTTATGGCTGGCACCTGTAGTCCCAGCTACTTGGGAGAAGGAGAGTTTGAGATTGCTGTGAGTTGTGATACCACCACACTCTACCCAGGGTGACAGCTTGAGACTCTGTCTCAAAAAAAGAAAAGAAAGAAAGAAAGAAGGCAGTGCCTATGGCTCGGTGAGTAGGGCGCCGGCCCCATATACTGACAGTGGCAGGTTCAAACCCAGCCCCAGCCAAGCAATTAAAAAAAAAAAAAATAGCAGGGTGTTGTGGCAGGTGCCTGTAGTCCCAGCTACTTGAGAGGCAGAGGCAAGAGAATCGCCTAAGCCTAGGGGTTAGAGGTTGCTGTGAGCTGTGACACCATGGCACTCTACCGAGGGTGAGACTCTGTCACTAAAAAAAAGAAAGAAAGAAAGAAAGACATTACCACTGCAGACAAGTGGAACTCAGGAAACTGAGGGGGCAAAAAGGTAGATTCTTACCCTCAGTTCACATAAGCTATTGTTGAGATGCGCTCTCTGGAGCATGCTCAGTTCTCTGTGCTCACAGCCTTGTCCTGCACTCAGGCAGAGTAGGCTCTCAGAACCAGAGAAGGCCCTGAGGCTAGCAGTTGCATGTGGGGACCCTCAGCTGGAAATCTAGACTGCTGGCAGGACACGGGCAGGGCAACTACAGCATCTGCCACAGATGCTCACATATTTTTCCATAGCACTTATCATTATATAAAATTACATGTTTTAGTTTTCTACTATCTGACTCTCCTATATAAGCTCCATGAGGGTGGAAATTCTTATATATCTTGTTCAGTCTATCTCCAGTAGACAGATAATGACTGGTTCATAACAGACTCACAATACAAATTAATTGAATGAGAGAGAAGATTCTGGAGAGATGGCAGGGTAGCAGCACCAGAATCCCCACCTAGATAGCAATCGCCCTGGCAGAATCTGTGTGATGTAACTCTCTTGGAACTCTGGAGTCTATTCAAAGTCTCAAAACTTCTAGAGGAAGACTTAGACATAAATTATGGTTAATTTTGGTCAATTTCAGCTCTTAATAGTCTAACAGTTACCAATTCCTCACCAACCAACCCCTTGGCAGGCAGCTGTGTGTGCATTCCGGGAGCAGCTTGTGCAATTTACAGAGCCAGGGCAGGCAATAAGACCCCCACCCTCCAAATATCAGAAATCTGTGTGCTGATTATTGATTGCTGCTTCTGACCTCAGAAGTATAGACGCTGAGCAGGACCAGCCCCTCTCCCATTGTTGCAAGCCCTTCCTCTTCTGGCTGAAGAAATTTCCAGGGGATTTAAAGGACAAGAGCCTTTTCCTCCTTCATGTGTCTCTTTTTTTACATTTGGAAGCCAAATGTTTAAGGATAGGACATTCAAAAGCAAACACATGTAAAGAGAAATTTAGAAAGTCACCACTCCTGCCCAGGAAAAAGCACAGACTCAGAAAAGACCTGAGAAGAACTTATGTGTATACATCAGGCTGATCTCTGGCACAGAGACAGCTTACTTCAATAAAGAAACTAAATATGACCAAAAAATACAGAAAACTCTCAGAAAGGGGGAGAATCTGATTGCCAGAGTTATCATATTATTTTATTCAAATGCCCAGTTTTCAACAACTAAAATAACCTGTCAAGGCATAAGAGAAAAAGTAAAGTATGACCCATTTGTAAGGAAAAAAATATTAGAAACCTCCAGAAGAAAGACCAAACAGCAGACTAACTACACAAACACTTTAAAATAATAATCTTAAAGATGCTAAAAAGAACTAAAGGAAGATGTAGATAAAGTCAAGAAAACAATGTATGAACAAAATAGAAATAGGTATAAAACATAAAAAGGAATCATAAAAGAATTCAGGAGCTAAAAAGCACAATAACTGAAGTAAAAATTTCACTGGAGAAATTTAAAGGTAGATTTGAGTAAGCAGAAGAGAGAACCAGCAAACTGGAAGATAGGGAGGATAGTGTAAGTTATTGAGTCTGAAAAGAAGAAAGAAAAAAGATTGAAAAAAAGTGAACAAGGGCCTAAAGGACCTGTGGGACACCATTAGGGAAACCAGCATATGCATTGTGAGAGTCCCAGAGGAGGAGAGAAAGAAAGTAGGAGACAGGATATTTGAAGAAACAATGGCCAAAAACTTCCCAAATTTGATGAAATCATGAATGTTTATTCAAGAAGCTCAACTACAAGTAGGATGAATTCAAAGAGATCCACACTGAGACATGTTATAATCAAATTGTTGAGAGACAAAGAGAGAATCTTGAAAGCAAAAGAGAAGTGATTTGCCAAAATCATTTCTCCATACAAAAGATCCTCAATAAGATTATGAGAAACGTTGGAGGCGAGAAGGTAATGGGTTGATATATTCAAAGTGCTAAAGAAAAAAAATGACCCTGTCAACCAAGAATCCTTTGTCTGGCAACAGTGTCCTTCAGAAATGAAGGAGAAATTCAAATATTCCCAGACAATGAATAAAAAGTGATAATAAATAAAGAAAGAAAAAAATTAAAACAAAAACAAAAAAATCAAAATTTTTTAAAGCATTAAAAGTACCAGAAATAGGCTCGGCACCTGTGGCTCAAGTGGCTAGGGTGCCAGCCACGTATACCTGAGCTGGTGGGATCAAATCCAGCCCTGGCCCTCCAAAACAACAATGATGGCTGCAACAAAAAAAAAAATATATATATATATACATAGCCAGGCATTGTGGCAGGTGCCTGTAGTTCCAGCTACTTGGGAGGTGGAGGCATGAGAATCTCTTGAGCCTAGGAGTTGGAGGTTGCCGTGAGCTGTGATGAGACAGCACACTCTGTCTCAAAAAAAAAAGTACCAAAAATAAAGAAAATGTAGAAAAATAAGTAAGATAAAATAAAAATAAAATACAATAAAGAGGTTTTTTATTTTAAAAAAATACATAAAAGAAAAAAGATATTTCCAAACAAAATTTAAAAGAATCCATTACTACTATACTTACCCTATAAGAAATGCTAAGGAGAGTCCTGCAGATTGAAATGAATGGAAATTAGACGGTATAAAATCATGTGGAAAAAATATTGCAATAAAAGTAAATACATGGGCAAATACAAAAGCTAGTATCATTGTAACAGTGGTGCATAACTCCATCTTTTCTACATGATTTAAGAGACTAATATTTTTTAAGTTATTAGTTTGTTTTTGGACATATATGTATGAAGATAAAATTCTGTGACATCAACAACTGAAAAAGGTGGAGATAGAACTGTTAAAGGAGTAGATTCTGTGTGTATTATAAAAGTTAAGTTGGTATAAATATGAATTAAAGTATTTTAAGATCCCCATAGTAACCACAAAGGAAATAGCTAAAGAATATACAAAAAAAGGAAATGAGAAATTTAAATATTTCACTATAAAAAATCAACTAAATACAAAAGAAGACAATAATGCAAGAAATGAGAGACAGAAAAGCTATGGGATGTGTAAAAAAATAGCAAAATCACAAAAGTAATTATTTTAAATATAAGTAGATTAAATCTCCAATCAAAAGACAGAGATTGGCAGGATGGATAAATACAAAGATTCACTATATATTGTGTTCAAGAGACTCACTTTTGATCCAATGCCACAAATAAGTTGAAAGTAAAGGATAGAAAAGGATATTCCTTTCTAATTTAATAATGGGTAGAACAACCAGACAGAAGATAAGTAAGGCAACAGAAAACTTGAACAACACAATAAACCAATTAGACATAAGAGATATTTAAACAACCCAGACCCAACAATAGAACACACATTCTTTTCAAGTACACATGGGATGTTTTCCAGGATGCACCATAAGTTAGGCCACAAGTTAAGTCTCAATAGATTCTAAAATATAGATTCCATACAAAGTATCTTCTCTGACCATAAAGGACTGAAGTTAGAAATCAGTAACAGAAGGAAAACAAGAAAACTCAGAAATTTGTAGAAACTAAAGAATACACTCTTGAACAACCAATGGCTCAGAGAAGAAAGCTGTGGTTCTCAACCTTCCTAATGCCGGAGCCCTTTAATACAGTTCCTGTGGGTCATGACGCACAGGTTGAGAACCACTGAATTATGGGCTGGATACAATGACTCACATCTGTAATCCCAGCAGCTTGGAAGGCCAAAACAGGAAGACCATTTGAGGCCATGAGTTGGAGATTTAAAAATGAGCCAGTCATGGTGTCACATACCTATAGTCCTAGGTACTTAGGAAGGGAAGCAGGAGGATTCCTTGTGTCCAGGAGTTCAGTGGGCTATAATCATGCCACTGTACTGCAGGCTAAGCATCAGAGCAAAACCCTATCTCTTGAAAAAAGAAAAAGGAGGAAGAGGAAGTGGTAGAAGAGGAGGAAGAGAGGAAGGAGGAGGAAAAAGAGGAGGAGGAAGAAGAAAAATCACACTGGAAATTAGAAAATATTTACAGAGAAATGAAAATCAAACACAATATATTGAAACTTATGGCATGCAGCAAAAGCAGTGATAAAGGGGAAATTTATAGCTGTAAATGTTTGTGTTTGAAAACAAGAAAGATCTCAAATCAACAACCTAAATTTATAGGGCGGCACCTGTGGCTCAAAGGAATAAGGCACCGGCCCCATATACCAGAGATGGTGGGTTCAAACCCAGCCCCAGCCAAAAGCTGCAAAAAAAAAAAAAAAAAAAAAAAAAACCCTAAATTTACCACTTAACAAACTAGAAGAACAAACTACACCCAATCAGAAGGAAGGAAGTAAATATGCTTAGAACAGAGATAAACTAAATAGAGAAAACCAATAGTTAATTCTTTGAAATGATCAACAAAATTAACATACTTTTAACTAGATGGATTAAGAAAGAAGAGACTACCAAACCACCAAAATCATAAATAAAAGGGAAGACATTGCCACGAATTCTACAAAGTAAAAAGGATTGTAAAAGAGTACTATGAGGGCTGGGTGTGGTGGCTAACCCCTGAAATCCTAGCACTCTAAGAGACCAAGGCAGGTGGATAATTTGAGCTCAGGAGTTCAAGACCAACTTCAGCAAGAGCTAGACACCATCTCTAAAAATAGCCAGGCATTGTGGCCAGTGCCTGTAATCACAACTACTTGAAAGAAAGAGGCAAGAGGATCTTGAGCCCAAGAGTTTGAGGTTGCTGTGTGTTATGACATCACAACACTCTATGAAGGTAACAGAGTGAGACACTGTCTCAAAAAAAAAAAAAAAAGTACTGAGCATATGCCAAAATTTGGATAACCTAGATAAAATGAACAAATTCCTAGAAACACAAAATCTACCAAGACTAAACCATAAAGAAAGAGAAAGTCTGAATAGAACTATAACAGTAAAGAGATGGAATCAGTCATCAAAAATATCCCACCAAAGGAAAGCCCTAGACTTGATGGCTTAAGCAATAATTTCTAACAAATAATAGAGAAGAACTAACACCAATCCTCTGAAACTTCTCCAGAAAATTGAAGGGAGAATACTCCTTAACTCAATCTATGAGGTCAACATTACTTTGACACCAAAGTCAAACAAGGATATCACATGAAAGAAAACTACAGACCACTCCCTATGAATTTTGACATAAAAATCTTCAACAAAATGCTTCTCAATTGAATTCACCAGCATATTAAAAGAATTATACACCATAACCAAGTGATATTTATTTCCGTAATCCAAAGATGGATCAACATACAAAAATCAATTGATGTGGTACAACCCATTAACAAAATGGGGGGTGGGGAATACATGATTGTCCCAATTGATACAAAAAAAGCATTTGACAATTCAACAATCTTTCATAATAAAAAACTAGGAATAGAAGGAAACTGCCTTGTAAAAACATCATATGAAAAACCCACAGCAAACACCATACTCAAAGTTCTCTAAGATCAGGAACGAGGTAAGAACGCCCACTTTTACTCAACATAGTACTGGAAGTCCTAACCACAGCAATTAGGCAAAAACTAAAAGACATCCAAATTGAAAAAGAAGAAGTAGAGCGGTTTCTGTGGCTCAAAGGAGTAGGGTACTGGCCCCATATGCCAGAGGTGGCTTGTTCAAACCCACCCCTGAGAAAAAAAAAAAAAAAAAAACTACAGAAAAAGAAAGAAAGAAAAAGAAGAAGTAAAATGATCCCAGTTTGCAAATGATATGATCTTATACATAGAAAAACCCAAAGATTCCATAAAAATAACTATTAGAAGTAATAGTGAATAAATAAATCCAGCAAAGTAGTAGAATACAAAGTCAACAATAAAAATCAGTCACAGCCAGACATGGTGGCTCACACCTGCAATCACAGCATTTTGGCACTTCAAAGTGGGATGATCACTTGATCCCAAGAGCTTGAGGTTACTATGAGCTATGACCATGCCATTGCAGTCCAGCTTAGCAACAGAGGGAGACTCCGCCTCTAAAAAATATATTAAAAATAGGCCAGGCAGAGTTGCTCACACTTGTAATCCAAGTGCTTTGGGAGGCCAAGGCAGGAGGATCACTAAGGCCAAAGATCACTGAGTGGAAGATCAGCCTGGGCAATATAACAAAACCCCAGTCTCTACAAACAAATTTTAAATTAGCCAATTATGGTGGTACATACCTGCAGCCCTAGCTACTTAGGAGGCTGAGGCAGGAGGATCAGTTAAGCCCAGGAGTCCAAGACTGCAGTGAGCTATGATCTTGTCACTGCACTCCAGCCTGGGCAAAAGAGCAAGATACCATCCGTTAAATAAATAAATAATTTTTAAAAAATCAATTGCATTGTAGCTGGGTGCAGTGTTGTTTGCCTGTAATCCCAACTACTGGGGAGGCCAAGGCAGGAGACTGAGGCAGGAGGATCACTTGAGCCCAGGAGTTCAAGGCCAACATAGGCAACATAACCAGACTTGGCTCTACACCATGTATAAATAAATAAAGTAAAATAAAACTGTAAGAAAAAAAGTTACATTTCTATACATTCATAAGAACCATCTGAAAGGAAATTTTTTTTTTTTTTTTTTTGAGACAGAGCCTCAAGCTGTCCCCCTGGGTAGAGTGCTGTGGCATTACAGCTCACAGCAACCTCCAACTCCTGGGCTCAAGCGAGTCTCCTGCCTCCGCCTCCCAAGTAGCTGGGACCACAGGCGCCCGCCACAACACCCGGCTATTTTTTGGTTGCAGCCGTCATTGTTGTTTGGCGGGTCCGGGCTGGGGATTCGAACCCGCCACCTTAGGTGTACGTGGCTGGCGCCTTAGCCGGTTGAGCTATAGGCGCCGAGCCCATCTGAAAGGAAATTAAGAAAACAAATTCACTTATGATATCAGAAAGAATGAAATACTTAGGAATTCACTTCAACCAAGAAGATGGAAGTCTTGTACAATGAAAACAACAAAATGTTTCTGAAAGACATTAAAAAATCATAATATAATGGAAAAGTATCCTGCTCATGGGTTGGAAAACTTAATATTGTTAAGATGTTAATACTACCCAAAGTGACCTATAGATTTCATACAGTCCCAACCAAAATCCCAATGATGGTCCAGGTGCAATGGTGCATACCTGTAATCCTAGCACTTTGGGAGGCTGAGGCAGGAGGATAGCTTGAAGTCAGGAGTTCCAGACCAGCCTGAGCAACACAGTGAGAGCCCCACCCCCATCTTCACAAAAAAATAGAAAACTTGTCCAGGCATGGAGACCCATACACGTAGTCCAAGCTACTTGGTATGGCTGAAGCAGGAGGATCACTTGAGCCCAGAAATTTAAGGCTACAGTAAGCTATGATCATGCCAGGCCACTGTACTCCAGCCTGGGCAATGGAGTATTTTGATTAAATATTATTTTTTTGCAGAAATAGTAATATCATTATAAAGTTGTTAGGAATTTCAAGAGATCATGACTAGGCAAAATAGTCCTGAAAAAGAAGAACAAAGCTGGAGAACTCACGCTTCCTGATTTCAAAATTTAGTACATTTGAAGCCAGCTTGGGCAACATAGCAAGATTCGTTTCTTTAAAAAAATAAAAACAGGGTGGCGCCTGTAGCTCAGTGAGTAGGGCGCCGGCCCCATATACCGAAAGCAGCAGGTTCAAACCTAGCCCTGGCCAAACTGCAACAACAACAAAAAATAGCCGGATGTTGTGGCGGGCGCCTGTAGTCCCAGCTACTCTGCACTTTTGGTGGGATTGCAAACTAGTACAACCTTTATGGAATAAAGGATGGAGAGTCCTCAGAGAACTGAAAGTATCATTGACCTTCCATTGGATCCTGTAATCCCATTACTAGGTATCCACCTGAAAGAAAAAAAAAAGTCATTTTATCAGGCGGCACCTGTGGCTCAATGGGTAGGGCATCGGCCCCATATACCCAGGGTGGCGGGTTTGAACCCAGCCCCGGCCAAACTGCAGCAGAAAAATAGCTGGGTGTTGTGTCAGGCACCTGTCGTCCCAGCTACTCAGGAGGCTGAGGCAAGAGAATTTGCCTAAGCCCAGGAGTTGGAGGTTGCTGTGAGTTGTGATGCCATAACACTCTACCAAGGGCTATAAA
Organism: Otolemur garnettii; assembly: GCF_000181295.1. NCBI lineage: Eukaryota > Metazoa > Chordata > Mammalia > Primates > Galagidae > Otolemur > Otolemur garnettii. The sequence goes on from NW_003852472.1 coordinate 9,574,675, forward strand.
ATGTGACTCTGTCTCTACAAAAAATAAAGAAATAAATAAAAATAAAAACAAAAGCTTAGTAGACAACGACAGTGTGGTACTGGCCTAAAGACAGACATAGACACCAAGGGAATAGAATAGAGAGTCCAGAAATGAGCCTTCACATATATGTTCAAATGATTTCAACAATGGTGCCAAAACCATTCAATAGAATCTTTTTCAACAAATGACGTGAGGAAAACTGAATATCCACATGCAAAAGAATAAAGTTGGATTTTTACCTAACGTCATATACAAAAATTAACTCAAAAAAGATGAGAGACCTGAATATAAAAATTAAAATTATAAAACTCTTAGAAGAAAACAGGTAAAGCTTCATGACATTGGATTTGGCAATGATTTCTTGGATGTGACACCAAAGGCAAAACAAAAGAAAAAATAGACAAATTGGGACCTCATGAAAACAAGTAACTTTTGTTCATCAAAAGACATGGGTGGCGCCTGTGGTTCAGTGGGTAGGGCACTGGCCCCATATACTGAGGGTGGTGGGTTCAAACCTGGCCCCAGCCAAACTGCAACAACAACAACAACAACAAAATAGCTGGGTGTTGTGGCGGGCACCTATAGTTGCAGGTATTTGGGAGGCTGAGACAAGAGAATCGCCTAAGCCCAGGAGTTGGAGGTTGCTGTGAGCTGTGACGTTACAGCACTCTATCGAGGGTGATAAAGTGAGACTCTGTCTCTAAAAAAAAAACACTATTGGCTCGGTGCCCATAGCACAGTTGTTGCAATGCCAGCCACATACACCAACGGTGGTGGGTTCGAACCCATCCCAGGCCAGCTAAACAACAAAGACAACTGCAACCAAAATTAGCCAGGCATTGTGGTGGGTGCCTGTAGTCCCAGCTACTTGGGGGGCTGAGGCAAGAGAATCCCTTAAGCCCAAGAGTTTGAGGTTGCTGTCGGCTGTGACGCCACAGCACTCTACCCAGGGTGACATAGTGCGACTCTGTCTCAAAAAAAAAAGACAGTATCAACGGAGTAAAAAGGCCATCCAAAGAATGAGAGGAAAAATTTGCAAATCATATCTCTGATAAGGGACTAATGTCAAGAATATACATAAAACTCCTAAAACTGAACAACCTCCAAAAGACAGACCAATTCAAAAATAGGAAAAAGACTTAAATGGACATTTTTTCCAAAGAAGATATACAAGTGATCAATAAGCACATCATTAGGGAAGTGCAAATCAAAACAACACCACCTCACACCCATTAGGATGTCTGCTATTTTGTTAAAAACAAAAAATAAGTGTTAGCAAGAATATGGAGAAATTGGAACTCTTGTGCATTGTTGGTGAGAACGTAAAATTGTGTAGCTGGTGTGGAAAAGAGTTTGGTAGTTTCTCAAAAAGTTCAAGATAGATTCTCACATGATGCAACAATCCCACTTCGGGTATATACCCATAAGAATTGAAAGCATGGTCTTGAATATACATGTTCATATCATCAATAGCCAAAAGTAGAAGCAACACAAGTGTCCACCAAAAAATGAATACATAAGCAAAATCTGGCATATATATAGAATGGACCATGACTAGTACTCAGCCATAAAAAGGAAAGGAATTCTGACACATGTTACACCATGGATGAACCTCGAGGACGTTATGCTAAGTGAAATAAGCCATTCACCAAAAGACAAATATTATGATTTCACTTACATTAGGTAGCTAAAGTTAAAGTTAAATTCATGGAGACAGAAAGTAAAATAGTGGTTGCCAGGGGCTGGGAAGAGTGGAGAATTGGGAATGACTGTTCAATGGGTATAGAGTTTTAGTTTTATAAAATAAAAAGGGTTCTGGAGATACATGGTGGAAATTGTTGCACAACGTAACTGTACTTAATACCACTGAATTATACACTTTAAAAATGGTTAAGACGGCAAATGGTATGTTATATATATTTTGCTACAATAAAAATTGGGGGGAAATATTGAGTAAATGAATGGGGTGACCCATTCAAGCTCGTCCAGCAGGAATCTGGACTAAGAACTCAGATCTACTCCTTTTCTCATGAGGACAGACAAATGCTCATCATCCCTAATTTTTAGAGAAATGCAAATCAAAACCACTTTGAGATATCACCTATCCCCCCCAGTGAGAGTGGCCTACATCACAAGGTCCCAAAGTAACAGATGCTGACATGGATGCGGAGAGAAGGGGACACTCCTGCACTTTTAGGTGGGATTGCAAACTAGTACAACCTTTATGGAATAAAGGATGAAGAGTCCTCAGAGAACTGAAAGTATCATTGACCTTCCATTGGATCCTGCAATCCCATTACTAGGTATCCACCTGAAAGAAAAACGGTGCCTGTGGCTCAATGGGTAGGGCGCCAGCCCCATATACTGAGGGTGGCAGGTTTGAACCCGTCCCCAGCCAAACTGCAACAGAAAAATAGCTGGGTGTTGTGTCGGACGCCTGTCGTCCCAGCTACTCAGGAGGCTGAGGCAAGAGAATCACCTAAGCCCGGGAGTTGGAAGTTGCTGTGAGCTGTGTGATGCTACAGCACTCTACCAAGGGTGACAAAGTGAGACTCTGTCTCTACAAAAAAAAAAAATAGTCATTTTATTATAAGGACATTTGCACTCAAATGTTTACAGCTGCCCAATTTACAATCACAAAGATGTGAAAACAACCCAAGTGCCCTCCAACTCCTGAATGGATTAATAATGTGATATACGCCTGTAGCTAATTCAGCTAACCATGCTCTTTTCCTCATGGGGAGCCTAGTGTGCAATGGCTGCAAACTATAGCCTCCTTGGTAGTGTATGCAGCCTGTTGTTTATATGATTGTTCTAAGGGACCTTGGAGACATTCCTTTTCAATATATGTTCATGTGTTAGACCTGGTGCTGTCCCCAATCTAGACTCCAGACAGGTATGCTGGTGCCTTTGGAAACCCCCAGGGCACTGTGGCCAGGGTTCACATTGGCCAAGTCATCACGTGCATATGCACCAAACTACAGAACAAGAAGCATGTGATTAAGGCCCTGCACAGGGCCAAGTTCAAGTTCCCTGGTCACCAGAATATTCACATCTCCAAGAAGTGGGGCTTTACCAATTTAATACAGATGAATTTGAAGACATGGTGGCTGAGAAGTGATTTATCCCAGATGGCTGTAGGGTCGAATACATCCCCAGTTGCGGCCCCCTGGACAGGTGGTGGGCCCTTACTCATTAGGACTTCCATTGTGTTGCCCCCTCATTTGCAACTACTAATAAATTCTACTTCCAGTCAAAAAAATTATAATAATAACCATGTTATATATGTATATCATGGAATACTATTCAGCCATGAAAAAGATGGAGATTTTGTATCTTTTGTTAAAAGTTGGATGGATTGGCTTGGCGCCTATAGCTCAACCGGCTAAGGCACCAGCCACGTACACCTAAGGTGGTGGGTTCAAATCCCCAGCCCGGACCCGCCAAACAACAATGACGGCTGCAACCAAAAAATAGCCGGGCGTTGTGGCAGGCGCCTGTGGTCTCAGCTACTTGGGAGGCAGAGGCAGGAGACTCTCTTGAGCCCAGGAGCTGGAGGTTGCTGTGAGCTGTAATGCCACGGCACTCTACCCAGGGGGACAGCTTGAGGCTCTGTCTCAAAAAAAAAAAAAAAAAAAGTTGGATGGATTTAGAGGACACTCTCCTAAGTAAAGTATCACAAGAATGGAAAATCAGGCATCTCATGTACCCAGTACTAAGTTAAAACTTGGTGATTAATAGCAAGGTACACACATGAGAAAAAAACTCAATTTGGGGCTGGGCAGTGAGGCTCATGCCTATAATCCCAGAAATTGAGAGGCCCAGGTGGGTGGAATGCCTGAGCTCACAAGTTCAAGACCAGCCTGAGCCAGAGCAAAACTTCATTTCTAAAAATAGCTAGGCGTTGTGGTGGATACCTGTAGTCCCAGCTACTTGGGAGGCTGAGGCAAAAGGATCACTGGAACTCAAGAGTATAAGGTTGCTGTGAGCTAGGATGTCACAGCACTCTAACCAGGGTGACCAAGTGAGACTCTATCTAAAAAAAAAACAAAAACTCAAATGCAAGAACAAGGCTGGGAGTGGTGGCTCATGCCTGTAATCCTAGTACTCTGGGAGATCGAGGCAAGTAGATTGCCTGATCTCAGGAGTTTAAGCCCATCTGAGCTAGAGCAAGACTCTGTCTCTAAAAATAGCCAGGCATTGTGGTGGATGCCTATAGTCCAAGCTACTCGGGAGGCCTAGGCAAGAGAATCACTTGAACCCAAGAGTTTGAGGTTGCTATGAACTACGATGCCATGGTACTCAACTCCAGGGAGACTGAGTGAGACTCTGTCTCAAATAAATAAATAAATGCAAGAACAGAGCAGGGGGTTCGATAAGTTCCCTTTTAGCGGGTACAATGTAGGAGTATATGGCACACTTTCCGGATGAAGGTCACAATTACAACTTGGACTTGCAACCTGACAAATGCAAACCATATAACCTAATAATCTGTACCCTTATATTAATCTGAAATGAACGAATGAATAAATAAATAAATAAAACTAAAATCTACTGGATAGAAGACACCCAGTTAGGCTGAAATCTCAGGATGTGGATTTGGAGCTGGAGAGGATTTGTATAAACTAAAATCATAAGTAAACAGGAGAAGCTGGTTGTTAGCGAAAGAAGATCAGAACTGACTTGCAGAGAGAGGGGGAGACACCATGTGTGGGCAACAGTATAGTCCCCAGAAGAAAGAAGAAAGTGCCCTGGATCTGCCTCTGAATCAGATGAGATTTCAATCCAGATTAAGGGTTTCTGTATCAATAAAGATAGGTCAAGTTATGCTGTCGTGACAAACAATGCCAAAATCTCAGAGCCTAATATAAAAGTTTACTTCCCATTTGTCTAAAATTCACTTCATTTCTGAGACTCTCTTCCAGGCAGCTGTCCTCCATGGGTTATTTCAGAGTTCCAGTCTTCTTTGCATCCAATTTCCACATTAACATGTGCCTCCATGAACACCAAGACAGAAGAAAATGAGCACGAGAACCATGTCAGGCTCTAAAATGTTTTCTTCCTGAAAGTAATATACGTCACTCTGCTCACGTTTCATTGACCAAAGAAGTCATATGTCCAGATCCATATGGACATATAGAGAACTAGGGGAGCAGGAAAGTATGACTAGGAAGTGGTGACACCTCTTATGGAATTCTAACTACAAAATATCCCAAACTTGAAATAATTTGAGTGAACCAGTCTTCCTAACCTCAAGCCTACAGAGAACACAAAGCACCTTGCAGGGAATTCAAAGGTAAAAGCAACCACCATTTGCCTAGTGCTTGAGAACTCACTTTCATAGACATCATTTCTTCTGATACTCATGCTCAAACTGTAAATTAGATGTTATTATAAACTAAAATTGTCATTTGGGGGGCAGAAGTTCTTCTATTTAGTGTAGTGAAATTTATAATTGGTCTTTTCTGTCACTTGTTGAAGAAATCCCCTAAGTTAAAAAAATTCTTCTCATCGATATATTCTTCTTCTTCTTCTTCTTTTTTTTTTGAGACAGAGCCTCAGGCTGTTGCCCCGGGCAGAGTGCCATGGTATCACAGCTCACAATAACCTCCAACTCCTGGGCTTATACGTTTCTCTTGCCTCAACCTCCCAAGTAGGTGGGACTACAGGCGCCCGCCACAAAGCCTGGCTATGGCGGGGGGTTTCGCTTTAGCTCAGGCTGGTCTCGAACCTGTGAGTTCAGTCTATCCACCTGCCTCAAGCCTCCTCGGGGGTCTTCTTAACCACGCAGCCTTGTCCACGTGGGCGT
>NW_003852472.1:9580524-9589493 GCF_000181295.1 Otolemur garnettii
AACCACCGAATTAGATGATTTCTTTCTATTTTTGAGACAGAGTCTCACTGTGTCACCCTCAGTAGAGTGCTGTGACATCACAGCTCATAGCAACCTCAAACTCTTGGGTTTAAGTGATTCTCTTGCCTCAGCCTCCCAAGTAGGTGGGACTACAGGCGCCTGCCACAACACCTGGCTATTTTTTGGTTATAGTTGTCATTGTTGTTTGGCAGGCCCAGGCTGGATTCGAACCCGCCAGCCCGGTGTACGTGATTGGCGCCTTAGCCCTTGAGCTACAGGCGCCAAGCCAATATATTCTTCTGAGATATGTCTTTTACTTCCATTTTTCCTTTTCCTTTTTTTTGTAGTGCCTTTGCCTCCCAAAACACTGGGATTCTAAGTCTGAGCCACCACATCCAGCGTTTTACATCCATTATTTAAGTTCTCGTTTTGTGTACAATTGATTTCTAAGACCAGGCCTGATGGCTCACACCTGTAATCCTAGCACTCCAGGAGACAGAGGCAGGTGGATTGCCTGAGCTCAGGAGTTCCAGACCAACCAGAGCAAAGCAAGACCTCCATCTCTAAAAATAGATGGGCGTTGTGGCAGGCACCTGCACTCCCAGCTACTTGGGAGGCTGAGGCAAGAAAATCACTTGAGCCCAAGAGTTGAGGTTGCTGTGAGCTATAACACCACAGCACTCTACCAAGGGGTGACAAAGAGAAACTCTGTCTCAGAAAAAAAAAAAAGAATTGATTTATACATGCATGTAATGTGAAGTAGAAAATCCAATTTCATTTTTACCCACATGAATAAGTTTCTAGTTCCGTTTTACTGGACTGCATTCTTTTAAAATAAGCTTTTAGAAAGAAATTTTAGTTTCCTGTATTTGTCAAGCTTCTTTTTTTCCTGCTTTTATATTATCCACCCAAGTCAATATATAGCAAGATTAGAGTATTACAAATCACTGTTGGTGCAATTATTTTCTCCCAGTCTGAAAAAACCTTGATACCCACAGTTCATAGCCCAACTCTCTGAGCAACTGCTCCAAAGAGAAGAATTTTTTTGCCCACTTATTGTCTCCCAAAAAAGCAAAAATGATGGGTAGCAGTAATATCCAGTCCTAACTCTATTTCCTACTTGAGGTAGACTCAATGCATCGTTTACAGAGGACATGAAAATCCAGGCCCACTAATGGACAGCTTAGAATTAGAACTAATCTTATTCTAATTCTAAAAGAATTCTAAAAATTATTCTAAAAGAATAAGATAAACATAAAAATCTAACCTATTCAAAATCTAAGACAATGAGGTGTCAAAAAAATAAAAACCATTTCTTATTCAGCAGTGATAACAAATTAGAAAATATAATAGGGGCTCGGCGCCTGTGGCTCAAGTGGCTAAGGTGCCAGCCACATACACCTAAGGCGGCGGGTTTGAATCCAGCCCAGGCCCACCAAACAACAATGATGGCTGCAACAACAACAACAAAAAATAGCCAGGCGTTGTGGCAGGCGCCTGTGGTCCCAGCTACTTGGGAGGCGGAGGCAGACTTGGGAGGTGGAGGAGACTCGCTTGAGCCCAGGAGTTGGAGGTTGCTGTGAGCTGTGATGCCACAGCACTCTACCCAGGGGGAAAGCTAGAGGCTCTGTCAAAAAAAAAAAAAAAAAAAAGAAAAGAAAAAAAATATATGTAATAGGAAAAACTCCCTTTATAATACACAAAAAGCTACAAAGTACATAAGAACAAATCAAACAAGAAATATGTAAAAACTATGTATTTTTAAATTGTTAGTCTTTCCTGAAGGACATAAAAGAATAAAGAAATAAATTGTATTCATGGATGACAAAGACTTACTGTTGTAAAAATATCAGTTCACCATTAGATCGCTCAGTAATTTAGTGTGAGAGAATTTTCACCCAAGAGAATTTTTACAGAATTTGACATGCTGATTCTGAAATTCACTACAACAGACAATGCACAGGAATAGCTAGAAAACAATGAAACATACCCTATTAAATCATGTTATTCCATAACTAGACATGCCCTATCAAAGCAATATCCTAAAGCTATAGTAAGTAAAAGTATGGTGTTGGTTCGAGAATAAGATATATAAGAATTCATAGTATATGCGTATGTATAAATATAAAAATGTGATATTTCCATCAGAAATAATATGTTTCTCTTCGTGAAAAAGCAAACTTCTGGCACTCTGGGAGGCCAAGGTGGGAGGATTCTTGAGCTCAGGAGTTCAAGACCAGCCTGAGCAAGAGCAAGACCCCACCTCTACTAAAAATAGAAATTTATCCTGTATGGCAACCCATGCCTGTAGTCCCAGTTGCTCAGGAGGCTGAGGCGAAATGATCGCTTGAGTCCTGGAGTTAGAATTGCAGGGAGCTAAGATGATACCTCTGCACTCTACCCAGGGTGACAATGTAAGACTTGTTTCAAAAAAAAAAAAAAAAATAAGAGGGTGGCACCTGTGGCTCAAAGGAGTAGGGTGTGCCAGCCCCATATGCTGGAGGTGGCAGGTTCAAACCCACCCTAGCCAAAAACTGCAAAAAAAAAAAAAAGAAAAGAAAAGAAGAAAAAGAAAACAAACCCTTCCTTGATCCCACTTCCCCATCAACCGCTGCCACTTTTTTTTTATTTTGCTTCCCTTTTTCAGAACTTCTCCAAAACAGTTGTCTATGTTTGCTGCCCTGTTCCACTCCTCCCATTCTCCCAGTCAAGCTTTTGCCTAACCCTACTCCACCTAAACCAGTTTCATCAAGGTCATGTCACCAAGGATACATGGGTAACCCTAGTGCTCAGCTCTCAGTCTTTTTTTTTTTTTTTTTTTATTGAATGGTAACTATGTACATTAATGCACTTCTGGGGTACAGTGTGGGGTTTTCACATGCAATCTAAACTACTTCCATCAAACTGGTCAACACAGCCTTCATGTCATTTTCTCAGTTATTGTTTTAAACGTTCACATTCTACTCTTAGAAAGATTCACTTGTACCCCTATAAGAGAAACCTCAGAAGTGATCCCTCCAATCCCCCTCCCTCCACCCATTTCCCCCTCCCTTCTCCCTCCCCCCTCCCCATATTCTTAGGCTATTTGGTTATAGCTTTCATATAAAAGGTATAAATTAGTTTCATAATAGGGGTGTGTACATTGGATACTTTTTCCTCCATTCTTGTGATACTTTGCTCAGAAGAACATTCTCCAGCTCCATCCAAGCTCTCAGTCTTCATCTTTTTTTTATTTCAAATTATTAAGGGAGTACATACGGTTTGGTCACATAGTTTGCATATGAAAGGTTAAAGTCAGAGTGACCTTCATCTGAAGTGACTCAGCAGCAGCTTTGGACATTCGACTGCTGCTTCCTAGAACAAACTCATTCATTGGCCTTCAGCACCCCGCATCTCCTGGCCGTCTTCTACCACCCTGGTCCATGTTCCTCGGTTTCAGTTTCTTTTGCTGATTCTCCTCTTCTCCCCAACATCTTAAGGAGGATCTCAGAGCTCCGTTCTTGGAGTTCTTTTTCATCTACACTCAGTCTTTATGTGGCCTCCTGGCTGTAAATATCATCCATATGCTGATAATTCCCAGGTTTATGTCTCTGTCTCAGACCTCTCTCCTGAGCTCCAGGCTCAGATACCCAACTGCCCAGTAGCTGTCCGACAGACATCTCAAACCAGGTACGTCTAAAACTGATCTCCCGAGCACTTCCAATCTGGGTCCACCTCAGCTGGCCCCACGTCAGTGTCAAGTACACAAGACAAGGCCAGGTCAACCAAAACCTGACTGGTGTGACCAGTAGAGACATGGAGAGTGTTCTGAGGTCCAGTTCATTACTACTTACATAGGCAGCAAAAGGAAAAGTAGCCGAAGTTCTAGTTCCATCCACCAAAATGGATGGAAAAGGGAGTAGGGCATATCCTAGACCACAGCTTAAGCAATTTTAGTCTCTAGTTCTATTCTCAGGGGAACTGGTAGGGGAGAGGAAGGGAACTAAACAGAAAGCCTCAGACCTTGTCATAACTTAGGAGACCACGAGAGAGTATCTCATGACAGCCTCTGAAAGGAGGTAGGGAGGTGAGCAGGAGACGGTCCTGGAGCAGCTACTCACAGGCCTCCCATCCTCTGTTCAGAGGGGATCATGGGTGTTCTGCCAAGACTCAGATTGCCTGTGGTTCAAGCCTTTGTCTGTGTAGCCTGTGTAGATATATACCAGGTTGCCAGGGTGTCATGGGAGAGCTACTCCCCTACATCCATTTGGTCCGTGACAACAGCATCCTCCAGTTGTTCACATCAAAAGTCATCAGAAACTGCTACATCTCTGTCTCTAGACTTATCCAAAAATGGCCACTTCTCACCATCTGCCCTGTTAACAAAACTGTGGAAGTTTCCTTGGAAAGAGGCAACTGTAATGGCCTCTTTCTGTGCCCAACTTCTTCTATACTTGCCTCCCTCCAAAGCCAATTTTCAATACAGCAGCCAGAGGAGTCCTTTCGACACACAGTGCACATGATACTTCTCCTCTGCTCAAAAACTCGCAGAGTCTCCCACCTTACTGGGGAGTAAAAGCCGGTCCTTCTCACAACCTGTGACCTGCGTGGTCTGTCGTCCCAGCCCCAGCCTCACCACTCTGAGCTCATCTCCTTTCCTTGGACCCCTTACTCTTTCCACTTCAGCCACGGTGGTCTCCTTACTGTTCCTCAAACATGCCAGGCACACTTCCATTGTTAGGTCACCAGATTGGCTATTCCTTCTCACCAGACTATTCTTCCTCCAGGCATCTGCAGACTCACTCTCTCCCCTTCTTCAAATAAGTGGTTTTGCATCAATGTGACTCTCTATACTCTACTTTGCAAATCCCCTTTGCTATGTTTCTTCTGTCAAATTTTTCTAGCTTTGCTCTCAAGGGGAAAAAGGTATCAGGATCTCTGCATCTCCCATTGTCCTGCACAGCACCCAGGATCAACAAATTCTCTCTTCCCAACAGAATTTCCCAGACCCAACTCTCAAAGTCTCTTTCCTCTGCCCATACAAAAAAAAATCATCTCTGTCTAAACTCCTCCAATTTGCTGACTCATCACACTCACAGGAACTTGCCACACAGGATCCACCCTCTTGAGAAGGTTCCGGGAAGTACAAAAAAGAAAATATTATATTTCCATTGTTTTGGATTGCCAAGAAAAGTTCCATCTGAATGTCATCCCTTGCTATCTTGTTAAGCGTTTGGGATCTGAGGTCAGAGACTAAGGGGGTTTAAATCCTAGCTCTATAACAATGTGACCTTGAGCTTTCTCCTCATCTGGAAAATGGAGGTAATAATAGTCCTAACATCTTGGGGTTGTATGATAATTAAATGAGGTAATAGATGTCAAGTATTCTACCAATTTTGTCTCAGCTTGATCGATGTTATGGCTGGCCCAGGGCCAATGACATATAGAGGGCTCACAGTGTCGTTTACTCACTTGGAAGCATCTAGACTGCTTTGCCTGCCCCCTCAATTGTCCAAGCAGGGGCCACTGGCGGGCAGGCCAAAGCAACAGTTCTATCACAGACTTTGTGGTAGTATCACGTTGCCACTAAAGGTCATGCTAAAAGCACGGTTAGCCAGAGGTCACTTACAGGGCAGGGACAGTCATTTCACCACCCCTAAAACAGTTCTTCCTGATTCCTACCCTTGAAAGGAGAAGCAGCCCAGGGCCTAACCTGAGCAGGACAGGGGACAAAGCTGCTAACGCCTGCAGTAACTTGTTACTCAATACCGGCCATTTTTCACACATTCTGTTTTTTACTCAAAAGGCCCTAAATGATATGTTACTTTCAAGTTTATGTTGGTTGTTTGTACCCTCACACTAACCTGAAATAAACTTACTTTTCAAAAATAAATAAATTAAAAAAAAAATTTGTAAGGGTGGAGCACAGTGGCTCATGTCTGTAATCCCCAGCACTCAGAGACTGAGGTGGAAGGTTTGCTGGAGCTCAGGAGTTCAAGACCAGCCTGAGCAAGAGCGAGACCTCATCGCTAATAAAAATAGAAAAATTAGCTGAGCGTCATGGCAGACACCTGTAGTCCTAACTACTTGGGAGGATTAGGCAGGAGAATTGCCTGAGCCCAGGAGTTTGAGGTTGCTATGAGCTATAACACCACGGCACTCTATCCAGGGTGACAGAATGAGACTCTTTCCCAACAAAGAAAAAGGTTTTGTAAGTATTAAATTAACAAGTATATAAGAAAAACTTAGCATAGTGCCTGGCATGTAAAATATGCCCAACAAATGATCATTTGTATTGGTGGAGTCTAAGGTTCAATTGCTGTAACAAGGCCCCAAATCACAGAGACTTAAATCAGACTGTCCTGTTGACAACCAAGCATAAGCAGTCCCCGCAGGCTGTAGGGGACCCACAGTGTTGGAAACCCAAGTTCCTTCTTTTTCTGTCATCCCAAGGGTCTTGGCCTCACACATCTGGTCAAAGATGACTCACCACAAAGTCCACCCTCTGCTAGGAAGAATAAAGACAGGCAGTAGTGGGCATGCCTCTTTCCTTTAAGGGTGTGACCAAAAGTTGCAGACATCATTTCCCCTCATATACTGTCCACCATTTAGTCACATGACCATGCACAATTGCAAGGGAGGTTGGGAACTGCAATCTTTAAAGAGCCATGTGGGCTTGGCACCTGTAGCTCAAGTGGCTAAGGCACCAGCCACATACACCTGAGCTGGTGGGTTCAAATCCAGCCTGGGCCTGCCAAACAACAATGACAGTTGCAACCAAAAAATAGCTGGGGGTTGTGGTGGGCACCTGTAGTCCCAGCTACTTGGGAGGCTGAGGCAGGAGACTCGCTTGAGCCCAGGAGTTGGAGGTTGCTGTGAGCTGTGATACCATAGCACTCTACCCAGGGCAACAGCTTGAGATTCTGTTTCAAAAAACTAAATAGGGAGGCGCCTGTGGCTCAATGAGTAGGGCACCGGCCCCATATACTAAAGGTGGAGGGTTCAAACCCAGCCCCCGGCCAAACTGCAACCAAAAAAAAAAAAAAAAAGGCCAGACGTTGTGGGGGGCGCCTATAGTCCCAGCTACTCGGGAGGCTGAGACAAGAGAATTGCTAAGCCCAAGAGCTGGAGGTTGCTGTGAGCTGTGATGCCATGGGACTCTACAGAGGGCGACAAAGTGAAACTCTGTCTCTTAAAAAAAAAAAAAAGAAAAGAAAGAAAAAAATAAATAAATAAAGAGCCATGTGCCTACCTAAAATTTAGGGTTGCATTACCAATGGAAGAAGAGAAGAGCTTACTGGGAAACAATTAGGTCTCCCTGCCACATTATCATTTATCATTATTCTAAATGTCTATCTTGTACAGTATGACAAAGTAGCAATGATCCTTAGGCATTCTTGACCTGACCCATCCAGCTGTCACATTCAGCTTCAAGCCCTTTCTATCCAGGGCTTTACAGACAGAGATAATTTGTCTGTATAGGCAGTGGGGAGAGAGTTGGAGAGCTGGGTCTGGGCAATTCTACTGGGAAGAGAGAAGCCATGATCCCGGGTACTGTGTTAAACAACAGGAGACGCAGAGCTCCTGATACCTTCAGGGAAAGGCTACAGGTATGAGAGCTTTCCTCTGGAAAAAGTTATGTGGCTTAAATAAAATGGGAACATTGAGGGATAATGGGAGCTTCCTGGTTCCACAGGAAGGAACACAAAAGTTGGAGAAAGGGCCGAGGCAGCGTCCCCCAGGGGAGGCAGGCATCCCTCGCTCCAAGGGGCTCCTCCGCAGTAGAGAGAGCCGGGGTAAAGCTAAATTATACCCCAAGGACAACTTATACTCCAGCTGCTGGGGCATGCAAGCAAGAGATGGAGCCAGCTTGGACACTAGGGACATTAGGGGCACTTCTGACCACAAATGGGCAGTCAGGCATGTGAGGAACTTTCTACCATCCCTCTGTTCTTTTGTCCCTGTCTCTGACTCTGGGGGAACTACAAGCAGAAGAGGGACGAGGAGAGGAAGGAGGAATGAAAGGGCAGATCACACTCCTGTCCCCTCAAAGTCCCTAGAGCCAGAAGTAAACCTTATATGGTGTTTTATATATATATATATATAAGAGATATATATATATCTCTTTCTTTCCCTTACACTGTTCATTCAACAGACTTTACTGAGTGCCTACTAGGTGCCAGGTGCTGCTCCAGGCTCTGAGGATATGGATATGAAAAGAGAGGAAACTCCCCACCCTTAGTGAGATTATGTTCTTGGCGGTTAATAAATTGCTCCTGACTCCAGGGCAGGGACTGTATCCTGTCTATGGCTCTATCCCAGGACCCTGCACCATATTTGGCTGGGGCTTGGTAAACATTGGTTAGATGAACCACATTAAAGTTTTGGTTTTGTGGCTGGGTGTGGTGGCACATGCCTGTAATCCTAGCCCTCTGAAAGGCCTAAGTGGGTGGATCCTTTGAACTCAGGAGTTCAAGACCAGCCTGAGAAAGAGCAAGACCCTGTCTCTCCTAAAAAAGAAAAAAAAAAGGAGGACATTAGCCAGGCATTGTGCTAGCCACTTGTAGTTCTAACTACTCAGGAGGGTGAGGCTTGAGAGCAGGAGTTTAAGGGTGCTGTGAGCTACACTGATGCTACCACACTCTACCCAGGGTGACAGAGTGAGACTCCATCTCAAAAAAAAAAAAAAGTTTTGATTTTGTATTGATAACATGTGGTTACTTCCCCAATGTTGACAGGGAAAAAAAAATCTGTAAAATAATTTAAAGAGGTCTATTCTGAGCTGACTATGTATTACCATGGCCCAGTGGGAAGCCACGCCCAAGAAGTCTTGAGCAATTGATCTGGAGACAGTTGGGTAGTTGGTTTTAGACATTTTATTTTTTTTATTTTATTTTTTTTATTTTTCGAGACAGAACCTCAAGCTGTCCCCCTGGGTAGAGTGCCATGGCATCACAGCTCACAGCAACCTCCAACTCCTGGGCTCAAGG
>NW_003852472.1:9589587-9591803 GCF_000181295.1 Otolemur garnettii
CCCAGGCTGGATTCGAACCCGCCACCTTAGGTGTATGTGGCTGGCACCTTAGCCACTTGAGCCACAGGCACTGAGCCAGGTTTTAGACATTTTAAAGAGACTAGAATTTCAGGTATCATAAATCAAGGCCAGGTTTCGTGGCTCATGCCTGTGATCCTAGCACTCTGGGAGATCAAGGCAGGAGGATGGCTTGAGCTCAGGAGTTCAAGACCAGCCTGAACAACAATGAGATCCTTTCTCTACTTAAAATAGAAAAATTAGTTGGGTAGAGTGGCAGGTGCTTCTCAGTCCCAGCTACTCAGGAGGCTGAGGCAGGAGGATTACTTGAATCCAGGAGTTCAAGGTTGCTATGAGCTAGGCTGACACCACAGCATTCTTAGCCTGGGCAACAGTGAGACTCTGTCTCCAAAAAAAAAAAAAAATCATAAGTCAGTACATTGATTTGGCCCAAAAAAGTGAGACATCTCAAAGCAGGGGGCTTCTAGGTTATATAGAAGGGTTATAGGTGGATTCAAAGATTTTTTGGTTTATAATCTGTTAAAGAAAGCTTCGTCTAATCGCTTGGAACGTTTGGGTTTTCTCGTTGTTTTTTTTTCTTTTTTTTTTTTTTTTTGAGACAGAGTTTCAAGCTGTCCCCTGGGTAGAGTGTTAGATCCCACAGCAACCTTCAACTCTTGGGCTTAAGCAATTCTCTGGCCTCAGCCTCCCAAGTAGCTGTGACTACAGGCGCCCACAACACCCAGCTATTTTGTTGTTGTTGTTGTTGTTGCAGTTGTCATTGTTGTTTTAACTGGCCCAGGCTGAGTTTGAACCCGCCAGCCTTGGTGTATGTGGCCAACGCCCTATCCACTGAGCTACAGGCACCACTGGCTTAGAATGTTTTAGGATAAGACAATCTCTTAGTCAGAGACAAGCCACACTATATAAACTCAAGTGATCTGTTAAGCAAATTGATGGCCTGCAGGTATAATTTAACCTTTGCTCTGCATGGTCTTAGGTCTTGTTAATAATTTAGTACCTTCTTTGTTCATTTGTTTGTTTTTGTCTTTGTTCTCAGAGTCTCACTCTGTCGCCCTTGGTAGAGTGCTATGGCATCATAGCTCACAGCAATCTCAAGCCCTTGGGCTCAAGTTATCCTCTTGTCTCAGCCTCTCAAGTAGCTGGGACTACAAGCACCTGCCACAACACCGGCTATTTTTTTTTAGAAACAAGTAATCCACCCTCCTCAGCCTCCCAAAGTGCTAGGATTACAGGCATAAGCCACCATGCCCAGCCCATAATTTAGTACCTTATTGTCATGAAGAGTCTCTTTTGCCAGTCTTATAATCTCTGTTTTAATACTGATGATAATCAATTTTGTCTAAATCCCAAGAGGGAGGGAGTATAACGAGGTATGTTTGACCTCTTTTCCCATCAAGGCCCTGACTCAGTTCTAAGGTTTTACTGGCTTCCCTTGGCCCACAGGAAGTTCATTCACTTGGCAGTGGGGGCTTGGGATTTCATTTTAGTTGACACCAGCATCCAAATTCACCCTTCCAGGAAACTCTTCAATTTCCACTTGCAGGACTATGTGGTTTGGCGAAAAGTGACTTTATCCCCAGCTCTAAGGGTGGGGCACATTAACTACTAAGCCAATCTGGGTAGTCCATCATCCTGATGTAAGTGCATGGTCAAATATATGTGATCAATTAAAGTGGATCTCAGGACAAAAGTGCATTTTCTCATTCCAGAGTAATATAAAGCCTACAGTATAGGCATTTTTGCTCTGTGGAGAAAGTCTGCCTGAAGATGAATCAACACATCACAGATGCAGAGTCAGATCCCTCATGAAAATGAGGATCAAAGCACATCTAAAGTACCTATGGACTTTCCAGTTGCCCAAGTCAATAAATTATTCTCATTACTTAAATCATTTTGAGCTGATTTTTTTATTTGCAACCCAAAGTATCCCAACTAATCCAGAGATATTAAATTTTATGTAATGGTAGAATATACAAGGTGACATACGACACAGACTAAGTTTCCAAAAGGTAGTCCAATACAAAATTAAAGACTGGGAAGTGTGTAAATACAGGGTGGCCATAAAGTTCATGTGGAATTTAAATAGTTGCACACATGGGCGGCACCCATGGCTCAAAGGAGTAGGGTGCTGGCCCCATATGCCAGAGGTGGTGGGTTCAAACTCAGCCCCAGCCAAAAACTGCAAAAAAAAAAAA
>NW_003852472.1:9592325-9594945 GCF_000181295.1 Otolemur garnettii
CCCGCCACCTTAGGTGTACATGGCTGGCGCCTTAGCCGGTTGAGCTATAGGAGCCGAGCCATACGAGAGTTTCTTAAACAGTCCAAAGAAAAAGCAGAGAACATCAGAGAACTTATCTGAACCCACTGTAAAGCTCATCCTGCCAAAATTAGATCAGAAGAGACAGCTAGGCCCTCTGGATGCCTTCTTAAAGTCCTTCAGCATTTCCCTATCACAATCAGTTACAGGCCAACCTCCCTAGCCCTTGATTAACTTTTCAACATTATTTCTAACCATGTCTAGCCCAAGCACAACACATCAGTTGCACCTAGCATGCATGCCCCATGTGGTAGCCAGCTTCCAAAATGGCTCCTTAATGATCTTCCTCTCCTAATATTCACGGTTTGTGTAGTACCCCTTCCACAGTGAATCATGACTGGCAGTGTGAACAATATACAAAAGTAGCAAAGGTGTGTGGTTTCCAAGGCTAGGTTATGAAAAGCATTTCAGTTGCAGCCTTGCTCCCTTGGATCATTCTCTCCAGAGGCTGGAGGATATCAACCACTGCTGTGAGAACACACAAGCAATCCTGTAGAGATGTCTTCATGGAAAAAACTGAAGCTGCCCACCCACAGCCATGCAAATTAGCCACCTTGGAAATGGAGTCTTCAACCCCAATCAAGCCTTCTGATGACTGTAGCTCTAGCTGACATCTGACCACAACCCATGAGAAACACTGAGTCAAAACTGCTCAGCCATGCCACTCCCAAATTCCTGACCCTCAGAAATCATGGGAGGTAGTAAATGACTATTGTTTTAAGCCACTACTTTTGGGATCATTTGTTAAGTAGTTTTAGATAACTAGTACAACCTACCATTGAGCGTGTCTGGAATACCATCCTTCTGCTTCTTTTGTTATCCTTAGAAAACTCCTACTTGATATCTAAGGGCCAGCTCTTCTGAGAAGCCTGCCTTCATTTTCCTACTCAGATCCAAGCTCTGTTGCATTCAGCTCTATTAGCAGTTCTCACACTGTAATCTTTTTGTTTTTGTTGTTGTTTTTAGAGACAGGGTCTCACTCTGTTGCCTAGACTAGAGTGCAGTGTCTTCTTAATAGCATTTATTAAAGAAATAAATAATGGAAACTTCAGCTCTAGACAAGAGAAAGAAAGGAAGGAAGGAAGAAAGAAGGAAGGAGGGAAGAGAGAATAGCATTACAGGATTGTAATGCTATTCAATACATTGAATAGCAATATATTGAATTACTATTCAATACATTGAGCGATAGCATTGCAGGATTAGCCTAGAAAGCTCCTACGTCTTTACTTCACACTGAAAACTTCCTTCCCTGGTTATAAAAATGCCAACAAAGCCTAGATAAGCTATAGCAAGTAGTTCCATAACATCTTTCACCCTCAAAAAATTAGTCTAAGGTGCAGGGAGAAGGGACCATTCATGCACTATTGGTGGAACTCAAATTAGAACAAGAACAAGCCTCTATGGAAAGAAGTATGGAGATTGCTCAAAGAACTAAAAGTAAATCTACCATTTGACTGTGCATTTCCATTACTAAGCATTTATCCAAACAAACAAACAAAAAAGACATTTTACCACAGGGATATTTGCACTAGAATGTTCATAGCTGCTCAGTTCACAATCACAAAGGTGTAGAAACAACCCAAGTGTGCATCAACAGATGAATGGATTAATCAATTGTAGTGTATGTATACCATGGTATACTATTCATCCATCTTTTGTAAACAACTGGATGGATTTAGAGAACATTCTTCTAAGTAAAGTATCTCACAAGATTGGAAAAACAAGCATTGCATGTACTCAATACCAATTTAAAACTAGGAGATTAACAATCACAGACCCACAAGAGAAAAAATATCAATTAAGCTTAAGAAGGGGCAGGAGGGAAGGGGTTCAGTAGCTACCCACCCACTGAGTACAATGCATGGATATATGGCACACTCCCTGGGTGTAGGACATAACTACAGCTCTGATTTTTACCTGTCATATATAAATTATATAACCTAATGGTTTATACTCACATATTAACCTAAAATTTAAAAGAATGAAAAAATAATAATTAGTCTGAGGATAGAAAAATATAAGAACAATTACAAAAAAGAACTGGAACAATAATACAGTAAAAAGCTGAGTGCCAGTGCCATGGCATGGGAAGGAAAAGAGGTGGATCTTGACAGTATCTAAAAGAGAAGAACCTCTGGTTTCAGACATTTCCTGTTGACAGAACCAAGAGGAAGTGTGTCTTAATAAGGCCTTAGAAGGGGGCTAGGAGAGCAATGGGTTGGGGATACTTTTCCACACCTCAATCTTGATAACGAAAATTATTTGGGAGTCTTGGCACCCATAGCTCAGGGGTTAGGGTGCCAGCCACATACACCAGGGCTGGCAGGTTCGAACTCAGCCCAGGCCTGCTAAACAACAATGACAACTACAACAACAACAACAACAAAATAGCCGAATGTTGTGGCTGGTGCCTGTAGTCCCAGCTAGTGGGAGGCTGAGGCAAGAGAATTGCTTAAGCCTAGGAGTTTGAGGTTGCTGTGAGCTCTGATGTCACAGCACTCTACCAAGGGCAACATAATGAGACTTTGAAAAAAAAAAAAAA
>NW_003852472.1:9595006-9602843 GCF_000181295.1 Otolemur garnettii
AAAGAAAGAAAGAAAGAAAGAAAGAAAGAAAGAAAGAAAATTATTTGGGGAGTAGAGAATGAAAAAGTCTCAGAGGTAAGGCATTGAGTCTAAAATCTAACATAGATTTGAGAAAATGCCCAGCTAGAACATAAGGAGGCAGACAATTAAGTATATAAGTTCATCTTAGAAAAAGTGCTGCATCCCTCATTACTGAATATCACTATGGTCTCCTTTGAGGTACTGTCTTGCAAAGCTATGCACCAAGGCCAGTGCCTAGTCCACCCTCCAAAATAATTTTGGAACTCTTTTTCATTATCATCATACAATGTCTAACAACAAAGTTTGTGAACTCATCCCAAAATATCCCCCCAAAAGTGCTACATACCTCATTGCTAAATATTATTATGGTCACCAGATGGCCAAAGGGAGTACTTCAAAGATGACTGTAGTGATATTCAGCAATGAAGTATGTAGCACTTTTTCTAGGATGTTCTAGGATGAGTTCTCAAACTTAACTGTCTAACCTCATATATCTTGGAAAGATTTAGAAAGCAGAAAAGAGAGGGCAAATTTAGAAATAGTTATAGATATGGAAATCAACTGATCCAAACAACACAATAAAGTAGCATTAATAGATGTACATTGAAGATTAACAATTCAGAAATAGAAAATATCTATTTAAGCACTAAAGCACATTTCAAAAAACCAATCCAAGTGGAAGCGGAGCAAGATGGAGGACTACAGACATTTCTTTAGCAGCCACTTGCAGTGAGATTGGGGAGAAAAGACTCCAGCTACCTTTGGCTTGGGTGTCCTACCATTTCACCCTTCCAGGTCACAGTGAAAATCATTCCAGGAGTACAGTGAAATAGCAGAGGATTCCAGGAGCCAAGAAGGAGGTCAGAAGCAGTGGAAGAAGAGAATAGAAGGCGAGTGCTTGGATGTAGACAGAGGCCAGTCAGCCCTCTGGCAGAGATCTGGAGACAGGGAACGCCTATCCTGCAGTTTCCTTGGACTTGGGCACTCACCACAGCTGCTTTGGGAGGACATATGGTAGTGAACTTGAACTATACCCTATGGCTGGGATTGAACCACAGGGTGAGGTGGAACTCTCATCAGTTCAGCAGCTATCAGGGTGCTGCCATTATGGGGGGGGCACCTGGCTAGAACAGCCTACAGGGTCCTGGCACCTGGCTGGCTCTGGCACATTTGCTGTACATGGGCAGCCATCCGTGGGGTGAGTTGGGTGGCTCTGGCACCCTTGGGAAAGCCACTTTGTGGCCAAGGGACACTGTTTGGAAGGTTGAGGCATGTCTCCTAAGAAATCAGGCAAGAGCTTCAGGCTCCCAGCCCTATGGGAATTGAATGCTAGCAAGAGACCAACCCCTGATTGAGGGCAAATAAATCAGGAAGATGGGACTGGGTCTCCTTGGCAACTAAATAGTGGCTTCCAGCTCACTCTCATACAGTAGAATCAGCATGTATGTTTTGCGTCTCCTAACCCTGGTGTGCCATTGCATGTCCAGGCAACATAATGCATTATATAACTTTTTTCTTTTTCCTATCTTCTTGGAGCACCAACTGGTGTCCAGGCAATATATTGCAATATTTAAATTTCTTTCCTCATTCTTTTTTGTTCTGTTGTGTTTTTATTTTTTCATTTTTATTTTCTTCAAGATCAAGGCCTCCATGTTTGCTATGGTTTCTATGCCCCTTTTTTTCTTTCTTTCTTTTCTATTTCTCTCTCTTTTTCTTTCTTTTTGTAGAGATTCTTCTACTTTTCTCATCATTCCCTCTTAAATTTCTCAAATAACAACTAAGATATTACTTTTTAATATTTTATGCAATTTTGTGTTTAATTTTCTTTATCTATTTTCTCTTTTTTCTGATCCATTTTATTCTATTTCATTCTGTATTCTTTTTATTTTATTCTTTTTCACTCTGAGGCCTGGGCTGGAGTATGACTGCATTGGCCTGGTTCAAGGTCTTGAGTCCTCAGTCTAGGAAGTCCTTCTAGCTTTGGCTTTTGAAAGGAGAGTATTTGTAGGTCCCCACTGCAAAATACTGCTGATTTTATTCTATACTTGGTGGAGTTAGGGTATAGCTTTTCCTCAGGCTGGTAAGGTGCTCCTGACCTCAAGGAACACACCCAGCCTGGCTCCCCAGAGTCCTGGAATTGCAGGTCAAAACATCCTGCCAAACACCACTACTACTTTCCATCTTTCTTTTGTTCTTTTTAAAAAAATTTTTTTTCCTTTCACCCCTTTTCCCTTTTTTCTTTCTTTTCTCCTTTCTTGCTCTTTATTCTTCTCTTGCTTTTTGCCCTATACTAAAAGGCCACTTCAACACCTAAGCACAGAGACAAGGTAATTTAAAGAGAAACAGGGAGTGAGGAAAAAGTAAAGGAATGAAATAAATAAGAAGAAAACACAGATGAGGAGGAAACAACAGAAAAATTCTGGCAACATGAAAAACCAGAACAGATCAATCCCCCAAGGGATTATGAGGTTGCTGCTGCAGAGAATCTCACCTATAAAGAAATCATGGAAATGACAGAAAGGGAATTTAAAGTAGGGACAGAAAAACAATGAAGGGAATTGAAGGGCAAGTGTAAAACCACCAAAAGGACCAAAATCTAACCCAAAAAATGAATGAAAGACATGAAATTAGAAAGGCTATATCAGATCTTATGGACTTTAAGGAGTCAATCAGGGAACCTAAAGATGCAGTAGAAAGTATCAATAACTGATTAGACCATGGAGAAGAGAGAATCTCAGAGCTCAAGGACAAGGCTCTTGAGCTAACTCAAGCATTTAAAGAGGCAGAAAAGAAGAGAGAAAAAGCACAGCAATCACTTAGAGAATTACAAGACTTGGCAAAGCATTCAAACATAGAAATTATAGGTAACCTTGAAGAGGAAGAACAACCCAAAGAAATGGAAGCCCTACTGATGATATCATAAACAAAAATTTCTCAAGCATTACCAAAGATTCCAACACACTCCTTTTAGAGGAATACCAAACCCAGGTTCATCTCAACACAAACAGAGCATCTCCAACACACATTGTAATGAACCTATCCAAAGTCAAAATATATATATTAACCAGTGTGATGTAAGCATTTCTAATTCTATATGAAACCAGCACATCGTACCCCATAAATGCATTAATGTATACATGATCGATGTTTATTATTTAATAAAAAATAAAGTCAAAATAAAAGAGAAAATTTTGCAAGCAGCCAAGGGTAAGCACCATTTGACCTACAAGGGCAGATCCATCAAGGTAACAGTGGACCTTTCAGCCAAAACTTTTCAAGCAAGAAAAGAATGGTCATCTACCTTTAACCTTAACAAAACAATTTTCAATCCAGGATTCTGTATCCTGCTAACTAAGCTTCAAATTCAATGAAGAAATAAAATCTTTTACTGACATGCAAACATTGAGGAAATTCGCCACAACAAGACACTCTCTGCAGGAAATTCTCAGACCTGTTCTCCACACTGACCATCACAATGAACCACCAGCAAAGTAACACCCAGAAACTAAAAGACAGTGGCACAAAGTGTAAAACTAAGCAACGGACTTTCACAAAATAAGATGACTAGAACCCCACATTTTGTTGTTGTTGCAGTTGTCATTGTTGCTTTATTAGCTGGCCCAGGCTGGGTTCAAACCCACCAGCCTTGGGGTATGTGGCCAGTGCCCTACCCACTGAGCTACAGGGGCTGCCCTGCTCTTCCTTTTTCATCTCCTTGAGCACAAAGTGTAAAACTAAGCAACAGACTTTCACAAAATAAGATAACTAGAACTCCACCATACTTATCAATTTTCTCAATAAATGTAAATGGCTCAAATTCCCCACTGAAGAAGCACAGGCTGGCTTGGATAAAAAAGCACAGGCCATCTATATGCTGCCTCCAGGGCATATCTAACATCAAAAGACCAAACAAAATTCAGGGTGAGAGGTTGAAAAACAGTATTTCAGGCAAATGAAAATGAGAAGAAAAGAGGGGCTGCAATCTCCTTTTCAGATACAAGTGGATTAAACCAACTAAAGTTAAGAAAGACAAAGATGGTCACTTCAAACTGGTCAATGGAACAAAGGGAACAATACAAGAGGACATTTTAATTCTAAATACTTATGCACCCAGCTGAAATGTTCCCAGACTTATGAAACAGACCTTAATTGGTCTGAACAATATGATATCCTACCAAACCACAATAGCTGGAGACTTTAACACCCCTCTGATAGAAGTGGACAATCCTCTAAACAGAAACAAGGGGCTTAAATGAGACCCTAGAACAACTGGGCTTAATAGACATATACATAACATACCATCCCAAAGCTAACAAATATATGTTCTTCTCATCAGCCCATGGATCATACTCCAAAACAGATCATATCCTAAGACACAAATCAAACATCATCAAAATTAGGAGTTGAAATTATACTTTATATATTTTTAGATCACAAGGCAGTAAAGGTGGAACTCAACTCCAAAACTTTCATCCCCATTCAAAGGCATGGAAACTAAACCTTATGCTGAGTGATAGTAGGTCAAGGAGTGGATAAAGGAGGAAATTATGAAATTCCTTGAACATAACTACAATGAAGCCACAAGCTACCAAAACCTGTGGGATACTGCAAAAGCAGTCCTAAGAGGGAATTTATCACATTAGATGCCTATATCCAAAAATCAGAAAGAGAGCACATCAACAACCTAATGAATCATCTCAAGGAGATGAAAAAGGAAGAGCAGGGGCTCGGCGCCTGTGGCTCAAGCAGCTAAGGTGCCAGCCACATACACCTAAGGTGGTGGGTTCAAATCCCCAGCCCGGGCCTGCCAAACAACAATGATGGCTGCAACCAAAAAAATGGCCGGGAGTTGTGGCA
Source organism: Otolemur garnettii (assembly GCF_000181295.1). NCBI lineage: Eukaryota > Metazoa > Chordata > Mammalia > Primates > Galagidae > Otolemur > Otolemur garnettii. The sequence continues at coordinate 9,599,885 of NW_003852472.1, forward strand.
GGCACCTGTGTTCCCAGCTACTTGGGAGGCTGAGGCAGGAGACTCTCTTGAGCCCAGGAGTTGGAGGTTGCTGTGAGCTGTGATGCCATAGCACTCTACCCAGGGGGATAGCTTGAGGCTCTGTCTCAAAAAAAAGGAAGAGCAGGGCAGTCCCTGTAGCTCAGTGGGTAGGGCACTGGCCACATACACCAAGGCCGGTGGGTTTGAACCCAGGCTAGGCCAGCTAATAAAACAACAATAACAACTGCAACAACAACAACAAAAATAGCCAGTTGTTGTGGTGAATGCCTGTAGTCCCAGCTACTTGGGAGGGTGAGGCAAGAGAATCACTTAAGCCTAAGAGTTTGAGGTTGCTGTGAGCTGTGATGCCAAGCACTCTGCCCAGGGTGATAGCTTGAGACTGTCTCAAAAAAAAGAAAAGAAAAGGAAGAGAAATACAGTCATAAACCTAGCAGAAGAAAAGAAATAGCCAAAATTAAATCTGAAATAAAAACATGAAACTGAAAATAAAAGAATGATTCAGAAAATGAATGAAACAAAAAGTTGGTTCTTCAAAAAGGTAAACAAGGGCCAGGTGCAGTGACTTATGACTGTAATCCTAGTAGTTTGAGAGGTTGACATGGTGGATCACCTAAGCTCAGGAGTTCAAGACTAGCCTAAGCAAGAGCGAGACCTCCTCTCTAAAAAATAGCAGAGAGTTGTGACAGACACCTATAGTCCCAGCTACTTGGGAGACTGAGACAGAGGATCACTTAAATCTAAAAGTTTGAGCTATGATACCACAGCACTCTACTGAGGGTGACAAAGTGAGACTCTGTCAAAAAAAAAAAAAAAAGCAAGAAAGAAAGAAGACATAAACAAAATTGATAAAGCTTTGGCCAGATTAATTAGAAACAGAAAAGTAAGATCTCTAATAACCTCAATCAGAAATGAAAAAAGGAAAGTAATAACAGATACCACAGAAATACAAGAGATTATCTCTGACTACAACAAAAAACTCTATGCCCAGAAATTTGACAATGTGGAGTAAATGGACCAATACTCAGAATCCACCTATACTTAACCAGGAAAAAATAGATCTCTTGAAGAGACCAATATCAAGAACTGAACTTGAACAAACAATAAAGAAGATTCCAACAACAACAACAACAAAAGCCCAAGACCAGATGGCTTCAAACCAGAATTCTATCAAACCTTCAAAGAAGAGCTTATACCTATACTGTAGAACCTATTCCAAAACATTGAGAAGGAAGGAAACTTTCCCAACACATTCTATGAAGCAAACATCACTCTGATTCCAAAATCAGGAAAAGACCCAATTAAAAAGGAGAACTATAGACCAATTCAATTAATGAATACTAGTGCAAAAATACTCAATAAAATCCTAGCGAATAGGCTTGGCGCCTATAGTTTAGCAGCTAGGGCACCAGCCACATATACCAGAGCTGGTGGGTTTGAACCCAGCCCAGGCCTGCCAAACAACAATGACTACTACAACAAAAAAATATAGCTGAGTGTTGTGATAGGCACCTGTAGTCCCAGCTACTTGGGAGGCTGAGGCAAGAGAATCACTTAAGCCCAAGAGTTTGAGGTTGCTGTGAGCTGTGATGCCACAGCACTCTACCAAGGGTGACATAGTGAGATTCTGTCTCAAAAAAAAAAATTCTGGTAAATTGTTTACAGCTACACATTTAAAAAAAATTACACATCATGATCAAGTAGGCTTTATCCTAGGGATGCAAGGTTGTTTTAATATACTCAAACCCACAGAAGCAAAAACTGTGTTTTTAACACACACAAATCAATAGAAGCAAAAACAAATATCATATGATCCTCTCAATAGATGCAGAAAAAACATTTGACCGTTCAATATTGTTTTCTAATAAGAACACTTAAGAAATGGGTGGTGCCTGTGGCTCAGCGAAGAGGGCACCTGCCCCATATACTGAGAGTGGCGGGTTCAAACCTGGCCCCAGCCAAACTGCAACAAAAAAATAGCTGGGTGTTGTGGCGGGCACCTGTAGTCCCAGCTATTCGGGAGGCTGAGGCAAAAGAATCGCCTAAGCCCAGGAGTTGGTGGTTGCTGTGAGCTGTGACACCACAGCACTCTAACAAGGGCAATAAAGTGAGGCTCTGTCTCTAAAAAAAAAAGAAGAAAGAATACTTTAAAAAAATTTTAAACTGATTGAAGCCATCTATGACAAACCCACAGCCAATATCATACTGAATGTAGTAAAACTGAAAACTTTTCCACTTAGAACTAGAACCAGACAAGAATATCCATTATTGCCACTACTACTCAAAATAGTTATAGTTCTAGCCAATGTAATCAGTCAAGAGGCAGACATTGAGGGCATCCCAATGGGGGTAGAGGAGGTCAAACTCTTACTTTTTGCCAAAGATATGATCTTATATTTAGAAAACCCCAGAGATTCAACTACAAGACTCCTGGAAGTGATCAATAAATGCAGTGATGTCTCAAGGTATAAAATCAATGTCCATAAATCAGTAGCCTTGATATATGCCAATAACAGCCAAGTTGAGAAGCAAATCAAGGACATAATTCTCTTCACAGTAGCTTCAGAGAAAATGAAATACTAGGAATATACCTAACAAAGGAGGTGAAGGATCTCTACAAAGAGAATTACAAAACTCTACAAAAATAAATAGCAGAAGACATTAACAAATGGAAGAACATACCATGCTCTTGGCTGGGAAAACTCAACATTGTTAAAATGTCTATTCTACCCAAAGCAATCTACAGATTTAAAGCCATCTCCATTAAAATACCAACATCATACTTTGAAGAACTCAAAAAACTAGTTTTGTATGGAACCAGAAAAAAACCCATATAGCCAAAGCAATTCTTTTTTTTTATTATTATTAAATCATAGCTGTGTACATTAATGCAATAGGGTACAATGTGCTGGTTTTTTTTTTTTTTTTTTTTGAGACAGAG
>NW_003852472.1:9603016-9605670 GCF_000181295.1 Otolemur garnettii
TGTTTGGCGGGTCTGGGCTGGGGATTCGAACCCGCCACCTTAGGTGTACGTGGCTGGCGCCTTAGCCGGTTGAGCTATAGGTGCCGAGCCAATGTGCTGGTTTTATGTACCATTTGAAATATTTTCATCAAACTAGTTAACATAGCCTTCACCGCATTTTCTTTTTTTTTTTTTTTACATTTTTTTTGCATTTTCTTAGTTATACTCTACACTTAGTAACTTTAACACGTACCCTTGTAAAATGCACCATAGGTGTGGTCCCACCAATTACCCTTCCTCCACCCCTCCTTCCCCTGCCCCTCCCTTCCCCTCCTTCTCTTCTTTCCCCTTCTTCTTGGGCTATAGTTGAATTATAGCTTTCATATGAAAGCTATAAATTGGTTTCATAGTAGGGCTGAGCACATCGGATACCTTTTCTTCCATTCTTGAGATACTTTGCTAAGAAGAATATGTTCCAGCTCCATCCATGTAAACATGAAAGAGGTAAAGTTTCCATCTTTTCTTAAGGCTGCATAATATTCCATGGTGCACATATACCACAATTTATTAATCCATTCATGGGTCAATGGGCACTTGGGCTTCTTCCATGACTTAGCAATTATGAATTGGGCTGCAATAAACATTCTGGTGCAAATATCTTTGTTTTAAAGCGATTTTTTGTCTTCTGGATATATACCTAGTAGAGGAATTGAAGGCTCCAGTGGCAAGTTTATTTTTAGACTTAAGTGATCTCCAAACATCTTTCCAAAAGAAACATATTAGTTTGCATTCCCACCAGCAGTGCAGAAGTGTTCCCTTTTCTCCAAATCCACACCAACATCTCTGGTTTGGGGATTTTGTGATGTGGGCTAATCTTACTGGAGTTAGATGATATCTCAAAGTGGTTTTTATTTGCATTTGTCTGATGATTAAGGATGATGAGCATTTTTTTCATGTGTCTGTAGGCCTTGCGCCTGTCTTCTTCAGAGAAGTTTCTCTTCAAGTCCCTTGCCCACCCAGAGATGGGATCACTTGTTCTTTTCTTGCTAATACATTTGAGTTCTCTGTGGATTCTGGTTATTAAACCTTTGTCAGAGACATAACCTGAAAATATCTTCTCCCATTCTGACAGCTATCTGCTTGTTTTACTTACTGTGTTTTTGGCTGTGCAGAAGCTTTTTAGTTTGAGCAGATCCCAGTAATGTAGTTTTGGTGTTGCTTCAATTGCCCAGGGTGCGGGTGGGGGGATCTTCCTCATAAAATATTCATCCAGGCCGATTTCTTCGAGTGTTTTCCCTGCACTTTCTTCTAGTATTTTTATAGTTTCATGTCTTAAGTTTAAATCTTTAATCCAGTGAGAGTCTATCTTAGTCAATGGTGGCAGGGGTCCTCAAACTATGGCCCGCGGGCCACATGCGGCCTGCCTAGAACATTTATCTGGCCTGCTGGGTGTTTTTGCTGCCGCTGCCTGTCCTGCTTAGCAGCTGACTTGTCCCGGGGCCCACAGTCTGGCCTTCCAACGGTCAGAGGGACAGTGAACTGGCCCCCTGTTTAAAAAGTTTGAGGACCCCTGGAAAGGTGTAGGTCCAGCTTCAGTCTTCTACAGGTCGCCAGCCAGTTCACCCAGCACCATTTGTTAAATAGGGAATCTTTTCCCCACTGAATGTTTTTAATTAGCTTATTGAAGATCAAATAATGGTAAGTAGGTGGGTTCATCTCTTGGTTCTCTATTCTGTTCCATACATCTACCTCTCTGTGTTTGTGCCAGTACCATGGAGTTTTGATCACTATCGATTTATAGTATAGTCTGAGGTCTGGTAGCGTGATTCCTCCTGCTTTGTTTTTATTTCTGAGTAATGTCTAGGCTATTCAAGGTTCTTTTCTGATTCCATATAAAATGAAGTATTATTTTTTTGAGATCTTTAAAGTATGACAGTGGAGCTTTAATAGGGGTTGCATTAAAATTGTATATTGCTTTGGGTAATATGGACATTTTAACAATGTTGATTTTTCCCAGTGATGAGCATGGTATGTTTTTCCATTTGTTAACATCTTCAGCTATTTCTTTTCTTAGAGTTTCATAGTTCTTTTTATAGAGATCTTTCACATCCTTTGTTAGGTAAACTCCCAAATAGTTCATTTTCTTTGGCACTACTGTGAAAGGAATTAGAGTCCTTGACAGTTTTTCCAGCTTGACTATTATTGGTAAGATAAAGGCTACAGATTTATGAGTGTTGATGCTGTAACCTGAGATGCTGCTGTATTCCTTGATCACTTCCAAGAGTTTTGTAGTAGAATCTATTTTCCAGATATACAATCATATCATCTGCAAAGAGTGAAAGTTTGATGTCTTCTGACCCTATATGGATACCCTTGATCGCCTTTTATTGTCTAATTACAATGGCTAAGACTTTCATTGCAATGTTGAAAAGCAATGGAGACAATGGGCAACCTTGCCTGGTTCCTGATCCGAATGGAAAAGATTTCAATTTAACTCCATTCAATATTATATTGGCTGTGGGTTTGCTGTAGATGGCCTCTATCAGTTTAAGAAATGTCCCTTCTATACCAATTTTCTTAAGTGTTCTGATCATGAAAGGATGCTGGATGTTATCAAAAGCTTTTTCTACATCAATTGAGAGAATCATATGGTCTTTATTTTTTATTTTGTTTAT
>NW_003852472.1:9606163-9613268 GCF_000181295.1 Otolemur garnettii
AAAAAAAAAAAAAAGATAAGTTTCTCTTCAAGTCCCTTGAAGAATGTGTTGGGTAGTATTCCTTCTTTTTCTGTATTTTGGAAAAGGTTAAGTAATATTGGTACTAGTTCCTCTTTAAAGGTTTGGTAGAATTCTGATGTGATGCCATCTGGTCACAGGCTTTTCTTTTTAGAGAAATTTTTGTGTAGTTGATGCTATTTGAGAACTTGATATAGGCCTGTTCAACATTTCCACTTCATTCTGGCTAAGTCTAGGAAGGTGGCGTGCTTCCAAGTATTGATCTATTTCCTTCAAATTTTCATATTTCTGAGAATAGAGTTTCATGTAATATTCATTAAGAATTTTTTTAATTTCTGAGGAGTCTGTTGTTATTTCATCTTTGCCATTTCTGATTGATGAAATAAGAAATTTTACTCTTTTTTTCCTGGTTAGGTTAGCCAAAGGTTTATCTATTTTATTGACCTTTTCAAAAAACCAACTTTTAGATTTATTGATCTGTTGTATAATCCTTTGTTTTCAATTTCATTTAATTCTACTCTGATTTGGGTTATTTCTTTTCTTCTGTTAGGTTTGGAGTTGGAATGTTCTTCCTTTTCCAGTTGCTTGAGATGTCCCATTTAGTTGTTAACTTCCTCTCTTTCCGTTCTCTTGAGGAAGGCTTACAGTGCTATAAATTTCCTTCTTAGGACTGCCTTTGTGGTATCCCAGAGGTTCTGGTAATTCATGTTCATTATCATTTTGTTCCAAAAATTTGATAATTTCCTTCCTAATCTCATCTATGATTCACCTATTGTTCAGCATAAGGTTATTTAGTTTCCATGGTTTTGTATGAGTATGCAGATTCCTGTTGTTACTGAATTCAACTTTTATTCCATGATGATCTGAGAAGATGCAAGGAATAATTTCTATTCTTTTAAATTTGCTAAGGTTAGACTTGTGACCTATGATGTGATTAATTTTGGAGGATGTTCCGTGGGCTGATGAGAAGAATATGTATTCAATTTTGTTAGGATGAAATATTCTGTAGATGTCTATTAAATCCAATTGTTGAATGGTTAAGTTTAAATCTAAAATTTCTTTGCTGAGTTTCTTATTAGAGAATCTGCCCAACACAGCCAAAGGAGTGTTAAAATCTCCGACTATTATGGTGTGGGAGGAAATCAAGTTGCTCATGTCTGTTAGAGTCATTCTTATAAATTGAGGCATACTCTGGTCGGGTGCATAAATGTTAAAAATTGAAATCTCATCATGTTGAGTGTTACCCTTAACAAATACGAAGTGACCATCCTTATCTTTCCTTACTTTTGTTGGCTTAAAGCCTATTGTATCTGCGAATAAAATCACAACACCTACTTTTTCCTGATTTCCATTTACCTGAAATATAGATGATCATCCCTTCACCCTGAGTCTATATTTATCTTTTAAGGTAAGATGAGATTCTTGTATGCATCAGATATCTGGTCTGAGTTTTTGTATCCAGTCAGTCAACCTGTGCCTCTTTAGAGGACAATTTAAACCATTCCATTAATTGAGAATATTGATAAGCCTGGTAGAGTTTTGGGTATCAAGTTTCTTGAAAGTACAGAATCCTTTCACCACTGTGGAAGTTGGAATTTGATCAAAATTTTCTGAGTGAGTTTACTTTGGTGGTAGAGGATTGTGCTGGTTATTATGGAGGATAGGTCTGAGACTATCCTGGAGAGCTAGTTTAGTTATGCCAAATTTCTTCAACATGTGAATGTCATTCAAGTATTTAATTTCTCTATCACAAATGAAATTCAGTTTAACTGGATACAGGATACTGGGTTGAAAATTATTTTATTTTAAGAGATTAAAAGTCAATGACCATCCTCTTCTAGCAGAGAGATCTGCAGTCATTCTAATATTCTTCCTTTTGTAGGTTATGGTTTTCTTACCTCTGGATGCTTGCAGAATTTTCTCCTTACATATTAACTCTGGCAAAGTTAATTATACTGTGTCTGGAAGATGCCTTATTTGGGTTGAGTTGTGGGGTTCTAAAACTGCTATCTGAATTTCAGAATCTCTTGGCATGTTTGGGAAGTTCTCTTTGATTATCTCATGGAGTAGAGCATCTGGGCTGTTACAAGCCACCTCGTCACCTTCAGGAATTCCTATAAGGTGAATATTAGTTTTCTTCAAATTATCCCAGAGCTCTCTAAGAGAATGATCCATTTTTGCTCTCCACTTCTCTTCCTCTATGAGCTTTTGGGAGCATTCAAAAGCTTTGTCTTCAATGTCAGAAATCCTTTCTTCTGCCTGCTCCATTCTGTTACTGAGGGATTCTACTGTATTTCTCGGATCTTTGAGGGCTGCATGTTCTTGTCTCAATGTGTCAAAATCTTTGGTGATTTTGTCTTTGAATTCATTAAATTCTTGAGACAACTTTTGAAATGCTCCTTCAAATTCTAATTCCAATTTTACTTCCATTCTATTAATCTTATTTGCAATCCAAATTCAATTTCTGATATCTCAGCCATTTGTTTATGAATGGATTCTTCTGGTGTGTCTGCCATGTTGTTCCTTGAGGGAGTTGATCTACTCTGATTATTCATGTTGCTGGAGTTTTTCCGCTGACTCCACCCCATGATTATTTTACACCATTGGCTAGATAAGCAGATAAGGTGAAGTTGGGTTGGGGGCTCCTGGAGTAGGGATTGACCCTTTGCCCAAGAGCTGGGACTGGTGTCTGTACCTTTTCCTCTAGAGCTTTGCAAAGGACCCATACAGTGCTATGGCCTAAGATACTGGGGACCTGCTTGGTGTGGTGGGGCTAAGTGGCTCTGTCTTGTTTTCAGCTGGTCTCTGTCCAATCCTAGTGAATCAATAACTCTGGGTTGAAGTTTCGGGGGCCTGATTTCCATCCCAGTTCTGTTCCGCAAGTGGCTGCCACTGGAGTAGAGGCCTGGCTTTCTCTGGTTTCCAAGAGAGGCGAGGCGTGTCTCTCCAAAATATCCCCAGGGGTGTGAGCCCTATTGTTCCCACTGCTGCTGCTGCTGTTCTATGATGCAGGGCACTGCTTCGCCCTCTCCTTTTCCCTCTCCCTCTCAGTCCTCAATCCTCTCTTTACCCCTGTGTCACAAAATCAGCACAGACCTATTGTTTGTTTCCTTGGGGTCACAGCTCGCCTCAGCAGGGTTGTTGTGCATTCTTCACTCTTCTCTCTTGGGTCAGCTCCAAACCATCAGCTTACTTGCTAAACTTCTGTCTTTTAACTCTCCTTCTGGGTAGGAGCCTCTGTGGAAAGCTGGCTCCAGTTGGCCATCTTGCCTCCACCCCCTCTTGTTTGTTTTTTGAGACAGAGTTTCACTCTCTTGCCCTGGGTAGAGTGCCATGGCATCATAGCTCACAGCAACCTCCAACTCTTGGGCTCTAGTGATCCTCTTGCCTCAGCTTCCTGAGTAACTGGGATGGACTATAGGCACCAACCATCCTGCCTGGCTAATTTTTCTATTTTTAGTAAAGACGGGGTCTTGCTCTTGCTCAGACTGGTCTTGCACTCCTGATTTCAAGTCCAAGGCAATTCTTAGTGATGAAAATGGAGTCAGAGGCATCATTCTACCAGACTTCAGATTATATTACCAACAGCATGGTATTGGCACAAAAATAGAGAACTAAACATATAGAACAGAATAGAAAACCAAGAGATGAAATCACTCTCTTATCATCTGATCTTCAGTAAACAAACAAAAGCATATTCCTTATTCAATAAATGGCACTGGGAGAACTGGATAACCACAGGTAAAAGACTGAAACTGGACCAATACCTTTCACTACTTACAAAAATTGACTCACAATGGATAAAAGATTTAAATCTAAGACATGAAGCCATAAAAGTTCTAGAAGAAAGCATGGAAAAACCCTTAATGATGTCAGCCTGGCAAAAAATTTTTAATGAAGGTGACTTCTTTGGCAATGGCAAAAACAATAACTAGAAACAAATGGGACTTAATGAAGCTGAAAAGCTTCTGCACAGCTAAGGACACAACAACTAAAGCAAATAGACAACTTTGGGATGGCAATGGGAAAAGATATTTATTTGCATGTTACAAATCTGACAAAGGGTTGATAAACATAATCTACAGAGAACTCAAATTAATCTACAAAAAAAGAGCAAAAAATCTCATCTATCACTGGGCAAGAGACATGAACAGAACCTTCTCTGAAGAAGACAAACAAATGGCTAACAAACATCTGAAAAAATGCTCACCATCAGAGAAATGCAAATCAAAACTACCCTGAGATGTCACCTAACCTCAGTCAGACTAGCCCACATCACAAAGTCCCAAAGCTGCAGATGTTGACACATATGTGGAGAGGAGGGAACACTTTTACACTATTGGTGGGACTACAAACTAATACAACCTCTGTGGAAAGAGATATGGAGAATCCTCAAAGAACTAAAAGTGAACCTTCCATTTGATCCTGCAATCTTATTACTAGGCACCTACCCAGAAGAAAAAAAAAATCATTTTACCACAAAGACATTTACACCAGAATGTTTATTACAGCTCAATTCACAATTGCCGAGATGTGGAAGCAACCCAAGTGCCCATCAACCCATGAATGGATTAACAAACTATGGTGTATGTGTACCATGGAATACTATTCAGCCATAAGAAAAGGTGGAGACTTTACATCTTTTGTGTTTACCTGGATGGAGTTGAAACACATTCTTCTTAATGAAGAATCACAAGAATGGGGTGGGGGGAGTATCCAATGTACTCGATACTAATATGAAACCAATATATAAACAACTACATGCCTGCAAAAATCACCGTCTTTACTTCCCCCTTCCTTTCCCCCTCCCCCTTGCTAGACTATACATGTGTGGCACACGTATAGCCTAGCAAGGGGGAGGGGTAAAGAAGGGGGGAAGGAAAGAGGATGATTGGTGGGATCTCACCCAATGTGCCTAATGTTAGGGTGTTCAGTGCATCCCCTGGGTGAAGGGTTCAACTACAACTTAAACTTTACCTCAGAAATGAAAATGATGTAACCTAAGGGTTACATCAAACCCTACTGAAGGTACATTTGTACCCTCATATCAATCTAAAATAAAAACAGAAAAGAAAGACATGTGTCCTCAAAGAAGGTCTGCTGAAGCCCTAACACCCAAGATAAAATCCTTCTTCCCTTCTTTGGAAATAGGCTCTTCACAGGTGCAGTAAGGTAAAACAAGGTCAGACTGGATTATATTTCAAATCCAGTGACTGGTGTCCTTATGAGAAGAAGAAAAATATGGAAACACAGGGAGAAGGCCATGTAAGGGCAAGGGCAGAGATTAGAGTGATGTGTCTTCAAGCCAAGAGACACCAAGGTCTGCCCACAGCCACGGGAAGCTGATAGAAGCCTGGGACAGAGCCTTCTTCATGGCCTCAGGAGGAACCAACCCTGCTGACTCCTCAGTCTTGGGCTTCTGGTTTCCAGAAAAGTGAGACAATAAATTTCTATTGTTCAAGCAAGCTACCCACTTTGTAGTACTTTGTCACAACAAAGTACCCATAGCCAGAGTCCAGAGAAGAAACTGGCAAACTGCAGGAAAGTAGGTCTTCTGCCGAGGGTGCTGATGAAGCCAGCTTGCCATCAGCACTGCAGACTGGACGTCCTCCACAGGCCGGAAACTCTGGTGCCCAGAGGGTGAGGGAGGGCCCTAAGGTGGTATAAATGAGGGAAAGGCCAGGGTTGAGAGAGCCAAGCAGCACCACTTCCTTTATTCACACTCAAAAAGACTCCCTGTGGAAATTATTTAATTATAATGCAAACTGTAATGTGATCTGTTAAGACGTTTGTGCCATCTCTTTCTCAAATTCTGGGCACACAGATCACGTTACAGTTTGCATTATGATGGCAAAGTTGTGTTCTTTAGATGATGACAGTCCGTATTTTCCTAGGGGACACATGGACACACAGGGATATTCTTCCCTTTTATAAAACAATATACTCTTCCCTGACTGTCTTGAAAACACACAGCTCCCTCTGTCTATATTTGCTTCTCCCATTTGGGGATACAGGCATGACTCAGGAGAAACATCTGTCTGTTACAAGAATGGTGGTGCCATCACAAATGAAATTGATGACCTGAGGCAAAGAGACACCAGGGGGTGGAGAGGACTTGCGTCCTCAACTTGATTCTACCCAATCAGGGTAGAATCTACCCATGACAGACTGGAAGACCCTTCTCACCAGAGTGTCTGAATTTTTCACTGATCATAGAAATCCAGAATTCTTAGGTGAAATCATCAAGGCATTAAATGTTGGCTCATTTTTCTCTGTTCTGTAACCTGTTTTACTGTCTTTCGTAAAACTGATGACTACACAAAAGTTATTTTGTTGCCCCCTTCCTCCTGCTACATGTAAGTGAGGTCTCCAAGAGTGTAAGTGTCCCTTTGTGTAATATTTACAGCTCTATCTTCAGGGCTTACAGCTGGGTTTATAGGGTTTGCAGGTGCAGAGTAGCTGCCTCATAAGCACTGGCTGGATAAATGAGTGATTCAATCCTTGCTTTTCTTTGCATGAATGCAAGGATCTCATGCAACTTCTCTTTATTTGCAATTATGTCAGGGCTGCACTTGATAAAGGAATCTAAAGATCACACTTTTTTTTTTTTAAGAGTCTCACTTTCTTGTGCCCAGTAGACTTCCATGGCATCATAGCTCACAGCAACCTCAAACTCCTGGGCCTAAGCAATTCTCTTGCCTCAGCCTCCCAAGTAGCTGGGACTATAGGCATCTGCCACAATGCCAAGCTATTTTTAGAGATGGGATTTTTTTCTTGCTCAGGCTGATCTCAAACTCCTGAACTTAAGCTGTTGCAGGAAGATGAGGCCCAAGGGAGAGAAAGAGCACCCAAACACCATGTTTATAAGACGAAGGGCTTTGTTTACCAGCCAAGAGCTTATGGCATAAAAGAATTCCAAATGGCTGCTCTCCCCAACTGGCTTAGTCTTTCCCTTTTTATCGACAGTCAAAAAGTGTCAACCCATAGCTACCCTTCTCATTGGCCAGCTTCAATCAAGCGGGAGATTCTATTCCAGCCCCTACAGAACTACAGGATTTCACAGAACTTGGAACTTTCCAAGTTCCAG
>NW_003852472.1:9615537-9616884 GCF_000181295.1 Otolemur garnettii
TCAAGACCAGCCTGAGTAAGAGCCAGACTCCATCTCTACTAAAAATAGAAAAAATTAGCCAGCCATTGTGTCGGCTCCCCTGGCTTCTTGGCCTTTTGGCTAAGATCAAGTGCATTGTGTCGGCTCCTGTAGTTCTAGCTACTTGGGAGCTGACACAGGAGGATTGCTTGAGCCCAGGAGTTTGAGGTTGCAGTGTGCTGTGACTCTACCTAGGACAATAGAGTATGACTCTGTCTCAAAAATACAATATAGGGGCAGCGCCTGTGGCTCACGGAATAGGGTGCCAGCCCCATATTCCGGAGGTGGTGGGTTCACACCTGGCTTCAGAAAAAAAAATAAATAAATAAAGTGTATATATAGTTAAAATAAAATAAATATATATATATGTATACATATATATACTGACCTATAGTATTTGCTTAATATATTTTAAAATACTCTCTTTTAGTTAAATTTACTTTTATCCATGTCAATGTCTTTTTTACAAACAAAAATTGTATTTTAATAAATAATATGTTTCAAAATTCAAAAGGCACAATAATGCACAGTGAGAAGTCTTCCTCCAATTCCTATCCCCAGACTCCCAGATCCATAGTATCAGTTTCTTATATCCCAAGATAATCCTGGACCATACAAGTGTGCATGGGTGTGTGTGTGTTTCCTTTAATAAACGTTTTTTAAATTAATGGTATAGTTAATCATAAACAAAAGCCTGTATCTTAGTCAGACATGTTGGCAGGTACCTGTACTTTCAAGCAGCTGAGCTAGGAGGATCCCTTGAGCCCAGGAATTCAAGTGAGCTGCGATATTGCCAGTTCACTCCAGCCTAGGCAGCAGAGGAAGACCCTCTCTCTAAAAACAAAGGGGCTGTAGCTCAGGAGGCTAGGGCGCCAGCTACATACACTAAAGGTGGTGGGTTCAAATCCAGCCCAGGCCTGCCAAACAACAATGACAACTACAACCAAAAAATAGCCAGGCGTTGTGGCAAGCACCTGTAGACCCAGCTACTTGGGAGACTGAGGCAAGAGAATCACTTAAGCCCAAAAGTTTGAGGTTGCTGTGAGCCGTAATGCTACGGCACCCTATTGGGGCAACATAGTGAGACTCTGTCTTAAAAAAACAAAAATAAAAACAAACAAAGAAAGAAACAAGCCAGTACCACTTGCTTATGAATAAAAGGTAATGGTAAAAATAAATATATAGACATGAATTGTAAAAGAAAATAAAAATCTCAGAACCATCCACCCCAATTCCTTATGAAAAATAAAAATTTTCTGTTTAGCTCTGATAAAAAAAATCCTGTATCAATGTTATATTTCATAAAATGTCTCTCATTTGTAAAATGTA
>NW_003852472.1:9617463-9619659 GCF_000181295.1 Otolemur garnettii
AAAAAAAAAAAAAGAAAGAAAAAAAAAAAGAAAATTCTTGCCTTTTAAAACCAATTATCAATTTAGCAAGTAAATGATTAACTATAATCCTGCTTTGTAAAAAGTAAATTTTAGGAAGTAAGAAAATTAAACAAAAGTAAATTTAGGAAGTAAAGTAAATTTACTTTCCTAAGTAAATTTTAGGAAGAAAGAAAAATGGCATTGTATAAAAAAAGAATATTGTGTAATAAATTTATCCTGAAACAGAATAGTTGTTTACAAATAAAATGCAAGATAAAAGTTAAAAAAGATTTAAAATGTTTATAGATTGCCTATATAGATTAAATAAAACTCATAAAAAGATTTTGTAAAAAAGTTTACATATAATCCAGTTAACTATGTATTTCCTTCAAAATATTTTGTTGTAACTCTGTTTAAACAAATGTTTTAAACCTTTGATATTTGACAAAACTTCCAAAGTAAAAACTAAATTCAAAACTTGGTACCCATAGCACAGTAGTTATGGCGCTGGCCACATAAACCAAAACTGACAGATTCTAAACCTAAAAAAACAAATTAAACTTATTTAATTTGTTAAAAGTGTATGGGAAGCATTGTCAGATATGAAATGATAATTAATTTTTTATAAATTATAGTTATATATATATTCCGATATTATAAAACATTAGTCTATCCTAACATGTACTGTCAGTAATAATTTTAATTAATCTAAAAGGAAAGTGTTTTTTATATAACTATGTTCAAAGTTCATCCTAAAAAAAAAAAATTAAGAAAAGCTAAAAAACTCGCTCAAATTCAAATTCCTAATGTTTTTAAAAATTAAGTACCTTCAGATTTTTAAAACTTTCATTGAAAAGTTAACATGTCTACAAGTATTGCTAATCTAGTTTCAAACAGAACAGAAATCAGTTACATGAAACTAAACTAGTTTATTATAGCTTTTTGTTTGAAATATTGTTAATTCTTCCTGTGATCTGTTTTCCAGAAGTCAAGAAAATAATTTTCTGTCTTTTGAGCTATTTGTAATATCTCAAGCAATGTATATACTTATAAGCAGAGTTTAAAACATATATTTTTTCTCTCTCCTTAATTTCTCCAACTCTACAAGCCATTGATAAATATTCTTAATTTCTAACAATACAGTTATTTGCATAAGTTCAATAAGAATCTGTTTTGTTCTATGAAACATAATAAAGACACTGGTTATTTTACCAAGGCTTTGGCTAGAATAACATTTCCAGAAGTGTCCAGACTACATTAAGGAATTAAGGTTGACTTTATAAAGCCAATAAAAAGCCCTCTAAAAAACTGACCAGATACCCATCAGTAACATTTCCTAATCTGTAGTAAATAACGAAGGTAACTTCCTGACAGGTCTGGGGTCAGAATATGCTTGGGAACCTCAAAAAAAAAAAATTTTACCCAATGCATACAGGTATCTAATGGCACAGATAAAACCTGGGCTCATGAGAGGCTTTTAAAGGGTCTAACCTAAAAATTCCTTATAAAAAGTTCCAGCAAAGCCAATTTTAAAAAGAGCCCAGATAATTAATAATTATTCTTACTATACTTATATAAATAATCAATATACTGAAGATACAGTTTATCTTAACAATTAAATTAGTTCTGCTATAATTTATCTTTAGTAAAAAGAGAAATTAGAAAAAAAAGAAAAAAAATTAATTCAAAAAAAAAAAAGGCTGTAACTCACCTATATTAAATCCCAACCTAGTCTGTAGTAAAATAATCTGTTAAATGGGACTTAAAAACTGACCTCAACAAAAGTCACCTATTAAAAATTTGTAATATATATAAACAAAGCCATAAAAGCAAAAAATAATAAACTCTGCCGAGAAACAAACTTTAATTAAATGTAAGCCTTGCCATCAGTATTGTTCAAAAAACTTCATCAATCCTCTACTAACAAAAACTCCTAAAAACTAAAAAAGACTAAATTAAATAGCCACTTAGGTAATTAACCGCGTTCTACTGTAGCAGCTACACAACCTCCAACCCAGAGATCAGACTTAACCAATAAAGTCAAAGAGAAGAGGACCGTAACTCTAACCACCAAGCCCCTCAGCATCATCTTCAATTAAAGATTTAATTTGCCAAGAAGAGGAGTGGGAAATGTTGTAACTCAGCCGTCTTTCTCCTGCCCACTCCTCCTGTTCCCCAGCCCTCACCTGTCCCCCC
>NW_003852473.1:0-5665 GCF_000181295.1 Otolemur garnettii
CATGACCTATAGAATTTTTTTCCTCCCTCCCTCCCTCCCTCCTTTCCTTCCTTCCTTCCTGTGGGATGAATTCCCACATAAAATTAAATGAAATGTGCTCTTTTAATTCCAGAAACTGAGTGAAAAGCCTCGTGAGTATTGTGCGTCTTTGTCGAGGCCTAGCGACCTGGGAGAGCATGACAGGGGCCTGCAGGCAAGGCTCAACAGCCTCCTACATGGAACCCTGACTCTGCAGTCGGTCAGCCTGCCAGTTAAGGGTTGAAGTGGCCCATCTGTGCAGGGGGCAGGACTCAAAGGTTGATGTGAGTGAAAAGAAAAACTCCATCGTAATGATGTCAGTAAAAGAACACTCCATCGTTAACAGGGGCCTCCAAACTATGAGAAAACAGTCCTTAAGCCCGTTTCTCAGAAACTTAATTAAGTACACGGAAGGAAAAAAGTTTTACTCCCTGTTTATCCTAACCTTTGACTTTGACAATAGAAGTCAGATAATGTAGGGTTGTTTTAGGTCTTTAGAGAGGAATAGCCTGAGACTAGTCTGAAGATGGTTATCTCACTGTCTTTACTACTCTTAAGATGGTTATCTCACCTTCCTGGACTTTCTTTCTTTTCTATAGTTTAAGATAAGAATAGAGGATGTTAGGATTATTGATCAATGTGGTGTACATGATTGGTTTACTATAAAAATGTCGAGAATAAAGACATTTTGCTGCTACTGCCACCCAGAGTAGTAGTCGTTTCTTGCTTTCATACAATTCTAGGAGCAAGCTTGTACCCGCGGCCAAGCTGCCCTCTCCCCGTGAGAAATCACCGCCTAACACCTTCCTTCCTTCCTTCCTTCCTTCCTTCCTTTTTTTCCTTCTTTTGAGACAGAGTCTCACTTTGATGACTTGGATAGAATGCTGTGGTGTCACAGCTCACAGCAACTTTAAACTCTTGACCTCAAGTGATTCTCTTGCCTGAGCCTCCCAAGTATCTGGGAGTACAGGAACATGCCACAACCCACAGCTAGTTTTTTTGTTTGTTTGAGACAAGAGTTTCACTATGTTGCCCTCAGTACAGTGCCGTGGCATCACAGCTCACAGCAACCTCAAACTCTTGGGCTTAAGTGATTCTGTTGCCTCAGCCTCCCAAGTAGCTGAGACTACAGGCACCTGCCATAATGCCTGGCTATTTTTTGGTTGCAGTTGTTTAGCTGGCCTGGTCTGGGTTTGAACCTGCTGCCCTTGGTGTAAGTGGCTGGCACCATAACCACTGTGCTATGGTTGCCAAGCACACAGCTAGCTTTTCTATGTTTAGTAGAGATGGGGTCCCGCTTCTGCTTGGACTAGTCTCAAACTCCTGCGTTCAAGCAATCCACTCACCTTGGCCTGCAGAGTGCTAGGATTAGAGGTGTAAGCCACCATGCCCAGCCTGTTTACAGCATTTTCAAAACTTGAAAGTTTTTCAGGTATTATTACTTCTAAATTTTTTTTTTTTTTTGGTTCCCTCCTATTTCTTTTCTCCTTTGGAGATGTCATTTACAATTATGTTAGGCTACCTGATGTTCTTTTGTAGCTTAAAAATGTTCTCTAACTTTTATTTTATTTTACAAGATTTATTTCTGTATTTATTCATTCATTCATTCATTCTAGACATGGGATCTTGCTTTGTTGCCCAGACTGGAGTGCTGTGGTGCAATTATAGCTCACTCTGTTCTTGAACTCCTGGGCTCCAGTGATCCTCCCACCTCAGCCTTCCAAGTACATGAGTCACTACAAAAGTTTTGAGACAGACTGTGTTATGGTCCATTATTTGACTTCCAAGAAACATAGTTGACAGCATCCTTTCTGATTCACCTGTGCAATTTTCTTTCTTTTTTTTTGTTGTTTGTTTGTTTATTTGTTTGTTTTTTTGAGACGGAGCCTCAAGCTATCCCCCTGGGTAGAGTGCCATGGCATCACACTCACAGCAACCTCCAACTCCTGGGCTCAAGCGAGTCTCCTGCCTCAGCCTCCCAAGTAGCTGGGACCACAGGCGCCTGCCACAGCACCCGGCCATTTTTTGGTTGCAGCCATCATTGTTGTTTGGCGGGCCTGGGCTGGGGATTCGAACCCGCCACCTTAGGTGTATGTGGCTGGCGCCTTAGTCGCTTGAGCCACAGGCGCCGAGCCCTTTTTTTTTTTTTTTTTTGAGACAGAGTCTCACTTTATTGCCCTTGGTAAGGTGCCACGGCATCACAGCTCACAGCAACCTCCAGCTCTTGGGCTTGGGGACTTAGGCGATTCTCTTGCCTCAGCCTCCTGAGTAGCTGGGACTACAGGTGCCTGCCACAACGCCCAGCTATTTTTTATTTTTTATTTTTTGAGACAAGAGTCTCAAGCTGTCACCCTGCGTAGAGTGCTGTGGCATCACAGCCCACAGTAAATTCAAACTCCTGGGCCCAAGCAATTCTCTTGCCTCAACCTCCCAAGTAGCTGGGACTACAGGTGCCTGCCACAACGCCCAGCTATTTTTTGGCCTGGCCTGGATACGAACCTGCCAGCTCTGGAGTATGTGGCTGGTGCCCTAGCCGCCTGAGCTACAGGCACCCGCTACAAAGCCCAACTATTTTTTTGTTGCAGTTTGGCTGGGGCTGGGTTTGAACCCACTACCTCCAGCATATGGGGCCAGCGCCCTACCCACTGAGCCACAGGCACCTCCCCACCGGTGCAATTTTCAACTTGCTCAGCTTATTAGTGTTACAGGGATGGCTTCATTTGTTTCCATACATGCAGATATTATATTTCTTGATTTTTATGTTACCTCAAAACTTTTGTAATAATCCATAGCTAGGGGTGGTGCCTGTGTCTCAGTGGGTGGGGCACCAGCCCCATATACCAAGGGTGGCGGGTTCAAACCTGGCCTCAGCCAAACTGCAAAAACAGAAAATAGTTGAGCCTTGTGGCAAGAGCCTGTAATCCCAGCTACTCAGGAGGCTGAGGCAAGAGAATTGCCTAGCCCAGGAATTGGAAGTTGCTGTGAGCTTTGCGACACCATGGCACTCTACTGAGGATGATAACGTAAGACTCTGTCTCTACAAAAATAAGAATAAAAATAATCCATAGCTGGGACTATAAGTCTCTGCCACCATACCCAGCTGATTTTTCTTAGTTCTTATGGAGGTGGGATCTTGCCACAATGCCCAACCACTTCTAGAACTCCTGGCGGTCTCATGCGATCCTTCTACCTTGGCCTCCCAAAGTGCTGAGATTACAGGTGTGAGCACTGCATATGGCAGTTTTTCCATTATTTTTTTCTATTTCTTTCATTTTGGATAGTTTCTATTTCTGCATTATTTCACTCACTAATTTTTTCTCCTGCAGTGTATTCCTGTAATTGATTCCATTCAGTGCATTTTTCACCTCAGACATTATAGTTTTAGGACAATTTCATTTATTCAGTCTTTCCTTCTCTACCAGTTCTATCACCTGAGTGATCTCAGGATGAGTTTCCTTTTTTTTTTTTTTTTGAGGCAGAGTCTCACTATGTCACCCTTGGTAGAGTGTGGTGGCTTCATAGTTCACAGCAACCTGCAACTCTTGGGCTCAAGCGATTCTCTTGCCTCAGCCTCCCAAGTAGCTGGGACTACAGGGACCCACCACAATGCCTGGCTATTTTTTGTTGCAGTTGTCATTGTTGTTTAGCTGGCCTGGGCTGGGATCAAACCCATCAGCCTTGGTGTATGTGACTGGTGCTGTAACCACTGTGCTACGGGTGCTGATCCATATCTTCTGGGTTTTATTTTAATATTTAGTTTAATGAATAAGACAAAGAGGCAATAATAAAGACCAAGAATGCATCTACCTGAAAGACAAATACATTGACATATAACCTTAAATTAGGAACAGTTCAGCATCTAAGGACCAAATAATTTAAACCCTAAGTGCATAAGGTTTGCATCTTGATATACCTGAAACATATTCCATGATACCTTGGCTTTCATGTTCTTTAATTTTTCTGTTAGATTGGAAGTTATCCATTTGGGGGGCAATAAAGAAATTCCAGTTTAAACTACCTCCTATCTTTTAATCAGAATTTTACCAAAGCCAAAAAGTAAAACTGTAGAAGTTGCTGTGTTTCATTAGTTTCATTCTTTTGAATGTTGCTACACTGAGAGCTCTGTGTGAAATTATTAGAAGACAAGTTTTCAAATGGTTGTAAAAGAAGATGCATATATGGGGACTCACTCAAAGGGCATTATTTAAAAAAGAAATTTTCCAGCCACCCAGATCTCAGGGTATCTATGACCATTCAAGGATAGAGAATCTGCCATCTGTATGATTATTTTTACGTCTGAACTTTTTTCACACACCAGAGAGACTCAAAACTTTCAGGGTCATTTGCCCAGCATGTAGCAGAGTGTCCTGTGCAATCCATTCCAATTAACATGACCGTGTTCAATGGTCCTTTACCACCAATGATGTTTAACTGCTTTCCACTTGGCTTTATATGGCACTTCTTTGTTGCAGCTGCAACCAGGTCTATCGCCCCTTTGATAACTATTTCAGTTACCCCAGGGAGAAGCTTTCAACTTTATTAAGCATTGAAGTCTGCACATTTGTTCTTCTTTGGAAGAGCAGATCAAACGCACGCTTTCTAAGGAAGTAATCTGATAAATTAGGATAGCACTTGGGGACTTTGGCAATAATGTTTTTCTGTAATTGAAACCTAAGAACCTGTGTCAACTGACTGGACTATTATGAACTTCTTAGCATTTAACAAAAGTTTCTATCTTTTATTTTTTTGAAAGTAAATAGGGCTCCTTGATTCTATTTAACCAATTCTTTAGCATGCTGTGTCCTTTCGGTTGTGATTAGGAAAACTTCAGTCTAGGTTTAGAGACAGAAAACGGACAATCAAGGAAGAAAGCAATGAGATGATTAAACTGTGGGACAGAGAAAAGCCCAGTGTGTTCAGTGCCATCTTGGGCCTTAGCTTATGATAAAAACTTGAGCAAGCCACTTACTTTAGGGGGGCACAGTTTCCTCATCTTTGAAAAAGGAGGATCAGCTAGATGATATGTCAGACCTCTGCTTAATCTGAAATTCTCTTCCTCTACATTTTAGGCAGAGTGAGACCAGACACGGACAGTATCTCGTAGTTGCACGGAGCGACTTTTGCTTCGCGTCTCTGGCCCGCTGCTCTTCCAGGTTTAGCTGGCAATGGAATGACAGAGTGCTGTTTTGTCTTTGGATTGGAATGAGATTCTTCTGGAACTTTAGTTGAGCCAGAATTGTGCTACTTTCACAAAGAACACTAGACAGTGTTCTGTTTCTCCCACAGACCCAAGCTACTAGAATTTCAGAAAAGGGATCAGACAGATTCCCCTTGAGAAAATTGTCCCTTCTCTACACAAGCACACACATGAATAAATAAATAAATTCAGATTTCCCCACAGTTGATGGGACAACTTCTCTGTTAGTCTGAATCTGAAGGTTACTCCTGTTATTAGCACTTTCAAGGGTTTACATTGAGACCTCCGAATTACAACTTGTGGGATTTATTATTATTATTATTTTTAGAGACAGAGTCACCCTCAGTAGAGGCCATGGTATCACAGCTCACAGCAAACTCCAGCTTTTGGGATTAGGTGATTCTCTTGCCTCAGCCTCCCGAGTAGCTGGGACTACAGGCGCCCGCCACA
>NW_003852473.1:6633-8210 GCF_000181295.1 Otolemur garnettii
TCTTGAGAAGATCTCTAATCCATTTCCACCATGTGTGATGTCCTTGGTGCTTGAAAATTCCTTAAGAAGAGCACATCTGCAGATGAAAATGAAGTTTATTGTCATTATCTTTATAATAAATAAATTTCCCAAGAATGCAAAGATTCTCTCTAAAAACCCAAGAATATAAATGCTAACTATTTACTGAGACTGAAAATAAGATTTCAAAATTCTTTAAGATAATCTTTGAATGGAAGAAAAAGCTAATCATTTTTCTTTGATGGCTGTTAAGCATCGTTCTTCCCCAAACTTTAAATTCTTCCTAAACTTAGCATATAAATAACATATAAAAATCACAGTACAGGTATATAGAAAAATGTGTCTTTAAAGTTTCATGTTTAACAGATTTGAAAATTGAATCATGTCTTAAATGTATTAGGAGAAATCCCCATATAAAAGAATCCTGAGATGAATTTTTTTTTTAAGACAAAGTCTCCCTATGTCACCCTCTGTAGAGTGCTGTGATGTCTCAGCTCATAGCAACCTCAAACTCTTGGGCTTACGCAATTCTCTTGCCTCAGCCTCCCAAGTAGCAGGGACTATAGGCACCCATCACAATGCCTGGCTATTTTTTTTGTTGTTGTTGCAGTTGTCATTGTTGTTTAGCTGGTCCAGGACAGGTTTGAACCCACCCCCCTTGGTGCATGTGGCTGCATGCACCACTGTGCTACAGGTGCCAAATTGAGATGAATGATTTTAGTAAAATTCTATCTTTTTTTTCTCCTTGAGACAGAGTCTCACTGTGGCACCCTCTGTAGAGTGCTGTGGCATCACAGCTCATAGCAACCTCCAACTCCTGAGCTTAGGTGATTCTCTTGCCTCAGCCTCCCAAGTAGCTGGAACTACAGGTGCCTGCCACCACGCCCGGCTATTTTTTGGTTGTAGTTGTCATTGTTGTTTGCCAGGCTCAGGGTGGGATCAAACCTGCCAATTCTGTAGTATGTGGCTGGCTCCCTAGCTGCTCAGCTACGGGAGCTGAGCCAATAATCTTATTATTAACCACAGAAAAATCTCAAAATTATACTTTTTTTTTTGAGACAGTCTCACTATGTTGCCCTTGGTAGAGTGCTGTGACATCACAGCTCACAGCAACCTCAAACCCTTGAGCTTAAGTGATTCCCTTGCCTCAGCCTCCCAAGTAGTTGAGACTACAGATGCCTGGATAGCCTGGCTATTTTTTTGTTGTTGTAGTTGTCATTGCTGTTTGGTAGGCCTGGGCTGGGTTCGAACCCACTAGCCCCAGTGTATGTGGCTGGCACCCTAGCCACTGAACTAAGGAAACAAGCCTCAAAATTATACTTTCAATGTCTAGATTTGTGTATTTCACACATTTCAAGGCAAGATATGTTGTAGTAGATGCTATTATAAAATCATTTCTTTTTTTATCAAGTTAGAATTGCACCCTAAATCATTCTATTTAAAGTATCCTGAAGGTGGCTTGGTGCCTGTGGCTCAAGTGGCTAAGGCGCCAGCCACATACACCTAAGGTGGCAGGTTCGAATCCAGCCTGGGCTGCCAAACAACAATGATGGCTGCAA
>NW_003852473.1:9026-10520 GCF_000181295.1 Otolemur garnettii
TAGTCCCAGCTGCTTGGGAGGCGGAGGCAGATTTGTCACTTGAGCCCAAGAGTTGGAGGTTGCTGTGATGCCACAGCACTCTACCCAGGGTGGGGCGACAGCTTGAGGCTCTGTCTCAAAAAACAAACAAAAAAAACTTGTAATGAGTATTTTGTAAATTAAGGGATATTTAGCTATAGTTTCCCATTTTCCCTATGTATAGTAACTTTATGGGTGACCTTTGAGATGCCCTACATGATGTGAGTCAGGGGTTGCATTTGCTACCAATGCTCACGTTAATTCTAGGAAGAATTTTCCTTGACCTCCACACCATTCAATATTGCTGCCACTTTCTCTTTCTTGAATGTGGTCTTCTTTTAGCTTACGTTGATACTTGTCTCAGCTGATTCCCTCTTATATTTCGCTGCTGCTTCTTCAGAGTTTTTTTGTTTTGTTTTTTTCTGTCTTCTCCTCTACCTCTAGATATCAGAGCTCTTTAGGTCACAATTCTGGGGCTGTTCTGTTTTTATACAGCCAGACTTCATGGATCCAAATCCTGGTTTTAGTGCTTAAACTTGCTATAGGCAAGACTTAGACTCTGGGTACCTTAGTTCCTAATGTATGGAAAGGAGACAATAGCAGTACCTACCTCAGGGGGTTATTGTGAGGATTAAGTACCTTCTTTTAAGGAATTTAGAATAAAGACTGGTACATAATAGGTACTTGGTATTGTTTCTAATTTGGGGGTAAGTAATATGAAGGTACATATACCTAGGTTAAATTGTTGCATTGGTAGGTAAAGTCTGAGTTGCAGTTGAGTCTGTCACCGAGGTAGGTAGCGTTGCCATTGGGCCCTATATTCCTACATTGCACCTGTTAGATGTTTATCTGGACATTGGATTAGTATAATATTTATTTGTATGTTGGATTAGTAATATGTTTATTATGTATTGCAGAAGATTTTTTTCAATGTGAAGGACCGGTCTGAATTGTAGGTACATTCTACGGTTATTGAAAAATTTTACAGTTAATCAAGACATGAGATAGCCCAAAGGAAAGAATTTAAAGAGCTAATATTAAAGGAAAAGGTTGACATTCTACATTTTCTGGAAAGCAGCATCCAAGGAAGGACAGTGGAACATTGTGGAGTTAGCAAGACCACAGGTAGTAAAAACATAAACGTGAGTACTTGGAGAGATACAGGAAGAAAAGTAGAGAACTATAGCAGAAAAGGAGAGAAACTTAGCTTGATAAAGTCAGTGGAGCCACATTAAGTGGTTCAAGCAAATGAGGACAGTTAATGCCTGAATCTTCAGGCCAATGATCCAAGATGCAAAGGAAATTGCACGGGATTGCCAAGCATCAAGTGGCTGGCTTGAAAAACTTAAATTGCAACACAAAATCTCCCAGAAAGTACGGAGTGGTTGGCGTGGCGCCTGTGGCTCAAGTGGCTAAGGCACTAGCCACATACACCTAAGGTGGCAGGTTTGAATCCAGCCCGGGCCCGCCAAACAA
>NW_003852473.1:10589-12379 GCF_000181295.1 Otolemur garnettii
GGTGCCTGTGGTCCCAGCTACTTGGGAGGTGGAGGCAGGAGACTCACTTGAGCCCAGGAGTTGAAGGTTGCTGTGAGCTGTGATACCATGGTAATCTGCCCAGGGGGACAGCTTGAAGCTCTGTCTCAAAAAAAAAAAAAATAAAAAAAGTACAGAGTGGTGAGTCCAATAAAGTTCTAGTAGAAGTTGTGGAAGAGTTTATCGAAAAGTTCCTCGACTTTGCCAGAGGCTTCAAAGATGATAATGACAAGTGCAGACTCTTTTTTTAAGGTGATGCCTAGCAGGAGCCTTGTCGTGAAGGGTGACAAATGTAATAGCAGAGAACTTTCCAAAGAACTTTTCGTAGTTTTGTTTGTGTTAGCTCAATTGGAGAGAACCTAAAGCCCTTGGTGGTTGGTAAATTGACAGAGACACATCCGTTCAAGGACCTGAAGCCCGAAGACATCCCCACCACGTGGAGACCAAACACATCCATGGATGACTGGCGCCCTGTTTGTGGAGTGGGCAAAGAGTATGAACTGAGAAATGAAAAAGAAGACAGGCTATTCTCCTGAGAGTGGACAACTGTCTGGCCATCCAGAAGTGAATCATCTCCTGAACGTGACACGTGAAATTTCTATCTTCAGTCACAACCTTAAAAATTCAACCTCTTGACCAACATCATCAAAACATTTGAAATGCACGACTGAGCCCAGCTCCTATACTGGGTCATTACTAAACACAAACCTGTGGCCTTCTGTGGACGCAACTCCATCTGCTGCATCAGTTAATACTCTGGATGCTGACCTCTCGGTCAGTTTTACTTGGAATAAATTTCAGTCAGAAATAATACGTTCAGGGTGGCACCCGTAGCTCAGCTCTCTCCACCAGGCACATACACTGAGGCTGGCAGTTTCAAACCCGGCTCGGGTCAGCTAAGACAGCAATGACAACGGCAACAACAACAAAAATAGCCGGGCATTGTGGTGGGCACTTGTGGTCCCAGCTGCTTGGGGGGCTGAGGCAAGAGAATCATTTAAGCCCATGAGTTTGAGGTTGCTGTGAGCCATGATGCCACAGCACTCTACCCAGGGTGACAGCTTGAGACTCTGTCTCAAAAAAAAAACCCAAAAAAACCCAACAAAACAAAAAAAAAGCAGAAAAGAAAAAGAAAAGAAAAGAAATAATACATTCAGCCTATAATCCTAGCTCTGGGAGGCTGAGGGAGGTGGACTGCCTGAACTCAGGAGTTCAAGACCAGCCTGAGGAAGAGCTAGACCCTGACTCTAAACACTAGCCTGCCGTTGTGGCAGGTACCTATAGTCTCAGCTACGTGGGAGGCTGAGGCAAGAGAATCATTTGAGCCCAAGAGTTTGAGGTTACTGTATGACACTGCGGCACTCAACCAGGGTGACAGAGTGGGACTCCAAACTAATGCAACCTTTTTGGAAGGCAGTGTGGAGAACCTCAAAGAACTTAAGCTAGACCTCCCATTTGATCCTGCAATCCCATTGCTGGGTATCTACCCAGAAGAAAAAAATCCTTCTACCACAGAGACACTTGCACTAGACTGTCTATTGCAGCTCAGTTTACAATTGCCAAAATGTGGAAACAGTCTAAATGCCCACCAGCCCAGGAATGGATTAACAAGGTGTGGTATATGTATACCATGGAATACTATGGTATTCCATTCAGCCACTAAAAAAGGTGGAGACTTTACATCTTTTGTATTAACCTGGATGGGTGTGGAATACATTATTCCTAGTAAAGCATCACAAGAATGGAGAAATAAGAATCCTATGTACTTAATT
>NW_003852473.1:13125-25186 GCF_000181295.1 Otolemur garnettii
ATATATATATATATATATATTTGTTCTAATCCAAGAGCATGATGTTTTGGCCCTATCAGACAGTCCATCTCCCATGGACTCCCATGGAAGAATTCAAAGGAGTAAATTTTGATGGTTTCATTGCAATGGATGATGAGGTGGTAGCGTATAATTATCTTTACCCAGCAATTTTCTTCTTCTTTCTTTCTTTTTTTTGTAGAGACAGAGTCTCATTTTGTCACCCTCACTAAAGTACTGTGGCATCACAGCTCAGAGCAACCTCCAGCTCCTGGGCTTAGGCAATTCTCTTGCCTCAGCCTTCCGAGTAGCTGGGACCACAGGCACCTGCCACAATGCCCGGCTATATTATTTTTGTTGTTGCATTTTAGCCAAGGCTGGGTTTGAACCCGCCACCCTTGGTACATGGGGTCAGTGCCCTACTCACTGAGCCACAGGCACTGCCCCAGCAATTTTCTTTTTCCTTTTTTTTGGTGTGTGAGACAGAGTCTCACTTGGTCACCCTGGGTAGAGTGCCATGGCTTAGCTTGCAACAACCTTAGCTTGCAACAACCATCTTAGCTTGCAACAACCTCAAACTCTTGGATTCAAGCTGTCCTCTGGCCTCAGCCTCCCACGTAGCTGGGATTACAGGTGCCCACCACAATGCCCGACTATAGAGGCAATTTTCTAAGCAATACTGACTGAAGTACAGATGAACATAAAAGTGCATGAAGCAGCTGATGATGTGGGAGAAGCAAGTAAAGATAACAGAGGAACTGCAGAGGCTCCAAAAGAAGAGGATGTCAGGCCTCTGATAATGCAGTTGGAGTCATTTGCTGTGGACAAATGCCCAGGTGTGCTGAGCGTTGTAGCCAGCAGTGAGAGTGCTTTCTCCAAGAAACAGACCAAGATGGACTTTTTTTCAGAAAGAATGATTAAACCATGAGCAAACAGTATATGTACTGATTTTGTATGACACTGTATGTTTTATTTTACTATGTTTTGATTATGTATGCTTTTGTATGATATTCTCTAATAAAAGCCATATAAGAAAATAAAGTACATGTATGTATCAGTACAGTAGGCTTGCTTGCTTTCTCTCCTTCCTTCCTTCCTTCCTTCCTTCCTTCCTTCCTTCCTCCCTCCCTTCCTTCCTTCCTCCCTTCCTTTCTTTGCTTTCTTCTCTCTCTCTCTTTCCTTTTTTTTGGAGACAGAATCTCACCACTTTGTTGCCCTTGGTAGAGTGCCACAGCATCACAGCTCACAGCAACCTCAGACTCCTGGGCTCAAGCAATTCTCTTGCCTTAGCCTCCCAAGTAGCTGGGACAACAGGTGTCTGCCACATGCCCTGTTATTTTTTAGAGACGGTGTCTTACTCTTGCTTTTGCTGGTCTCAATTCACCTGCCTCGGCCTCCCAGAGTTTACAGGTGTGAGCTACCTCACCTGGCCAGGCCTAGTTCATTATGTTGATCACCTCTGTATGTTGATTTGTTTGTTACATTCTTGTCAGTGGTCAACTTACAGAGGTTCTACTATACTTGGAAATGAATTCCATACTAATATATATATTTATATATATCTAAAATGATATTTCTTTTAAAAACTACCAAAATATTGCTTGGCACCTGTAGCTCAGTGGTTGGGGTGCCGGCCACATACACTGGGGCTAGAGGGTTCAAACCTGGCCTGGGTCTGTTAAACAACAATAACAACTGCAACCAAAAAATAGCCAGGTGTTGTGGTGGGTGCCTGTAGTTCCAGCTGCTTAGAAGGCTGAGGCAAGAGAATCGCTTAAGCCCAAGAGTTTGGGGTTGCTGTGAGCTATGATGCCACAGGACTCTACCAAGGGTGAAATAGTGAGACTCTGTCTCAAAAAAAGAAAACAAACAAAAACTACCCAAATATAATGAATTGCCTCATAATTTCTTTTCTTTTGATCTTTCTCGTTCTCACTCACCTTCCCCCAAATATAGTTGTTGAAGAAATGGTGATTTGCCTTTTAGTTTTCCTTTACCTCTTGAATTTCCTGTGAATTGGTATTTACATTTGAAGGTTTGGTTTGGTTTTGTTCAGATTTGCTTTTGGATAAGAATACTTCATGGGAATCGTCGGGTATTTCTATCAGGAATCACATGAAGTCTGGTTGTCTCTCTTTTTTGGTGATATTAACAACTGTTGATGGTCATTGTTTAGAATAGATCCATTATGCCATCAGTGGTTACAAAATGTTAATATTCTATTTTTGTCATAGTTTCATTTATTTTCTATAAAGGAAAACTGCCTGTGACATCTTTTGGTTATTCAGCAATGCCGTTTATATAGGGAAGACAAAGTATTCTTTCTCCTTATTAATCAGCTTTCAACATAATAAGTTGGTTCTGGGGGCAGCGCCTGTGGCTCAAGGAGTAGGGTGCTGACCCCATATGCCAGAAGTGGTGGGTTCAAACCCAGCCCTGGCCAAAAAAAAAAAAAAATAATAATAAGTTGGTTCTGTATCATCATCCATGGGTAGCAGTAAGCTTTTAAAAATATTTTTATATGTTTCAATATTTTGCAGTATCATGTTTATTGATGTTCAAATTATGCCATCTTTAAATAGTAGAAACTTCTCCAATTTGGCTTCTGTGTCCTTTTGACAAACATGATTTGGCTCCTAAATCATTGCTCATTGTTTTCTGGTATTATAGGATGGGCCAAAATTATCTTAGACAGCTTTTGCTCCAGTACTAAAGCCGTGCATTTCTCCAGGGATCTCAGTACTGGGAAATGGTATTTAGAGACCACAATCTGGATTGTAGGAGTGCTCATTGCTGCTGTGTTTGTCATTGTTTCTATGCTTTTCAGAGAACAGAAACAGTAAATACATAAATATATTGAGGAGAAAATATCAGTTCATATTTTAATTTTCAATTGAAGGTCACGATGTTTTTACTTCTTTGATTTTGTATTTTTTATGTTTCTACTATTATAAAAATATTGGTTTCTAATGGCATATACATAATTACTTATTTTCTTTATCCTAGATTGTGTAAAATAGTCTCAGAAAAACATAACAATGTTATCACTAACAATATAATTGCTGAAAGTTGGCTTAAGTGTTTTGTATTTTATTTATTTATTTTTGTCTTCAGGGTATATCCAACTAGGCAAATGAAGTTATTGTGTTTTCAATTTATTTGAAATAGTTATTCTCTATGTGATTATGCTATCAACATTCTATGTAGATTTTGCTTTAGAATTTTGGGACTTTTTTCAAATTAAGTTTTAATTTTTAATTATGTAAATGGTCCCGAAGAAATTTGCAAAACAAGGTCTTTTCTAAAAAGTCTGTTTAACCCCCTCTCCCTTACACTTTCTATTCTAGTTTTACACATAGCCTTTAAAAACCTTTTGGCTTTAGCCTTTTAATTAAAAAGAAACAAAATCATATATGTTTCGTATCCTCCATTTTTTTGTATTCTTTCCTTTTATCCCTTCATCCTACCAAAAACTGGTAACATGTTATACATACTGTTCTCCTACTTGCTTTTTGCACTGAGCAATATATCCTGGAAATTGCTTTTTATAGCAGTATGTAAAAATAGCTCTATTTCCTTTTTATAGTTAGGCAATATTTAATTGAATGGATATATCAGAGTTTAGTCTAGTCAGCCAGACCCATTCTGATGAATGTTTGCGTTGTTTCCAGTTGTGTGCTGGTAAATGTTTAACAATCACCTCCCTATAAGGGAAAAAATTATGATTTGGGGTGTTTGCAAATTTCTGCGGTGTCAATACTCCCACCATGGCTGATTTCAGGCTACTAACATAAAGCTACTGAATGTGAAGTTGGGAAGGGATGTACAGTGGCCACCATTATGTGTATTATTTCCAGCATTTGGCTATAATACACATAAATAATCTCAAGAACATAGATAATAATAAAGTATAGAACATAATTGGGAAGTGATGAGTTTTGATTACTTAATATGATCTATTTAATTATAGGTTTATATAATGTAATTTTTTTTTTTTTGAGACAGAGCCTCAAGCTGTCCCCCTGGGTAGAGTGCCATGGCCTCATAGCTCACAGCAACCTCCAACTCCTGGGCTCAAGCGAGTCTTCTGCCTCTGCCTCCCAAGTAGCTGGGACCACAGGGACCCGTCACAACGCCCAGGTATTTTTTGGTTGCAGCCATCATTGTTGTTTGGCGGGCCCAGGTTGGATTCGAACCCGCCACCTTAGGTGTATGTGGCTGGTGCCTTAACCACCTGAGCCACAGGCGCCGAGCCTATATAATGTAATTTTTAACAATGGCTGAATTTAAAAACCAGATTGCAAAATTCCTGAAAATTTAACAATTGATTCTTGCAGGTGGATACAAGCCAGTTTTGGTATATTCATTGGTTGCTATAACAAATGTTTTTGTGATGAATAGTTTTGTACATATGTCACTTTTGTATATTTGACAGTGTATCTTTGGGATAGACATTTAGAAGTGGGATTACTGAGTCAAAGGATAAATGTTCATGTTGCTAAATTCTCTTAGAAAGAGAATTTCTAAGAGAAATCTCTTTCTAAGAGAAATCTCTTAGAAAGCTGAATTTCATTCAGCATTTCCACCACCATTAAAGTGTTTATTTTCCACGTCTCATCAACAGAACATTCTGTCTAAATTTTGATTTTTTCCCAAAGTAGGTGGGAAATTATCTCATTATAGATTTATTTTTTCTTTTCTTTTCTTGTTATTTTATTTATTTATTTTTTTGAGACAGAGTCTCACTATGTCACCCTGGGTAGAGTGTTGTGGTGTCACAGCTCACCAAAACCTCAAACTCTTGGGCTTAAGCTATTCTCTTGCTTCATCCTCCCAAGTAGCTGGGACTACAGGTGCCTGCCACAATGCCGGCTGTTTTTTGTTGTTGTTGTAGTTGTCTTTGCAGTTTACCAGGCCGAGTTCAAACCCACTAGCCACGGTGTATGTGGTTGGTGCCCTAACACTGAGCTACGGGTGCCGAGCCCTCATCATAGATTTCCTTTGCATTTCTTGTGTTATGAATGAGGTTGACCATCTTTTTTTTTTTTTTTTTTGAGACGGAGCCTCAAGCTCTCCCCCTAGGTAGAGTGCCATGGCATCACGCTCGCAGCAACCTCCAACTCCTGGGCTCAAGTGAGTCTCCTGCCTCAGCCTCCCAAGCAGCTGGGACTACAGGCGCCCGCCACAACGCCTGGCCATTTTTTGGATCATTGTTGTTTGGCGGGCCCGGGCTGGGGACTCGAACCCACCACCCTAGGTGTATGTGGCTGGTGCCCTAGCCGCCTGAGCCACAGGCGCCGAGCCCCATCTTTTTATTAATATATTTTATTAGTCATTGCTGAGTGCTCCTTTCTTCCTCCTTCCCCCTATCTAACCCATTATCAAGTTTTTTTTCCCTTTCTTTTTTCTTTCTTTTTTTTTTTAGAGACAGAGTCCCACTTTGTCACCCTCGGTAGAGTGCCGTGGCAGCATCACACAGCTCACACAACCTCCAACTCCTGGGATTAGGTGATTCTCTTGCCTCAGCCTCCCAAGTAGCTGGGACTATAGGCACTCGCCACAACGCCCACCTATTTTTGTTGTTGAAGTTGTTGCTGCAGTTTGGCCGGGGCTGGTTTTGAACCCACCACCCTCAGTATATAGGGCCAGCACTCTACTCACTAAGCCACAGGTGCCACCCTTTTTCTGCAACCATGCCAGAAAAAAACTGCAATCATCTCATCTGGATGAATATTTGAGATTCCTGTCTTGTTTTCTTCCATTCATTTTTGCCCTCTTTGACTTATTCTCTACAGAGCAGCAGGAGGAATCTTTTCCAGAAAAATGGAATTATATTACTTATCTGTTCCTGATACTTCACTGGCTTCTCACTGTACAATAGAATCCAAATTCCTTCATCTGAACTGAGGACAGTTTTGTCACAGAGGCACTTAATTATAAAAGAGGTTGGGAAATAATGTGAAAATAGAAGGAAAGAATTTTTCTAACAGGGTGGTGCTGTTGTGCCTGGATTTTTCCTGATCCCCCTAGAGTTAGTCCAAGACACACTCCGATGCAAAGATCAAAAGGCAAGCTTTGTTCACACCCGGGCCTGGACTCTCCTAGTGAGCACACCAAGGAAGAGCCCTGCCCCAGAGATGCAATCAGTTTTTATAGGGTACAGAAAACAAGAATGGGAGGGGTATGGGTACATTTTGATTGGTTGCTAGGGGCATGGGCAGATCACAGGTTAGGCATTAGCTTGTGATTGGGCATAAGTTTTGCCATGGGGTGGTGCTATCTTTGGGATGGGCGGGGGACATTATGCTGACTCACTGGGCCTAAAATGGCGTCCACTCGGCCTTCACAGTGCTTGTGTCTCAATGGGGAGGGCGCCAGCCCCATACACTGAGGGTGGCTGGTTTGAACCTGGCCCCCGCCAAACTGCAACAAATATAGCTGGGCGTTGTGGTGGGTGCCTGTAGTCCCAGCTACTAGGGAGGCTGAGGCAAGAGAATCACCTAAGTTCAAGAGCTGGAGGTTGCTGTGAGCTGTGACGCCACAGCAGTCTACCAAGGGTGACAGAGTGAGACTCTGTCTCAAAAAAGAAAAAATTTTTCTAACATTAGCACAAGTTAAATATGCCCTTAGTTAGACAGTGATTAAATAAGGCTGGCATTTATTTGGGATGATATATATATATATATATTTTTTTTTTTTTTTTTTGGCCAGGGCTGGGTTTGAACCCACCACCTCCTGCATATGGGGCTGGTGCCCTACCCTTTTGAGCCACAGTGTTGCAGGAAGATGAGGCCCAATGGAGAGAAAGAGCACCCAAACACCACATTTATAAGAGAAAGGGCTTTATTCATTGGCCGGGAGCTTACAGCATAGATTTCCAAATGGCTGCACTCCCCAACTGGCTTGGTCTTTCTCCTTTTATTGACAGTCAAGAAGTTCCTCCCCACAGGTACCCTTCCCATTGGCCAGTTTGAATCAAACGGGAGATGCTAGTCTACAGGATTTCACAGAACTTGGATATTTCCAGGTTCCAGGAAGTTAAGTCTATAAATTCCCAAGAGCTGAGTCACCATGGAGAGGACCCTGCAGTGCATCCTTGTGGTCTCCCTCCCTGAGAAGACCTGTTCTCCCAGACCTCACCCTTCTCCGGTATCCTCTCTCAATAGGAGACACACACACACACACACACACATATATTTAATTTTGTTACTATTATTATTATTATTTTTGGCTGGGACCAGGTTTGAACCCACCACCTCTGGTATATGGGGCCAACGCCCTACTCCTTTGAGCCACAGGTGCTGCTGCCCCTATTGGGGATGATATCTTAAAGCAGATGATGGACATGACCTTGAGGAGAAACAGTAGAAGAATGAGTGCAAAGGTCACTAGGTAGGAATTAGCAAAGATTTCCTGGTAAATGCAAGAGGGGTTAAGTGGAGAAGAGTCTAAGCAGAGTCTCTCAGCAGTTTAAAAAGATCTAAGTTATTTCCAGTTTTTAGGGCTTCCAGTATACTAAAACAGATGTAAATTTAAAGATAGAGATGGAGGCTTGGCACTTGTGGCTCAAGCGGCTAAGGTGCCAGCTACATATACCTGAGCTGGCGGGTTCAAATCCAGCCTGGGCCTGCCAAACAACAATGACGGCTGCTACCAAAAAATGGCTGGGCATTGTGGCGGGTGCCTGTAGTTCCAGCTACTCGGGAGGTTGAGGCAGGAGAATAATCTAAGCCCAAGAGCCCACAGCTGTGAGCTGTGACGTCATAGGACTCTACTGAGGGTGATTAAGTAAGACTCTGTCTCAAAAAAAAAAAAAAAAATCTGAGTCTCAAAAAAATCTGACTCAAAAAAAATTTGAGTCTCTTCATTATAAAGTTGACACTTGGGTGGCACCAGTGGCACAAAGGAGTAGGGCACTGGCCCCATATACTGGAGGTGGAGGGTTCAAACCCAGCTCCGGTCAAAAACTGAAAAAAAAAAAAAATAATAATAATAAAGTTGACACTTGGCCTAAATACCTCTAGGTCAATTCACTAAAGTCAGTTTTCCAAAAACTGTCAATAACAGTTTAATGATAGCCATTTCACCACAATATTTGGGGGGAGAATAAGCTTTTGGAAGCAACATCCAAAAACTTTTGTCCTATTTAGACTTCTTCACCCCATCAATAGCCTTTAGTGACTGCACAGCTCAAAGTTCACACTGTCCGAAACAAGGGGGGCCTGTTAGGGGAGCAGCCGGTCTGAGTTAGCTCCAATCCACACAAGCAGCAGGTCCCTAATCTTCAGTAAGTGCTGGGGTTCAAGGAAACAATCAAATAGTTTAGACAGTTTTGGGAGGGAAGATTCTACTTTATGTAGCAAACTGAACGTTCTCTATAAAATGAAAACGAGTCCTTCTGCTACCGGCATGGTCCTACCTCTTTCTTCAGATCTAAGTTCACGGATGTTTGAAGTCGGCAGTTCTACGTATATGCCTTTTCTTCTGTTCTTGGCTGAGGGACACCGTAGTGTTGAGGATGCACTTTCCAGAGAGCTTGATGCAAAGCTGGTGCTCACTAGGTATTGTTGAAAGAATAATCCACAAGTCTCAGAGTTGGGCAGCTTTCAGCATCCTCTCTGCCACTTTCTAGCTGGCTGTTGAAGAGTCAGCCACCCATCTCTCCCATCTCAAGTTTTTCCTTCAGTAAAACCATGGGGAAAAATGGCCTTTCTCTTTTCTGTTATTTTTCACATTATTTACAAGAAATCTGTCTTTGAGACCCAGACAAAAATTGGTGGGGTTTTTTTGTGTGTTTAATTAGTAATTTATTAAATCTACCTGTCAAGTGATCCATTTTCTATGGAGCCTTGAAATGATGTTTTCAGAGTTTATTTCTGTTTTTTGTTTTGTTTTTTTTGCAGTTTTTGGCCAGGCTGGGCTCGAACCCACCACCTCTGGCATATGGGACTGGTGCCCTACTCCTTTGAGCTACAGGCACCGCCCAGAGTTTATTTCTAATCTTTGAATGCAGATGGTTCTGTAAAACCTGCAAGTAATTACAGGCTCCTTAAACTCTCAATATACATATATCTTAACGCTTAAATACAAGCTCATTTTCTTCAAAAGTAATTTTCTATTGTTTCTCATAAAAATATAAAAAAAGGCTTTTGTAGTTTTATAAACTTATATTTAACCCCAAATCAAGATTTTTCTACAAATGATATCTCTTTCCAAAAAGTTTAAGAGACATCACAGGATAATGTGATATTAAACCAAACACTCTCTCCACAATAAGAGGCTGTAACTTTTGACGAATATTGTGCAGTATTTTAACTTTTCACTCTAGATATCCACTGTATGTGCTATGTAAACATCAGATTAATCCCAGCCATTCATATTTATGCAGTAGATTGTCAAATATGACCAGTTACTATATAAACGATGATATCATAATTGCAAAAATGGCAAAAGGCAATCTTTTTTTTTTTTTTTTTTTAGAGACAGAGCCTCAAGCTATCCCCCTGGGTAGAGTGCCGTGGCATTACAGCTCACAGCAACCTCCAACTCCTGGGCTCAAGCCAGTCTCCTGCCTCCGCCTCCCAAGCAGCTGGGACCACAGGCGCCCGCCACAACGCCCGGCTATTTTTTGGTTGCAGCCGTCATTGTTTTGGCGGGTCCGGGCTGGGGATTCGAACCCACCACCTTAGGTGTACGT
Source organism: Otolemur garnettii (assembly GCF_000181295.1). Classification (NCBI taxonomy): domain Eukaryota; kingdom Metazoa; phylum Chordata; class Mammalia; order Primates; family Galagidae; genus Otolemur; species Otolemur garnettii. Next base: position 22,820 of record NW_003852473.1, read on the forward strand.
GGCTGGCGCCTTAGCCGGTTGAGCTATAGGTGCCAAGCCACAAAAGGCAATCTTTATGAAAACTTAAAACAAGCTTTTAATAAAAGGTGATCAAACAGTAAATTTTTTGTAAAAATTACCTCTCTTCCTCCTCTCCCCTTTTCTAACATGTTAATATATATAGCACTTTTACTTAGATTAGCCTTTTACGTGGCTGCTTTATTTTCTGATACAATGACTTTATCAGAAGGCCCTGAGATTAGACTCCTAAGTAGTTTCAGACTTTTATTTATTTATTTATTTTTTTTTTCAGTTTTTGGCGGGGGCTGGGTTTGAACCCGCCACCTCCAGTATATGGGGTCAGTGCCTTACTCCTATGAGCCACAGGTGCTGCCCAGTTTCAGACTTTTGGTCCTTTTTCAGTTTCCTCTAGAATTATTTTGCTCAGAAAAGGTTAATTCCAAGACCATAAGGGGAACAGAAGAAAATGGATGATACAACACAGCAACTTGAAACTTGTAGCATTTCAAAGGTTACAGGTTCCTTGAACTTACCATTTAGGGTGAAAAGTCAGAATAATCTTCTGAACAACTAGAGCACATTTACTAACTAGAGGAATACTCCCAAGCGTATAGTAAACAACACATTTAATCTTAGATAATAACTCACAGCCAAAAGCATAAGAAATCCCTGCCAGACCGTCTGAGGCACTATCCTGGAATCATATCTGTACATACTGTTAGCCCACAACAAAAGCAAGGCATTTATTTCATGGGGAGAAAAAAAAGTTTTATCACAAAAACATTTACAAATTTCAGGTTTGATTAAATCCAAGAGATATTATTTTAAAGGTAAAAAAGAACAAAATTGACCCTTAAATAGGAGTCTTTATATGTAATCCATTAGTATTAATATTCTTTATGTATTTACAATGAAAAACATTTAGAAACTCTAAATTCTAGAAATTTTGACCAGTTAATCTATTTGGCCTCCACATATTCTAAATTCCCTTTTGAGAATCACATTAATGTTTTCAGCCCATCAGTACAGAGGAATTCTATTTTTTTCTTTCTTTTTTTTTTTTGAAACAGACTCTTTCAAGCTATCACCCTGGGTAGAGTGCAGCACAGCTCACAGCAACCTCAAACTCTTGGGCTTAAGCAATTCTCTTGCTTCAGCCTCCCAAGTCCCCAAGTAGCTGAGACTACAGTGCCTGCCACATGCCCGGCTATTTTTTGGTTGTAGTTGTTGTTTGGCAGGCCTGGGCTGGGTTTGAACCCGCCAACTCCATTGTATGTGGCTGGCGCCCTAGCTGCTGAGCTACAGGTGCTGAGCTGAATTCTATTTTTTTTTTTTTTCTTCTTTTTCTTTGGCAGTTCATCCTTGGAGCTGCTGTCTGTGCTGGTGCTGCTGCTACTAGGAGAGCTGGAGTGTGGGTCTGAATCAGAGGAGGAGGGACAGCTGGTGGAGGAGGCAGAAGATGATGAACTAGAAGGACTTTAACCCATATCGCTGTCTTTTGGGGAGAATGAGGCAGGCATTTCTTCACTGTCTGATGAAGAATCACTGGCTGAACTGCCACAGGAACTAGTTACGCTTTTAGACCTTTTTTTCTTTTTCCGTCTTTTCTTTTCTTTTCTTTTCTTTCTTTTTTTGAAACAGAGCCTCAAGCTATAGCCCTGGGTAGAGTGCATGGCATCACAGCTCACAGCAACCTCCAACTCTTGGGCTTAAGCAATTCTTTTGCCTCAGCCTCCCAAGTAGCTGGGAATACGGGTGTCTGCCACAACACTGGCTATTTTTTGGTTGTAGTTGTCATTGTTGTTTGGCAGGCCGGGGCTGGATTCAAACCCACCAGCTCTGGGTGTATGTGGCTGGCGCCCTGGAGCGACAGGTGCCACCTTTAAACCTTTTTTGGTTGGTCTTTCTTTCTACATTAGTTTCTTCAATGTGTTGCTGTAATAACAATGTTTTCTTTTTCTTTTAAAGCTTTCTTTGGTCCTGCTGTTCTTGAAGGCCTATGTAGGTATTTTCTTTTCCCTGTGCATTTATAAGTCCAATGTCCAAATTCCAAGCATTTCCGACTTCTTACATGTTGTGTTATTTGCTTCACTGCAGTTGACACAAACTGACAGGGATAGCGAATACGACGGATGAATGAATCAGGGTCCAAAAGGTCTTTTTTTTTTTTTTTTTTAATATTTTCATTAAACTGGTTAACACAGCCTTCACGACATTTTCTTAGTTATTGTGTTAAGACATTGATATTCGGCTCGGCACCTATAGCTCAACCGGCTAAGGCGCCAGCCACGTACACCTAAGGTGGCGGTTTCGAATCTCCAGCCCGGACCCGCCAAACAACAATGACGGCTGCAACCAAAAAATAGC
>NW_003852473.1:25442-26457 GCF_000181295.1 Otolemur garnettii
TGGTCCCACCAATTACCCTCCTTCCACTCATCCTCCCTACTCCCCTCCCCTCCCTCTCCCCTTTCCCCTTCTTCTTGGGCTATAATTGGGTTACAGCTTTTATAAGAAAGCTATAAATTGGTGTCATAGTAAGGCTGAGTACATTGGATACTTTTTCTTCCATTCTTGAGATATTTTGCTAAGAAGAATATGTTCCAGCTCTGTCCATGTAAACATGTAAGAGGTAAAGTTTCCATCTTTCTTTAAGGCTGTATAATATTCCATGGTGTACATATACCACAATTTATTGATCCATTTGTGGGTCGATGGGCACCTGGGCTTCTTCATAATGACTTAGCAATTATGAATTGGGCTGTAATAAATATTCTGGTACAAATATCTTCATTATAATGTGATGTTTGGTCTTCTGGATATATACCTAGTAGAGGAATTGTACGATCAAATGACAGGTTTACTTTTAGATCTCTAAGTGTTCTTCAAACATCTTTCCAAAGGAATGTAAATCTTATTTACATTCCCACCAGCAATGTAGAATTGTTCCTTTTTCTCCGCACCAACATCTCTGGTTTTGGGATTTTGTGATGTGGGCTAATCTTACTAGAGTTAGATGATATCTCAAAGTAGGTTTGATTTGCATTTCTCTGATGATTAAGGATGATGAACATTTTTGCATATGTCTGTGGGCTGTGTGACTGTCTTCTTCAGAGATAGGATCACTTGTATTTTTTTGCTAATCCATTTGAGTTCTCTATGGATTCTGGTTATAAAACCTTTGTCAGAGACTTAACCCGCAAATATCTTCTCCCATTCGGAGGGCTATCTGCTTGCTTTACTTACTGTGTTCCTGGCTGTGCAGAAGCCTTTTAGTTTTACCAGGTCCCAGTAGTGTATTTTTGATGTTGCTTCAATTGCCTGGGGGGTCCTCCTCATAAAATATTCACCTAGGCCAATTTCTTCAAGAGTTTTCCCTGCACTTTCTACTTTCTTCTAGTATTTTTATAGTTCCATGTCTTTT
>NW_003852473.1:28990-32008 GCF_000181295.1 Otolemur garnettii
AGCTGTGATGCCACAGCACTCTACCCAGGGTGAGAGCTTGAGGCTCTGTCTCAAAAAAAAAAAAAAAAAGTCTGTTGTTATTTCATCTTTACCATTTCTGATTGATGAAATTAGAGATTTTACTCTTTTTTTTCTTGTTATGTTAGCCAAAGGTTTATCTATTTTATTGACCTTTTCAAAAACCCAACTTTTTGATTTATTGATCTGTTGTATAAATCTCTTGTTTTCAATTTCATTTAATTCTCCTCTAATTTTGTTTATTTCTTTTCTTCTGCTGGGTTTGGGATTGAAATGTTCTTCCTTTTCCAGTTGCTTGAGATGTCCCATTAAGTTGTTAACTTCCTCTCTTTCCGTTCTCTTGAGGAAGGCTTGCAGTGCTATAAATTTTCTCTTAGGACTGCCTTTGCAGTATCCCAGAGGTTCTGATAATTCGTGTCTTCATCATGATTTTGTTCCAAAAATTTGGTAATTTCCTTCTTAATCTCACCTGTGACCCACCTATCATTCAGCATAAGGTTATTTAGCTTCCATGTTTTTGTATGAGTATGCAGATTCCTGTTGTTACTAAGTTCAACTTTTATTCCTTGATGGTCCAAGAAGATGCAAGGAATAATTTTTATTCTTTTAATGCTAAGGTTAGACTTGAAACCTAAGATGTGATCAATTTTGGAGTATGTTCTGTGGGCTGATGAGAAGAATGTATTCAGTTTTGTTAGGATGAAATGTTCTGTAGATGTCTGGATCCAAAAGATCTTGACAGGCTGGAACTTGGGGCCAAATGCTTGTGTCCAGGCTATGAGCCGATGCATGGGAGTCGCCATCTTAGCGCCTGGTGTGATTTTTTTAAAGTAATGTTTATTACCTTTGCATCACTGAATTAGTATGAAGACTCATGTGATAGTGAATATAAAACTGCTTAAAAAATGCAAAGTGGCATATGGTTATAATAGATTATTATCTTGCTAATAGCATCAATGTTCTCAAAAAAATTCTAATTCAATATTGGCAATGCATATGCTCACCTTAAGACTTTAAAGAAGGCTCGGCGTCTGTGGCTCAAGTGGCTAAGGTGTGTCGGCCACATATAAGGTGGAGGGTTCAAATCCAGCCCGGGCCTGCCAAACAACAATGATGGCTGCAACCAAAACATAGCCAGGCATTGTGGCAGACACCTGTAGTCCCAGCTACTTGGGAGGTGGAGGCAGGAGAATTGCTTGAGCCCAAGAGTTGGAGGTTGCTGTGAGCTGTGATGCAACAGCACTCTACCCAGGGGGACAGCTTGAGGCTCCGTCTCCAAAAAAAAAAAAAAAAAAGACTTTAAAGAAGATCATTACTTTAATACTTGTTTGTGATTTGTATAAGTACATGCATAGGTATATTTTTAAATTTAGGATTAATAACCTATTTAATTTAAAAATATAACCTCTATGCAGTACAAACAAATAAAGCTCCTTTCCAGCATATTATTATAGCTCCACAAACTGGTACACTGTATCTACAATTCCTAAATTCCAAAGATATTTTCAGAACAAAGGTTTTTGTTTTGGAAATAATTTGTAGTGAAATTTGACTTGAGCTATTTATAGACTTTATTCTACTTAATGTGAGTACTCACACATTTCACTGCAGAAAAAGTATGTACCGCCTCCTTCTCTTAAGAAGTTGAAGAAAACCAGACCAACAAAGACAGGGCAATTAAACAGTAGTATAAATGGGATATTTATGCTGAATGTGTTTAAGAGCTGAAGTGTGTGGTACAAATAATATGTCCTCTGTGTTATCAGAAAGTGAATAAGATAATTATAGACTCCAGTTCTACCTTCCAGAGAAAGGGAAAACAATTCCACTGAATAGTTCATGGTATGCTCCAATTTAACACGGGCCCTTTCCTTTAATGGAGAAAGTACAGTTTCTGAAGTAAACACTAATTTTTCTTGAACAAAGGAAAGTAGCTCTGATCCTTCAAAACTTTCTTTCATCAAAGTTGAACCACCAAATAATAAAGGCTCTATGTCCTGGATACTTGCAACACCTGATCACTCCGTGAATTGGCCTCAAGAATATAGGATCATTGTCATTCTTAAGAAATAGAGAATTCCATTTCTAGGAGTTGGATTAGACTTAGAATAAGACTTATATAGAGTTCTTAACCTCAATATTTGCTCAGCTATCTCTCAAGGCTCTGGCTTGTTCCATCCCATTTTTAAAAGTCTGAGCTTTCCAACCCTTGGTTGGAAAAAGTCAGGTCTGTTTCAGGGCAAGGTCAGGGCACCGTGCGGTGATGTTGGAAGCTCAGTCTTTGCTACTAATCTCCTCCGTAATGTTTTGGTGCTTTCTTCTTAAAAAAATAAAGCCATATTTAGGCCTCAAATTATAGACATGAGTAAGCTCTTGGGCGCTTAATGAAAACTCTAAAGTACTTTATATTTTCAACCCATTTGTCATTCCTCACAAGGCCTTTCTTTCTAATATGTAATTTATTTAAAAAATATTTTTCTTTAATAAATATTGTATCAATATCAGAAGATATGATCAAAAGCATTCCCACTGAGCAAATAGTTATGGTAGGACTGGAGTCAGAAGCAGGAAATTTAGAGTGCAAGAGACTGGGTTTGAATTCCAGCTTTACAACTTAACCAGCTTTGTGAATTTGGGCAAGTACCTCAATCTGTTTGCCTTAACTTTCTCATCTGTAAAATGGAAACAGTAATAACAGTGATGAATTGTCTTGAATAATAAAAGTAAAATATTTAGCAAAGTTCTCAAAATTTCAAGAAATGATAACTCTTTGTCATTGGTGGCAGTGAATAAACCTATAATATTCCAAAGACTTTAGCTCACGAAATGCTCTTGACCCTCTTTCACTGCTAGAGAGGCTGCCAGGCCTCCCATGTGCTAGTCCCCACACAGCCATCACATTTATTGATTTGTATATCTTGAACCATCTTTGTATCCATGGACTAGAACCCACTTGATCATGGTGGATTATAATTATTATTATTATTATTTTTTTTTTTT
>NW_003852473.1:32122-47472 GCF_000181295.1 Otolemur garnettii
CCTGGCTTTTTTTTGGTTGCAGCCGTCATTGTTGTTTGGCGGGCCCGGGTTGGATTTGAACCCACCACCTTGGGTGTACATGGCTGGTGCCTTAGCTACTTGAGCCACAGGCATTGAGCCTATAATAATAATTATTATTATCATTATTTTGAGACAGAGTCTCTCTCTGTCACCTAGTTAGAGTGTAGGGCATCATCATAGCTCCCTGCAACCTCAAACTCCTGGGCTCAGGTGATTCTCCTGCCTCAGCCTCCTGAGTAGCTGGGACTACAGGTGCATATTAACATGCCCGGTTAATTTTTCTAATTTTCTGTAGACATGAGGTCTTGCCTTTGTTCACACTGGTCTTGAGCCCCTGACCTCAAGCAATCCTTGGCTTGGCCTCCCAGAGTGCTAGGATTATAGGCATGAGCCACCACACTGAGCCTGGGCTCTTTTTTCATCTAAAACAGGGGTTCTGCACAAAAAATAAAATAAAATAAAACCATGGTTCTCAACCTTCCTAATGCTGCAATGTATTTTCATTGTTAAAAAGAGGTCATGACCTACAGATTAAGAACTGCTGATCTAAAATTTTTCCTTCTTTCTGAGATAATCTGGCAACTAATGTCTGTAGTTAGCTATTTTCCCTCTTCCTGTTGATTACTTTCTTGCAAGGAGAAAGAACTTTCAGAACTAATGTCTGTAGTTAGCCATTTTCCCTCTTCCTGTTGATTACTTTCTTACAGGGAGAAGAACTTTTTCCTGTTACGTTCCTTCTTTTCAAAATATAGACTTTTATTATTTAATTTCCATAAGATCAAACTAATAATGGTTCAGATATCCCTGACCCCCTCCATTTCAACCATGGATAGAGAAAAGAAAGCAATAAGACACGAATTTTACAAAAATGTTTTCATACTCATGCTGTAGTCTTCTGTGGGAAGAGTCCTGTGTCTGAGGGAATTGATTGGGGACTGAATCATGCAAATGAGTTCAGGAGTGTATTTACAGTGGTTTACCCAAGTTGATGTTTGAAAGCTAAACATCAGCTAAAGTCCTGACCTTTTATCTTCCATGCTGAACAGCCACATAACGTAGGGACAAAGGCAACTTGGAATTTTCCCCTGTTAGAAGGTTCCTTTGATTCCTTTGCATTGACTAGATAGAACTCAGCCACTTGTTTTTCCAACTAAGGAAGGTGAGATGTCTGTGTGGGAATGGTGGAGATGTTTGCTTGTGACTAGCAGTGTCACAGATTTGGAAGTCTGTTAATAATTCGTATAGCTGGGCTGGGCACAAGTGGCTCACACCTTTAATCCCAGCACTCTGGAAGACTGAGGTGGAAGATCACTTGAGCTCAGGAATTTGAAGCCACCCTGAGCAAGAGCAAGACACCATCTCTACTAAAAATAGAAAAATAGGGCATTATGGTGGGTGCCTGTTGTCTCAGCTACTCAAGAGGCTGAGGTAGGAGGATCACTTGAACACAGGAGTTTGAGTTAGCTGTGAGTTGGGCTGATGCCACAGCAATCTAGCCTAGGCACCAGAGTGAGACTCTGTTTCCCAGAAAAATATGTACAACTATCTTATTATTATTATTATTATTATTGAGACAGAGCCTCAAGCTGTCCCCCGGGGTAGAGTGCTATGGCATCACAGCTCACAGTAACCTCCAATTCCTGGGCTCAACTCCTCACCTCCGCCTCCCAGTAGCTGGGACCACAGGCGCTCACCACGACACCCGGATGTTTTTTTGGTTGCAGCCATCATTGTTGTTTGGCAGCTCCGGGCTGCATTCAAACCCTCCACCTTAGGTGTATGTGGCTGGCGCCTTAGCCACTTGAGCCACAGGCGCCAAGCCATTATTTTTTAAATAATGTTTATCGTTTTCCAGTTACGAAAGTAATTCCTAATGTCATAGAAAACTTTCTTGGCAATTGCAATTATCCATAACACAACTTGCACTAAAAAAATATTAAAAAGGCTATGATACAACTGAAGATATAGCCCAAATTTCTTTTTATGAAAACTCATTCATTTTTAAAAAAGCCCTTGCGCAAAACCAATTTACTCTTAAATACTAAAATGGTAGACCTTAATCCAAGTGTATCTGTAATTACAGCAAATGTAAATTATCTAAACACACCAATTAAAAGACAGAAATTGTCAGAATAGAAAAACTTCACAATATTCTGCCCACAAGAAACTCACTGTAACAATATAGTGGGTTAAAAATGAAATAATGGAAAAAATACATACAATAAAGACTCTATTCAAAAGAAAGCTGAATGGCTAGATTAATATAAGACAAAGTAGACTTCAGAGAGAGGAAAATTCTTGGGTATAAATAATGACATTATATAATTTTAAAAGGATTAATTTACTAAGCAGAGATAATAATACTAAATGCATATGCAACTATAATAACAACTGAGCTTCAAAATATATTAAGCAAAAACTGATATAGCTGGAGACGTCAACACAATTTTTTTTTTTTTTTTGTCTATCAACTCAGTAATCGATAGAACAAATAGAAAGAAAATTGGCAAAGATATAGAACTGAAAAAAACAATCATCAACCAATTGGACCTAATTGACTTTTTTTTTTTTTGAGTCAGTGCCTCAAGCTGTCACTCTCGGTGGAGTGCTGTGACATCACAGCTCACAGCAACGTCCAGCTCTTGGGCTTAAGAGATTCTCTTGTCTCAACCTCCCAAGTAGCTGGGACTTCAGGGACCTGCCACAACACCCGGCCATTTTTGGGTTGTAGTTGTCATTGTTGTTTGGCAGGCCTGGGCTGGATTCAAACCTGCCAGCTCTGGTGTATGTGGCTGGTGCCTTAGCTGCTTGAGCTATAGACGCCGAGCAGAGAACCTAATTGACATTTGTAAGTTCCACCCAACAATAACAATATACATTTTCTTCAAGAGCATCACCAAGAACATTAACCAAAACAGATATTGTGTTTTTTTTTTTGAAATCGAGTCTCACTTTGTCACACTTGGTAGTGTGCTGTGGTGTCACAGCTCACAGCAACCTCAAACTCCTGGAATAAGCAATTCTCTTGCCTCAGCCTCCCAAGAAGCTGGGACTACAGGTGCCTGCCACAATGCCTGGCTATTTTTAAAGACAAGGTCTCAAGGGCGGTGCCTGTGGCTGAGTAAGTAGGGTGCCAGTCCCATATACTGAGGGTAGAGGGCTTAAACCTGGCCCTGGCCAAATTGGGATTAAAAAAATAGCCAGGCATTGCGGCAAGCATCTGTAGTCCCAGACTACTTGGGAGGCTGAGGCAAGAGAACTGCCTAAGCCCAAAAGCAGGAGGTTGCTGTGAGCTATGACACTATGGCACTCTACCTAGGGTGACAAAGTAAGACTCTGTCTCCAAAAAAAAAAAAGACAAGATCTCACTCTGGCTCAGGTTAGTCTCAACCTGTGAGCTCAGTCAATCCACCTGCCTCAGTCTCCCAAGCGCTGGGATTACAGGTATGAGCCACTGCGCCCAGCCCCAACATTGTGGCTTTTGTCATAAAACAAAACTTAGCAAATTAAAGAAAATGGAACTCATACAAAATACATCCTCCAAATGCAATAGAATTAAATGAAAATGAACCTGATAATTCTATATTTTAGCTGCTAGTTTTAGAGTTTGGTCCATAGGCTCTTGGGCTCTGTATTCAAATAAAAGTGAATTTGAATTCTGAATTTTGGAACCTAGGACAATTTATTTAATTTCTGGTTGCTGTATTTTCTGATTGATAAAATGGGCTTAATAGGGCAGTGCCTGGGCTCAGTAGGTAGGGCACTGGCCTCATATAACAAGGGTGGCAGGTTTGAACTCAGCCCTGACCAAACTGCAACAAAAAATAGCTGGGCCTTGTGGTGGGCGCCTGTAGTCCCAGCTAGTCAGGAGGCTGAGGCAAGAGAATCACCTAAGCCCAGGAGTTAGAGGTTGCTGTGAGCTGTGATGCCATGGCACTCTATCGAGGGCGATAAAGTGAGACTCTGTCTCTAAAAAAATAAAAAAGGAAAAAGAAAAAGAAAATGAGCTTTACAATATCTATACTTTACAGTATTTTCAAGATTGAAGCAATAATACATTTACATAAGTAAAGGATTTAGAACAGTTTCATCACCTGTATGTATTTATAGATGGGGTCTTGCTATGTTGCCCAGGCTGGACTTAAATTCCTGGACTGGAGTGATTATCTTACCTAAGCCTTCTGACTATAGGTGTATGCCACCATGCCTGGCTCTATGTGTTTAATTAGCTACTACAATGAAGAGAATGGAGGCTTTGTTGAGGCACGATTGTCAATAACAGGGGGTGACAGCAGCTGTTTGATTTCAAAATAATGAAAGGTGTGATGAATTCCTTGCCATTGATCTAGCATAATTCGGTGGTGCCCATGGCTCCGTGGGTAGGGTGCCAACCACATACACTGAGGCTGACGGGTTTGAACCCAGCCAGGGCCAGCTAAAACAACAATGACAACTGCAGCAAATTAGCCCAGTACTGTGGTGGGTGCCTGTAGACTCAGCTACTTGGGAGGCTGAGGCAAGAGAATCATTTAAGCCCAAGAGTTTGCGGTTGCTGTGAGCTATGACACTAGGGCCCTCTACCCAGGGCGACAGCTTGAGACTCTGTCTCCAAAAAAAAGATCTAGAATAATTTATTTTAACACTTTTCTTGAGTACCCACATTTATCATTGTAAAAACCTCTTTGTTGTGGATGATATTGGGGACTGATTCACATTTCAGAGATAAAACTTTGCCTAACACTGGTAAACTATATTTTTGCAATTGACTCATATAGCCATTCCTTTGAGAGCCCCTACTTGACTGATTAATTTTAATAAAAAATGGGAACCAGGATTAGGAGAGAGGACTCGGTCATTTGATAAATTATTTTTCAGTATCTACTTTAGAGCAGACACTGTGTTAGATAATGGAGAATCAGCAGCAGAATTATGGTCTAAAGGTTATCCAAATACCAAAAATTATAATTAAATAAGCAATTATAATAAAAGGTATTGGATTGAAATATAGTTTAATAGGCAAAGAAGAATGCTTTGAAGTCAGCTTTCTTTAACAGTTGCTATTACATTATCCACCCTCATAAACATTAAGGGCAGAGAATAAGAGTAAATTAAAGCAGTTGGCTAGGCTGGTGGATGATGAGTGAGGAAGGGAGACGTACCCACATGTGTCCTAGGGTGTCCATAATGGTGTCATAGACCCAAAGAAGATTAGAGCACACTGTTATAAGCTCACCAGTCAGATCATCTTTCAAATCTAGAGATGCCAAAAGAGGGTAAGACTCCAAAATTAGGGTCTCCTGCATTTCTCCAAGCAAATATGCTTATCAGCGTTGCTGGCATGATTTTATGAGTATTTCTCAAAAGGGGACTTGAAGGAAGAACAGTGCTTGTGAAAAGTAAAAAAAATATTTATTGTAAAGAAAATGATTTCCTATAACTAGACTCTAATGTCATATTACATTGTGGTTTCCAATACTGTATCAGGAAACAGGTGTCTTATGAAGCCATAAGGACCGAGATAGAACTCAACAGATGAAATGGAGTTGAGTCAAATCTCATGGCCAGCATGTTTAAAAGTGGTTTCTCGGAGTAGGGAGGACATAGGATAAGGTGACCAGATTTTAACATTGGTAAAGCGGGACACCATTGGGGGGGCAGGGCCTGACAACAATGCAAACTTTGATAAGCTGTTCTCGATAGTCAGCTCTCAACAATTATTTGTTATTATTCAAGTTTAACATTATAAAATTAACAAAAATAATATAAAATGCATATCCTGGCAAAATAGCCACATAGCAGCCGAAAACTGTATATTCCCTTCCTGTTCTCCCGTTTTCCCTAGCTTGTCATGCATTCTTTCCAAAAATCGAGGCTTTTTAAAAATGCTGCAGGATGCAGGACAAATTGTTAAAAACGGGGATTGTCCCACCAAAAGTGGGACGTGTGGTCACCTTACTCTGGGAAGGGGCTGCTTGTTTGTTCCAGACAGTCTGGCTCCTTCTGAGCTGATTATCCTTGCCTAGAAGCAAGGGAGGGAGCCAGTCTCCTTCTGATACCTTGCCCAGGAGGGGAGTAGGGAGTTTACATTAGCCTTTTCATTTCCAAATGAAGTTACATTAACCTCTCCATTCCCAAATGGAGTTACATTAACCTCTTCATTCCCAAATGGAGTTACATTAACCTTTTCAGCAGCCAAAAACCGTATATTCCCTTCCCATTCTCCTGCTGTTCCCTAGCTTGTCATGCATTCTTTCCAAAAATCAGGACCTTTTTAAAATGCCCCTGGATGCAGGACAAATTGTTAAAAATTGGGACTGTCCCACCAAAAGCTGACGTCTGGTCACCTTATAATAGGAGTAAGACAAAAGAATTTCAATGACTAAAATAACTGACTTTTAACCATGCCAGGGAGAAGTGCGGCTTTTGTTTTGGATCTTTGTGCAAATGGCTACAGAAAGACCTGGGAGTTAAAACTTGTATTATAATTAGCTGCTTAGTACCTTGCTGTAGGGGGCAGTAAAATGCATTAAGAAACTTGAATCGGCTTGGCGCCTGTGGCTCAAGTGGCTAAGGCGCCAGCCACATATACCTAAGGTGGTGGGTTTGAATCCAGCCCGGCCCGCCAAACAACAATAATGGCTGCAACCAAAAAATAGCTGGGCGTTGTGGTGGGCACCTGTAATCCCAGCTTGAACCCAGGAGTTGGAGGTTGCTGTGAGCATTGAAGCCAGGGCACTCTACCCAGGGGCTCAGCTTGAGGCTCTGTCTCAAAAAAAAAAAAAAAAAAAAACAAAAAAAAGAAGCTTGAATCAGTTTTCAGGAAGTAACATGAAATCCTTTTTTTTTTTGAGACAGTCTCAAGCTATCTCCCTGGGTAGAGAGTGTTATGGCATCACAGCTCATGGCAACCTCAAAATCCTGGGCCCAGGCAATTCTCTTGCCTCAGCCTCCCATGTAGCTGGGACCACAGGCACCTGCCACAACGCATGGCTATATTTTTATTATAGTTGTCATTGTTGTTTAGGAGGCCTGGGCTGGGTTTGAACCCACCAGCCCAGGTGTATGTGGTTGGCGCCCTAACCACTGAGCTGTGGGCACCGAGCCTAAAATTTCCTTTTGTATAGATAAACAATCGAAGCTCCAAGAAGTTAAATGACTTTCAATGATCAAATTACTGGGAAGTGGCAGATTGGAAATTTCCTCCTTTTGGGATTCTTTAGCTCTATTGGAATAGGAAATAATTTGGGTATGTAAATAATCTCTATGAAAATATTGTTCAAAGGTCCAAAAATTAACCACAATTTCCAGAGATACCAATCACATGAATAACAAGTGATTTTATGACAAGTGTAGGTCACCCTTTGAGATCTTGTTCCTTGGCTTGGTAGATTTAAGCAAATAATCAGATTATTAATCACTACCAATAAATGACATTGAAACATACCACTTTGTTTTATTTATGTAAGTAATATTGAGAGAGGATACTGGAGAAGGGCGAGGTCCAGGAGAACAGGTCTTCTCAGGGAGACCACGAGGATGCACCTGCAAGGCCCTCTCTATGGTGACTCAGCTCTTGGGAATTTATAGGCTTAACTCCCTGGAACTTGGAAATTTCCAAGTTCTGTGAAATCCTGTGTTCTGTAGGGGCTGGAGTAGCATCTCCCGCTTGATTCAAACTGGCCAACGGGAAGGGTGCCTGTGGGGTGGAACTTTTTGACTGTCAATAAAAAGGAAAAGACCAAGCCAGTCGGGGAGCTTGGCCATTTGGAAATCTTCTAGGCTGTAAGCTTCCGGCCGGTGAATAAAGCCCTTACTCTTATAACTATGGTGTTTGGGTGCGCGTTCTCTCCATTGGGCCTCGTCTTCCTGCAACAATATGATCTTATTGTAAAAAAATCCAATCCTCACATTTTTGGCCAGAGAAATCACTGATAAATTCTAGTGTATATCTTTCCAGTGTTTAATATAAACATTTATACATATACAAACTAATATATATAAGAAGTAAAACACCCATATCAATAAACATGCACATTTGATATACATATGCATATTTTAATTTATATGCATATATTTATATATATACACATAAAATAAAATATGTAAGACTATTCTATATATTCTGTTTATATATTGAATTTTAAAAACTCATCATGGACATCTTTAATAAATATACTTCCATGGGCTCGGCTCCTGTGGCTCAAGTGGCTAAGGCACCAGCCACGTACACTTAAAGTGGTGGGTTTGAATCCACCCCGGGCCTGCCAAACAACAATGATGGCTGCAACCAAAAAATAGCTGGGCATTGTGGTGGGCACCTGTGGTCCCAGCTACTTGGGAGGCTGAGGCAGGAGACTCATTTGAGCCCAGGAGTTGGAGGTTGCTGTGAGCTGTGATGGGGACAGCTTGAGGCTCTGTCTCAAAAAATAAATAAATAAATAATAAATAAATAAATATACTTCCAAGGCTCAGTGCCTATAGCTCAAGCAGCTAGAGTGCCATCCACATATACCAGAGCTAGTGGCTTCGAATCCAGCCTGGGCCTGCCAAACAACAATGACAACTACAACCAAAAAATAGCCAGGTATTGTGGCAGGCACCTGTAGTCCCAGCAACTTGGGGGGCTGAGGCAAGAGAATGGCTTAAGCTCAAGAGTTTGAGGTTGCTGTGAGCTATGAATGCTACAGCACTCTACCCAGGGGGACAGCTTGAGATTCTATCTCAAAAATAAAATGCAATAAATAAATAAATAAATAAATACACTTCCACACTATCTTTTGTTATGACCTTGTTGGACCCTTTAGATTGTTATTGTGAATAATACTGTGATGAACATCACTGTAGTTATACTTTGCCTATATTCTCAATTATTCCCCTGAGGAAAATTTCTCAGAGTGAGTCTTGATGCACATTGATGAATTGTCTTCCAGTAAGTAGTGCTTCCACCGGTTAGTGCATGAGAGTTCTTGTTTCCTCACATACAACACGGGGTATTTTCAGGCATTTATTAAAGTTCCTACACGCTCACAGGTCTGTCCTCCTGGGGATCTTATGTTCTAAATGGTTGACCAGCTGGGTCACAAGGTTGAAACAAAATAATCCAAGGCCAAGGCAGGTGGATTGCTTGAGCTCACAAGTTTGAGACCAACTTGAGCAAGAGCAAGACTCTGTCTGTTAAAAAAAAAAAAAATAGCTGGGCTTTGTGCTCAGACACCTGTAGTCCCAGCTACTCAGAAGGCTGAAGCAAGAGGATATTGCTTGAGCCCAAGAGTTTGAAGTTGCTGTGACCAATGATGCCACGGCTATCTACCAAGAGTGAGAGAATGAGATTCTGTGTCTAAATAAATAAATAAATAAACAGGATAATTGGGCAGCGCCTGTGGCTCAGTGGATAGGGTGTTGACCCCATATACTGAGGGTGGTGAGTTTGAACCCAGCCCTGGCCAAACTGCAACAAAAAACAGCCAGGCATTGTGGCAGACGTCTGTAGTCCCAGCTACTCAGGAGGCTGAGACAAAAGAATCGCCTAAGCCCAGGAGTTGGAGGTTGCTGTGAACTGTGATGCCACAGCACTCTACCAAGGGTGATAAAATGAGACTCTCTCTCTGAAAACAAACAAACAAACAGGATAATCCATGTACAGCATATGGTAAAATATCTACATGCAGTAATGTTAAGTGTATATAGCTATTTATCATTGTTGTATTTTATTGATATTTATTTATTTATTTATAGCTCACAGTAACCTTTTGGGTGCAAGTGATTCTCCTGCCTCAGCCTCCTGAGTAGCTGGGACTACAGGCACCCACCTCAGAGGCTGACAATTTTTCTATTTTTAGTAGAGATGCGTCTTGTTCTTGCTCAGGCTGGTCTTGAACTCATGAGCTCAAGTGATCGTCTTGCCTCCATCTCCCACATAGCTGAGACTACTGGCACTCCTGGAGATGTCTAGCTGAATTTCTTGTATTTTTAGTAGAGACAGGGTCTCACTCTTGCATGGGCTGGTCACAAACTCCTGAGGTCCCTGGCCTCCCAGAGTGCCAGGATGACAGACGTGAGCCACTGTGCCTGGTATAGTATCATATTTTATCTTGGAAACCTCCTCTTCACCTCCATCTGCAAAATTTGTCTTTTCCCAGTATCCAAACAAAATACAATCATTTTTTTATGCCTTTTTTTTTTTTTAAAGAGACAGAGTCTCACTCTATCACCCTCAGTAGAATGCCAAGCCGTCACACAGCTCACAGCAACCTCCAACTCTTGGGCTTAGGTGATTCTCTTGCCTCAGCCTCCCGAGTAGCTGGGATTACAGGTGCCCACCACAACACCCAGCTATATTTTTGTTGCAATTTGGCTGGGGCCGGGTTTGAACCCGCCACCCTCAGTATATGGGGCCGGCACCCTACTCACTGAGCCAGAGGCAAGGCCCTCTTTTTTTTTTTTTTTTTTGCGACAGTGCCTTCACTATGCTGCCCCCAGGTAGAGTGCTGCTCACAGCAACCTCAAACTCTTGGGCTTGGTTAAGGCATTGGTTAAATTGGGCGTTGGTGAAATGCCTGTGACTAAGGACTATGTTTTACCTCTGCCCACAGCACTAAGCACAGGTCCTGACAATGCAATAAATGTTGTTTCATGAGTGAATGGATGAAAAAGCAAAAGAATAAAAATGTTGCTTTTCAGATGAGTGAACGGAGATTTCCAACTCTTCATCGCAGGATTTAAGGTATGGAAGTGTTATGCCTGAAATTCTCTCAAGTGGCCCCAACAAACAGTCCGAGCCACACTCCGATGTAAAAAGCAAGAGGTGAGTTTTATTCAGGCCCAGGAAGCCCGGGCCTGGACTCTCCTGGTGTACACACCGAGGAAGAGCCCCAAACTCGGGGTAGAGCAAGTTTTTATGGGGTACAGAAAGCAAGAAGGGGAGGGTCCGTTAGGAGTACACTCTTGATTGGTGGTTGGTGATTTCACTAGTAAAGGAGGATTTGGATTGGTACAGGTGAGGGGTGGGGGATTTCTTAACCGGGGGCTAGAGGTGGTGTAGCCTAATTAGGAAGGAGAATACCTGAATTTCAAGGAAGTAGAAACCTATTGCCTATTATGGGAGCTGTTCAAGGTAACTGATACTTATTGCCTGTTATGGCAGCTGTCTGCCTAAGGTGACTCCATCAACGGCTCAATGGCTGTGCAACCAGGGGTGGGGGAAGCAGCAGGGCGTGGCCCTGCGGTTTAACAGCTTATGCAGTAGACAACAGAATGGCGCTGGTCTGGCCCTTACAGAAGAAAGTGGATAAGGCCTATGGTCCTAGTTCCCTTGGAAGTTAGCAATAGAATTAAGAAAGCTCTGGGAAGAACTCTGGTGAGAGTATTATTGGAAGTTTCATCACAACACTTGTCACGCTGGGAAAGAGCTCCTGCTTTTCTGCCTGTGTGGTCAGAGTCATCACTGAAGAAGAGAAACTTGCCAAGGAAGGAGGTAAATCTAGCACATTCTTGTGGGGGCGTCTACCCAGATGACATTCCTTTTCCCTAATTCACGTGGGTGGGCCATTTTAACATCAGAATTCCACTTCCTGGCCGTCACTGATTTGAGTGAGGATCCACACCTGACTCAGTGGGAACCCATCCATCTATCCAGGGGATTAGGACTCAGAGCCTGGCTTGAAATATGACGAGGTACCCTTAGGTTAACTTCAAAAGTTTTCCATTTTTACTTGTTATTTAAGTGGTGTTTGTCTCCTCTAATCCAAGGAATTTGAACAAGGTGTTAGGATTATTGATTTTACATGTATATGGTGCTTTGAAAAATATTATCTATAGTAGTAGTGCCAGGGTTCTGTACCAAAAGACATGTCAGTCAGAACGTGTCCTGATGGCTGAGTGCCTTATGGACACTTCAGCCAAGGGGTCACACATCCTGTCTTGACTATGATTCAGATGGGTTTCCAGTACACACTGGCCCCCCTGCTGATGTAGCCCTGGGGATCTCAGCACTTCTGGACTAGCCATGCACACTGGCACTTTGGTAGTAATAAGAATTTAGAGTCTTTGAATTGGAAGCAGCCTGCTGCTATAAGGGGAAAAGCTGTAAGGCTTGTGAAATTCCTGGGAAACATTTTAAAATATGCTTATGTAGACTTTTGAGATAACAGAACAATGGCCATAACATGGAACTCTGTTTGGCAAACAGGGCTATCGTGTCACCACATCTCTTGGTGATTTGTGGGGTTTTACATATCTATTTAATATTTACTTAATAAAAGGTCATATGAATAGTAATTTATTTTTATTTGGGAGCTCTCACGTTATTATTGTATTAAAAACAAATCTTTATGCATTAGAGATAAAAGTTATAAAATGCAGATACGCAGGAAGAAGGCAATAAAAAGTAACCTGTTGATACAGGATTCCACCACTCAGGACTGAACAGGGATTTCTCCCATTCATTCTCCAGGCCCAGGGGAGCTCAGATATCCGACCCTCATTTCCAGGCACAAACAGGCTGCGTTTTCCAGGCCACACCCGGTGGGTTCTAGCAAGGTCATGAACAAAGCAGCTTTAAGTCATTTTGGGGTAGTTCCACCTTGAGTAGGGAGCACATACCCTAGTCCCTTCTCAGAGACAAAACTGTAAGGACCTGATAACCTTGCTCTGGTGGAGGAGGGACTACATTCATTCATTTGTTAATGTACTCATTAACTTTGAAAAGATGTTTTTCCACTTACCAAGTCCTGGCCAAAAATATACTAAATATCCCTAGACAAAGAGCCAAGGAGAGAGATTTTCCACCTTGGGTCTTCCCCTTTGCTAGAAGCTCTAGTGCCTTTTACTCCTTCTGTATTCTTTTCTGTCTAGTAAAATCCTGTCTTACCACTAATCTCTGGTCTGTGGGTTCATTCTTTGAATCCCTGAGACCAAGAACCTACTGAGGAAGAAATTCCGTTATCACTGTCACCACCTCTCAAGGATTATAATTATTAACATGTTGACATACATCTTCCTAGAGCTTTCTATTTATTCATATGATATATTTAAATAAAAAATTAGACAACATTGGGCGGTGCCTGTGGCTCAGAGGGGTAAGGCACCAGCCCCATATGCCAGAGGTGGCGGGTTCAAACCCAGCCCCAGCCAAAAACTACAAAAAAAAATATTAGACAACATTGTGTTAATACATATTATTGTACAAATTACTTTTTAAAAAATGGTTTACACATTTTATTTATTTAGTTAATTAATTTATTTTTTGAGACAGAGTTTCACTTTGTCCCCCTTGATAGAGTGCCATAGCATCACAGCTCACAGCAACCTCAAACTCAAGGGATTCTCTTGCCTCAGCCTCCCAAGTAGCTAGGACTACAGGCACCTGCCACAATGCCTGACTACTTTTTGTTGCAGTTGTCATTTTTTTTAGCTGGCCCAGGACAGGTTTGACCCACTAGCTTCGGTGGCTGGTGCCATAACCACTGTGCTACAGGCGCCAAGCCATGCCCACCTATTTGTTGTTGTTGTTGTCATTGTTTAGCAGGCCCCTGTCGGGGTTGAACCTGACAGCCCCGGTGTATATGGCTGGCGCCCTAACCACTGAAATACCAGCACTGAGCCACCATATCTGCATTTCATTTGAAATAACTATTTTTTTATTTTTTAGTAGAGACAGAGTCTCACTATGTCACCCTAGGTAGAGTACCGTAGTGTCACAGCTCACAGCAACCTCTAACTCCTGGGCTTAGGCAATCCTCTTGCCTCAGCCTCCTGAGTAGCTGGGACCACAGGCACCCACCACAATGCCCTGCTATTTTTTTTGTTGCAGTTTGGTGGGGACTGGGTCTGAACCCACCACCCTCAGTATATGGGGCTGGTGCCCTACCCACTGAGCCACAGGCGCTGCCTCCTGAAATAACTTTAAAAACATAAATTTCTGGGTGGTGCCTATGGCTCAAAGGAGTAGGGAGCTGGCCCCATATGCCAGAGGTGGTGGTTCAAACCTAGCCCCAGCCAAAAACTGAAAGAAAAAAACCCCCCACAAATTTCTTGGGTAGCACCTGTGACTCAGTGAGTAGGTGGCTGGCCCCATATACTTAGGGTGGCCAGTTCAAGCCCAGCCCTGGCCAAACTGCAACAAAAAAATAGCCAAGCATTGTGGTAGGTGCCTGTAGTCCCAGCTACTTGGGAGGCTGAGGCAAGAGAATCACCTAAGCCCACGAGCTGGAGGTTGCTGTGAGCTGTGACATCACAGCTCTCTACTGAGGGTGATAGCTTGAGACTGTCTCTAAAAAAAAAAAAAGAAAGAAAGAAAGAAAAACTAATATTTTTTTTCGAGACAGAGTCTTAATATGTCATCCTCAGTAGAGTGCTATGGCATCATAGCTCACAGCAACCTCCAACTCTTGGGCTTCAGTGATTCTCTTGTCTCAACCTCCCGAGTAGCTGGGACTACAGGCTCCCACCACAATGCCTGGCTGTTTTTTTGTTGCACTTGTCATTGTTGTTTAGCAGACCCGGGCCTGGTCTGAACCTGCCAGCCTCTGTGTTTGTGGCTGGTGCTGTAACCACTGTGCAACGGGTGCCTAGCCAGAAAACTACTAGTTTTATTTCTGTAAGATATTCATCCAGAAAATTTCTATGTGTTTTCTATTTGATTATTTAGCACTTACAAGATGAATTTCCATCAACTTTATTTTATTTGTTTATTTATTTTTAGAGATATAGTTTCACTTTGTCATCCTTGGTAGAGTGCTGTGGCATCACAGTTCACAGCAACCTCTGGCTCTTGGGCTTAGGTGATTCTCTCACCTCAGCCATGCAAGTAGCTGGGACTACAGGCACCTGCCACACGCCCCGCTAAATTTCCATCAACTTTAAAATATATTTGGGCAGTGTGGCAAATTAACCTTGTTGATTCCACCAATCCATGAGCTTGGGATGTTTTTCTGCCTGTTTGTGTCATCTCTGTTTTCTTTCAGCAGTGTTTTGATGTTCTCTTTATAGAGATCTTTCACCTCTTTGCTTAAGTATATTCCTAGATATTTTCTCTTCTTTTCTTTTCTTTTTTCTTTTTTTTTTGAGACAGAATCTCAAGTTGTTGTCCTGGGTAGAGTGCTATGCTGTCATAGCTCACAGCATCCTCCAACCCGTGGGCTCAAGTGATCCTCTTGCCTCAGTTTTTCTTTTCTTTTCTTTTTTTCAGTAGACACAAGGTCTTGCTTTTGCTCAAGCTGGTCTTGAAATTGTGAGCTCAAGCAATCTACCCACTTCAGCTTCCCAGGATTACAGGTATGAGCCACCATGCTTGGCTGATATTTTCTTTTCTTTTCTTTTTTTTTTTTTTT
>NW_003852473.1:48935-59771 GCF_000181295.1 Otolemur garnettii
AACAAAACAAAAAAAATTCATTAAAAAGTGAGCAAAAGACATGAACAGAAGTTTTTCAAAAGATGACAAATGGCCAAGAAATATATGAAAGTATGTTTAATGTCACTAAGTCACTAATCATGAGGGAAATGCAAATTAAAACCCCAATGAAGTACCAAATTACCCCCGTCAGAATGGCCATTGTGTGAAAGTCCCCAAACAACAGATTCTGATATGGATGTGGAGAGAAAGAAACACTCATATTTTACTGGTTAGACTGAAGGTCAGCCCAGTCTCTATGGAAAACAGTATGGATTCTTCAAAGAAATAAATGTAGACTCACCATTCCATCCAGTGGTCCCATGGTTGGGTATCTACTCAAAGGAAAGAAGTCATTTTACAAAATGGACACCTGTACTGGATTGCTTATTGCAGCAAATTCAGAGTTGCAAAGGTGTGGAATTGACCTAAGTGGCCATCAGTTGATCAATGGATAAAGAAAATATGGCACATATATTACCAGGGAGGTACTGCTCCACCACAGAAAGGAATGAAATAATGCTTTTTGCAGCGACTTGGATGCAACTGTGGATCACTATTCAAAACCAAACATCTCAGGAATGGAAAATGAATATCACACGTACTCTCTAACAACGGAGAATTAAGCAATGGGCACATGTTGGCACAAAGAGATGTAAAAGACATTGAAAAATAAAAAGTGGGGATGGAGGTAGGGGAAGAGTTAAAAACTAACCTGTCCAGCGGCACCTGTGGCTCAGTGGGTAGGACGCCAGCCCCATACACCGAGGGTTGCAGGTTCGAGCCCAGCCCAGCCCAGCCAAACTGCAACAACAACAAAAAATAGATGGGTGGGCTCGGCGCCTGTGGCTCAAGTGGCTAAGGCGCCAGCCATATACACCCAGGGTGGTGGGTTAGAATCCAGCCCGGGCCCGCCAAACAACAATGACGGCTGCAACCAAAAAATAGCCAGGCGTTTTGGCGGGTGCCTATAGTCCCAGCTACTCGGGAGGTTGAGGCAAGAAATTCGCCTAAGCTCAGGAGTTGGAGGTTGCTGTGAGCTGTGTGATGCCACACACTCTACCGAGGGTGATAAAGTGAGACTCTGTCTCTACAAGAAAACAAAAAAAAAACCCCCCAAAAACCAAACTAACCTATCGGGTACAGTGAACACCATTCTCATGACAGGTTCCCATGACTTAACCTTACATGGGTAGCCAAGTAACAAAAACATCTGTACCCTCTGGGAGTGTTTGCCTGTAATCCCAGCACTTAGGTGAGGCCAAGGCCAGAGGATCACTTGAGATCAGGTGTTCAAGACCAGTCTGAGCAAGAGTGAGACCTCACCTTTACGAAAAATAGAAAAATAAGTGAGGCATGGTGGAATATACCCAAAGTCCCAGCTACTCATGAGGCTGAGACAGGAGGATCCTTTGAGCCCAGAAGTTGGAGGCTGCAATGAACTATGATAAAGTCACTGCACTCTATCTAGCTGGGATGAAAGAATGAGACCCTGTCTCAAAAAAAAAAAAAAAAAAAAGAGGCAAGGAACTGAAGATAGTAAGTCCCTTAGGCATTTAGTTATAAAAGGAAATAGAAAAATGGAGTATTATCTGAAGGGGAAATTGGGATAAATACTGTGTGTACAAATTTTGTCAATTAATAAAATAAATTAGTTAAGGAAAAAAGTATATTTGCTTAGCTGGACGTGGTGGCTTATGTATATAGTCCCAGCTATTTGGGAGCCTGAGACAAGAGGATTGCTTCAGCCCGGGAGTTTGAGGTTGCAGTGAGCTATGATTGCACCACTGCTGTACGCTAGCCTGGGTGACAGAGAGCCTCAAAAACAAACAAAAAAACAAACAAATGAACAAACAAACAAAACTCCCCTGAAACAAAAAGCAGAAAGAAAAGTAAAACCAAAAGGAGTATATTTGATATTCAATCTTGACAATTCTGCTTCCAAATGTAAACTTATGAATGGAAGCAGTGAGTCTTTACAGTTATTGTTATACCTTTTTTTCTGTAAGTATTTCATGACTAGGGATCTGAGAAACTGAACAATTATAAAGACACCTGTGCATTAATTTTTAATCATTGAGATATAGTTGAAGTATTTCTATGCTAAAAGAAAAAATTTTTAAGGAGCTCTTGTATTTAAAATAACATCCGGAGGCTTTTCTTCCGAAGTAGAGAATGCGTGCCATTGAGGACAGATTTTTCTCTTCTATTTTGTTCTGCTGCTGCCATCTAGAGTACAAGTGAAGCAAAAGCAGCAGCCCTCAGCCAAGCGGTGCAGATTCCAGATTCAATCAGAAACAGAGATCAGCCTGTACATGGAATTTTATTTTTAATTGACAGATAATAATTGCACATATTTATGGGGTACAAGGTGATGTTTTGATACATGCATCCATGGTAAAGTTAGCCAATTAAGCTAATTAACACCATCACCTCACATAAGTGTCATTTCTTTGTGGTAAGAACATTGAAAATCCACTTTTTTTTTTTTTCTTTGCAGTTTTTGGCGGAGGCTGGGTTTGAACCCGCCACCTCTGGTATATGAGGCCGGCGCCCTACTCCTTAAGCCACAGTCACCTCCCTGAAAATCCACCTTTTTAGCAATTTTGAAATATAAATTATATTATTATTAACCATACTCACCCTGCGGTGTAATAGATCACCACAACTATTCCTCCTGTGTAGCTGAAACTTTGTGCCATTTTTACACTTTGGGGTCTTTTTTATTTGTTTAATTTTTAAATTTTTATTATTTTTTGAGACAGATTCTCACTATGTCACCCTGGGTAGAGTACTATGGTGTCATGCCTCCCAGCAACCTCAAACTCTTGGGCTCAAGTGATCCTCCTGTCTCAGCCTCCCGACTAGCTGGGACTGCCCACCACAACACCTGGCTAGTTTTTCTATTTTCAGTAGAGATGGGGTCTCACTCTTGCTCGGGCTGGTCTTAAACTCTTGACCTCAAGAGATGTACCCTCTTCAGCCTCCCAAAGTGCTGGAGTTACAGGTGTGAGCCACTGAGTCTGGCCCCTTTGACTACATGTCCCTTTCCCACCCACCACTCTCCCCACCTCCCTCATCCTCTGGTAACCACCATTCTGCTCTTCTTCTTCTTCTTTTTTTTTTTTTTTACAGAGATGGGTGTCCCTCTGTCACCCAGGCTGGAGTGCAATGGCATGGTCACAGCTCACTTTCAACTCCAGCTCCTGTAGCTGTGAGTATAGGTGCCTGCCACATGCCAGGCTAGTTTTTTTTTTCCTTTTTGTGAAGGTGAGGTCTCACCTTGTTGCCCAGGCTCGTCTTGAACCCCTGGCCTGAAGTGACCTTCACACTTTAGCCTCCCAAAGTACTGGGATTACAGGTGTGAGCCACCACGGCCGGCCTCTATTCTCTTCTTTATGAGTTCAGTTTTTTAAGATAGCACTCATGTTGTGTTTGCCATTCTGTGTGGGGCTTATCTCACTGAGCACAATGTTCTCCAGATTCATTCATGTTGCTAAAAATGACGGAATTTTGAGATTTTATTTTAAGGCTGAATAGTATTTCCATAGGGTATGTGTACACACCATTTTCTTTATCCATTCATTTGTTGATGGGCAGTTAGGCTGATTCTGTATCTTGCTATCGTCAATAGTGCTGCAAAAACAGGGGAGTGCAGATATCTTGCTGACATACTGATTCAAATTCCATTGGAAATATACCCAGTATTGTTGTGCCCGAAATTCCCCCAAGACTCCCCAGCAGACAGTCCGAGACACACTCCGATGTAAAAAGCAAGCCCGGGCCTGGACTCTTCTGGCATGCAAGCCAAGGATGAGCCCCGAACCTGGGGTGTGGAAAGTTTTTATGGGGTACAGAAGGCAAGAGGGTTCGGGGAGGGTTACACTCTTGATTGGTGGTTGATGATTTCATTAGTACGGGGAGGGTTTGGATTGGTACAGGTTGAGGAGTGGGGGATTTCCTAACCAGGGGCCTGAGGTGGTGCAGTCTGATTGGGTAGTTGAAGGGAAATATCTGAATTTCAAGGAAATAGAAACTTATTGCCTATTATGGCAGCTGTCTGCCTAAGGTGACTCAATCAACGGCTCAATGGCTGTGCAACCAGGGGTGGGGGAGGCAGAAGGGAGTGGCCCTGCAGGTTTTATCGGCAGAGGTTGGGGTGGAGGGGCTAGGAACAGATCTAATGCAGTAAACAACAAAATGGCGCTGGTCTGGCCCTCTCAGTATATTGCTGGATCATGTAGTAATTCTATTTTTAGTTTTTTCAGTTTTTTTTTTTTTTTTTTTGTAGAGACAGAGTGTCACTTTGTTGCCCTTGGTAGAGTTCCATGGCTTCACAGCTCACAGCAACCTCCAACTACTGGGCTTAAGTGATTCTCTTGCCTCAGCCTCCTGAGTAGCTGGGACCACAGGTGCCTGCCACAGCACCTGGCTATTTTGTTGCTGTTGTTGTTGCAGTTTGGCTGGAGCAGGGTTTGAACCTACCACCCTTGGTATATGAGGCTGGCACCCTCCCCGCTGAGCTACAGGCACCACCCACTCTATTTTCAGTTTTGAGAAGACCCTCTACACAGCTTTCCATAGTGGCTGTGCTAATTTACATTCCCACCAATAGTGTGCAGAAATTCCCTTTTCCCTGCATCCTTGCCAGCGCGTAGCTTTCATCTTTTTGATAGTATTCTAACAGGTAGGAGGTGAGACTTCAGTGGGTTTTTTTTTGTTTGTTTGTTTGTTTTTTTGCAGTTTTTGGCCAGGGCTGGGTTTGAACCCAGAAGTTCTGGCATATGGGGCTGGTGCCAGCGCCCTACCCCTTTGAGCCACAAGCGCCGCCCCAACTTCAATGTTGTTTTAATTTGCATTTCCCCAATGATTGGATATGTTGAGCATTTTTTCACCTACCTGTTGGTCATTTGTATATCTGTCTACTTTTTCTTTTTTATTTTTTAATTAAATGATAGCTGTGTAGACTAATGCAATCATGGGGTACAGTGTGGTGTTTTCATATACAATTTGAAATATTTTCATCAAACTGGTTAACATAGCCTTCATGTCATTTTCTTAGTTATTGTGTTAAGACATTTATATTCTACTTTTAGAAAGAGTCACTTGTACTCTTGTAAGATTAACCATAGAGGTGTCTTTTTAATTTTTTTTAGAGACAGAGTCTCACTTTGTCGCCCTTGGTAGAGTGCTGTGGTGTCACAGCTCACAGCAACCTCCAGCTCTTGGGCTTAGGTGATTCTTTTGCCTCAGCCTCCTGAGTAGCTGGGACTACAGGTACCCGCCACAATGCCTGGCTATTTTTTTGTTGTTGTTGCAGTTTGGCTGGGGCCAGGTTTGAACCCAACACCTTTGGTATATGGGGTCTGTGCCCTACCCACTGAGCCATAGGTGCCGCCTCATCTGTCTACTTTTTCATTGGCTGATTTATTTTCTTACTATTGAGCAGTTTGAGTTCCTTTTATATTTTAGATATTAACCTCTTATCTGATAAATGATTTGTAGATATTTTCTCTGACACTGTTGGCTATCTCTTCACTTTATTATTTTCTTTGCTGTGCAGGAGTTGTCGAGATAATCACATGGTTTTTCCTTCATTCTGTTCATGAGATGCACGACATGTATAGATTTGCATATGTTGAGCCATCCTTGCATCCAGGAATAAATCCCACTGAACTACTGTGAATGATCCTTTTACAGTGTTGCTGAATTCAGTTTGCTAGCATTTTGCTGAGGAATTTTTCACTTATATTCTTTAGGAATACTGGCCCACAGTTTCCTTTGCTGGTGGCGTCCTTGTCTGGCTTTGGTATCACAGTAATACTAGCCTCATAAAATGAGTGAAAATATTTCCTCCTCTTCAATTTTTTGGTAGAGTTTGAGAAGGATTGGTATTAGTTCTCTAAATGTTCAATAGAATTCTGCTGTGAAATAATATGGGCCTGTGCTTTTCTTTGCTGAAAGACTTATTACTGATGCAATCTCCTCACTTGTTATTTGTGTGTTTGGATTTTCAATTTCTTTTTCTTTTTTTTTTTTTAAGACAGAGTCTCACCATGTAGCTCTTCGTAGTGTGCTGTGGCGTCACAGCTCACAACAACCTCAAACTCTTGGGCTCAAGTAATTCTTTTTTTTTTTTTTGAGACAGAGCCTCAAGCTATCACCCTGGGTAGAGTGCTGTGGCATCACAGCTCACAGCAACCTCAAACTCCTGGGCTCAAGCTATTCTCCTGCCTCTGCCTCCAAGTAACTGGGACTACAGCCACCCACCACAATGCCTGGCTATTTTTTTGTTGCAGCCATCACTGTTGTTTGGCAGGCCCAGGCTGGATTTGAACCTGCCACCTTAGGTGTATGTGGCTGGTGCCTTAGCTGCTTGAGCTACAGGCGTTGAGCCAAGGGCTCAAGCAATTCTACAACACACAGCTATTTTTTGTTGCAGATGTCACTGTGGTTTAGCTGGGCTAAAGGCCGGTCTCAAACCCACCAGCCTTTGTGTATGTGTCTGGTGTAGTAACCACTGTGCTACGGGCACTGAGCCTGGATTTTCAATTTCTTTAAAATATTTTTTATTACAAAATATTAAGGTAGTACAAATGTTTTTGTTACATGAATAAGCTTGTATAAGGCTTAGGGTAGGCTTTTGGGTGTCTGTCCCCAAAATTGTGTTCATTGTACTTGACAGGGCAGTTTTTGTCCCTCTTCCTGTCCCATCCTCCCCCTTCTTGTTTTCCGATGCCCTTTATTCTCTTGGTGCCATGTGCGCCATGCCCATTGTTTAGTTCCCGACTGTTAGAGAGTAACATGTGGTGCTTATTCTTCTGTTTCTGAGATACTTCACTTAGGATAATGTTCCGCAGTTCCATCCAAGTTGCTGCAAAAAACATTATTTCATTCCTTTCTGTGGTGGAGTAGTACTCCTGGGTTATATATGCACCGTATTTTCTTTATCCATCATTGATGGTCACTTAGATCCATTCTACATGTTTGCAATTGTGAATTTGCTGCAAAGAACAATTCAGTGCATGTGTCTATTTATAAAATAACTTCTTTTGAGGCCGAAGTGGGTGGATGGCCTGAGTTCACAGGTTCCAGACTAGCCTGAGCCAGAGTAAGACCTCATCTCTAAAAATAGCCAGGCAGCTTGGTGCCTGTAGCTCAAGCAGCTAAGGCGCCAGCCACATGCACCTAAGATGGCGGGTTCGAATCCAGCCTAGTCCCTCCAAACAACAATGACAGCTGCAAACAAAAAATGGCTGGGCATTGTGGCGGGCACCTGTAGTCTCAGCTACCTGGGGGTGCAGACAGGAGAATTGCTTGAGTCCAGGAGTTGGAGGTTGCTGTGAGTTGCGATGTCACAGCACTCTACCCAGGGTGATAGCTTGAGGCTCAGTCTCAAAAAAATAAATAAATAAAAATAAAAATAGCCAGGTGTTGTGGCAGGCATCTGTAGTCCCAGGTTCTTAGGAAGCTGAGGCAAGAGAATCACTTAAGCCCAAGAGTTTGAGGTTGCTGTGAGCTATGTTGCCATGGCACTCTATCGAGGGCTACAAAGTGAGACTCTGTCTCAAAAAAAAAAAAAAAATACACAAAAATAAAATGACTTATTTCCCTTGAGTAGACACCCAGTCATGGGATTGCTGAATGGAATGTAAGTCTACATTCAGTCCACCAGCAAAATACAAGCATACCTTTCTCTCTGCATCCATGCCAGCATCTGTCATTTTTGGATTTTTTTTTTGAGACAGAGTCTCACTATGTCATCCTGGGTAGAGTGCCATGGTGTCACACCTCACAGCAACCTCAAACTCTTGGGCTCAAGCAATTCTCTTGCCTCAGCCTCCCAAGTAGGTGGGACTACAGGTGCCTGTCACAATGCCCGGCTATTTCTTTTTTGTTGCAGTTGTCATTGTTGTTTTAGTTGGCTCAGGCTGGGTTCAAGCCGTCCAGTGTCGGTGTATGTGGCTGGCGTCCTAGCACTGAACTACGGGCATGACCCTGGAGTATAATTGTTAATATTAAAAATTGTTTCATGATTTTTTCATTATTATTTGTAATTTCTCTTGTTTGCTCCTGATTCAGTATGTTTGAGTTTTATCTCTTTTTTTCTTTAGCTAGGGGTTTGTCAGTTTTGTTTAGATTTTCCAAAAACTAACTCTTAATTTCATTGAGGTTTTCTATTGTTTTTCTGACCTTTGTTTAATTTATTGGTGCTCTGATCTTTATTTCCTCCCTTTTGCTCACTTTGGTTTTAGTTTGTTCTTCACTTTCTGATTCCTTGAGGTATAATGAGGTTATTTAAGATCTTTTTTCTTTTGTGATGTAAGCTTTTAATGCTATAAACTTCCCTCTTAGAACTGTTTTGGCTGCGCTGCATAAGTTTTACTGTATTATATTTCCATTTTTGTTTATTTCAAGTTATCACTTAACATCCCCTTTAATTTCTTTTTTGACTCAATGGTTGATTAGGAATATGTTGTTTAATTTCCATATTATTTGTGACTTTCTCATGATTCCTCCCATTATTAATTACTAACTTCATATCATTGTGGTTAGAAATGGAGAATAGTGAGGGAAACTTTTCAGAGATCGTATTAGCACAAGCAGCATTTTCCTACGTTTATCTGTGAGTCTAGCAATACATTTATAAGCTGTTTCGGGCCTGGTTGTGAATAGTCAGTGTTTGTCTTGAGTATTTTCTGTGCCCTCCCACCCCAAGCCCTTTGCTCTTACTTGAGAGCATCTTTTTTTTTCTTTATTTTTTATTTTTTTAGAGACAGAGTTTCACTTTATTGCCCTCGGTAGAGTGCGGTGGCATCACAGCTCACAGCAACCTCCAACTCCTGGGCTTAGGCAATTCTCTTGCCTCAGTCTCCCAAGTAGCTGGGACTACAGGCACCCACCACAATGCCCAGCTATTTTTTTTTGTTGCAGTTCGGCCAGGGCCAGCTTTGAACCCACCACCCTTGGTATATAGGGCCAGCGCACTATCCACTGAGCCACAGGCACTGCCCATGGAGCATCTTTTTTTTTTCCCCCAAGACAAGCTGTCACCCTGGGTAGAGTGCCAAGGTGTTATCGCTCACAGCAACCTCCAACTCTTGGGCTCAAGTGGTCCTCCTGTCTTAGTTTTCTATTTTTAGTAGAGATATGGTCTCACTTCTGCTCAGGCTCATCTCAAACTCATGAGCCCAAGCTATCCATCCACCTCGGCCTCCCAGAGTGCTAGGATTACAGGCATGAGCCACCAGACACAGCCTCTTGGCAGCATCTTATCAGGGTTCCTGGGCCTGAAGATGCTTCCTTTTCCTTTTCATCAAAGTGTGCCCTCTGGACAGGATCTGATAAGCACATTCAAACTCAGAAGTTTCAACTGTTTCAGACATATTTCAGCAGTGGTGAGGCTATAAACAGCCATCTGATCTATTTCTATGTAGGGACAGGTCATGTTGAACACATTTATTATGTTAATTTTATTTATTTATTTGTTTATTTTTTATAGAGACAGAGTCTCACTTTTTTGCCCTTAGTAGAGTGCTGTGGCATCACAGCTCACAGCATCCTCCAGGTCCTTGCCTGCCACATTGCCCAGCTATTTTTTTGTTGTTGTTGCAGTTCGGCTGGGGCTGGCTTTGAATCTGCCACCCTAGGTATATGGGGCCCACACCCTACCCACTGAGCCATAGGCGCTGCCCTGAATACATTTATTATTATTATTATTGTTATTTTGAGACAGAGTCTCAAGCTGTCACCATCAGTAGAGTGCTGTGGCATCACAGCTCACAGCAACCTCAAACTCTTGGGCTTAAGCATTTCTCTTGCCTCAGCCTACTGAGTAGCTGCGACGACAGGCACCCGCCATGACGCCTGGCTATTTCTTTGTTGCAGTTGTCATTGTTGTTTTAGCTGGTCCAGGTTGGGTTGAAACCTGCCAGCCTTGGTGTATGTGGCTGGTGCCCTACCCACTGAACTATGTGCACCACCAATGTTGACTAAATTTAGATTAAAATGGCAGTACAATTATAAATTCTTGAGGGCTTACATAGATTAGTTCCTCCACATGTGGCTTCCAGGAAGGTCTAATCTGTAACTCTACCAATGATAACATCATGTAGGATCTCAATATTAATACACAAAAAGACCTGCTACGGAGGCCCTCTCTGATGATTTGGATGTACTTTGCACCTAGAATTTGCTCTAAAGGAGCATCTATTTCCCTTTATCATAATTGTTTAATTGTCTGTATACCTTGTTAGATTATATGCCTCCTCAGGGCAGGAGCAGTTTGTGGTAGTTTTTTTTTTTTTTTTTTAGACAGTCTCACTCTGTCATCTTGTTTATTTGAGATCTTTCTTCTTTTAGATATAGGCATTTATTACTATAAACTTCCCTCTTAGAACTTCTTTGGCTGAGCCTCATAAGTTTTAATATATTTCCATTTTTGTTTATTTTAAGGTATCTTTTAATATCTCTGTTAATTTCTTTGACTCAATAGTTGTTGAGGAGTATATTCTTTAATAATATACTGTGGCATCATCTTAGCCCACAGCATCCTGTGAGAAGGAGGGGAGGGGAAGAGGAGAATGGGTGGAGAGAGAGTAACTGGTGGGACCACACCTATGGTGCATCTTACAAAGGTACATGTGAAATGTACTACGTGTAGAATATAAATGTCTTTTTTTTTTGAGACAGAGCCTCAAGCTATTCCCCTGGGTAGAATGCCGTGGCTTTACAGCTCACAGCAACCTCCAACTCCTGGGCTCAAGCGAGTCTCCTGCCTCAGCCTCCCAAGTAGCTGGGACCACAGGCGCCCGCCAC
>NW_003852473.1:60264-78148 GCF_000181295.1 Otolemur garnettii
CTCCTGCCTCAGCCTCCCATGTAGCTGGGACTACAGGTGCCCGCCACAATACCTGGCTACTTTTTGGTTGCAGCCGTCATTGTTGTTTGGTGGGCCTGGGCTGGATTTGAACCCGCCAGCTCAGGTGTATGTGGCTGGCACCTTAGCCACTTGAGCCACAGGCACTGAGTCGAAGGACCAATTTTTTCTTAACCTATATCAATGAAGATTTTTTTTTTTTTGAGACAGAGCCTCAAGCTGAGCCCCTGGGTAGAGTGCCATGGCTTTACTGCTCATAGCAACCTCCAACTCCTGGACTCAAGAGAATCTCCTGCCTAAGCCTCCCAAGTAGCTGGGACCACAGGCGCCCACTACAACACCTGGCTATTTTTTGGTTTAGCCATTATTGTTGTTTGGTGGGCCCGAGCTGGATTCGAACCCGCCACCTTAGGTGTATGTGGCTGGCGCCTTAGCCACTTGAGCCACAGGCACCAAGCCTCAATGAAGATTTTTAATCTCACTTTTCCAATTTGTCCTCACCATGCTTATTTTTAAAGGTGCCCATTGTCTAATTTTTAGTCTCATCTTACTAGACTTCTTTCTCATTAGTATTTGAAACTGTTGGTCATCCTAATCTTTTTATTGTTAATTTTTAATTTTTTTTTTGAGACAGACTCTTACTATGTCACTCTTGGTAGAGTGCTGTGGCATCACAGCTCATAGCAACCTCAAATTCTTGGGCTTAATTGATTCTCTTGCCTCAGCCTCCCAGGTAGCTAGGACCACAGGTGCCTACCACAACACCTGGCTATTTTTTGTTGCAGTTGTCATTGTTGTTTAGCAAGCTTGGGCCGGGTTCCAACCTGCCAGCTTTGGTGTATGTGGCTGGCACCCTACTCACTGAGCTGCTAGTGCCCTACTCACTGAGCTACAGGCACCGAGCCAGTCTCATCTTTTTAAAACAAAACAAAACAGAAAAACCCAATTTTTGTAGTTTATTGCCACAGCACATTCATGTAATTTTCCTACCATTCAGTGGCTGGTCTTTCTTCATTAGACTTCCAAATATTAGAATATGTTTCAAGGCACTGATCATAGCCCTTTCTTCCTCTTAAGTAATTCCTTCCAGTCCAATGCCTTAAGTACTAGTAGAGTACTTAAAGCACCTGATACTTTTATACCTCTAGCTAGGACTTCTCTGCTATGCTTTAGTCTCATATATCTGACACATTTCATCTTGGATGTCAATAAGGACCTGTGCTGTTCTGATACATATATGGGGTTTCATTCATAGTTCCTGGCTCATAATTTCCATAGTTCTTGGAAGTGGGGTGTCTGAGGCCTCAGGAGCAAGTCTCAAAATACAGAATCGCTCCCTGACCTTCTCTTGTTTTCTTTTCCCCAGCCCAAGGCAGGACTCTATTGATTGTGAGTCAAAAGACTCTTATTCCAGAGAGGGTTCTGCCCCATATGCTGGAGAAAGAAATGCTGCTCAGAGAGGTCAGGAAGAACCTGAACAGACAGGCCTTGCTGGGTTTAGATCATGTGCTTTTTGTCCAGTCATATTTCTTTATGATTATCAATCTTACCTATGTAATGAAGCTTCTATAAAAGGGTCCAAAGGACAGGGTGGGGAGCTTCTGGAGAGCTGAACGTGTAGAGCTTCCTGAAGGGTGACACATCCTGGGGAGGCATGAAATCCCCATGTCCCTTCCCTATACCTGGCCAACTGCATCTCTTTGCCTATACCCTTTGTAATATCTTCTATAATAAATTAGTATACCCATTTCTTAGAGATCTTTAGCCACCCTAGAAAATTAATTGACTCCAAAGAGAGAGTCATAGGAACTTCAATTTGAAGCCAGTTTGTCAGAAGTCTGCAGGTTCAGGCTTGAAACTGTTGTCTGAAACAGGGGGTGAATTTTGGGGACCTAGCCCTCACTCTTTGTATTTGATGCTATCTCCAGATAGATAGTGTCAAAATTTAACTAAAGGATACCCAGTAGGTGTCTTTTGCTTGCCGTATGAAGGACAATACCAGATCTGACCACAGAAATCTTATGGGTTCATTATTGTTGTGGTATGAGAGCGAAGAAAAAACATGGTTTGGCTTGGCCCCTGTAGCTCAAGTGGCTAGGGTGACAGCCACATACACCAGAGCTGGCGGGTTCAAATCCACCAGCCCTGGCCACCAAACAACAATGGCAACTGCACCAAAAAATAGCTGGGTGTTGTGGCAGGCACCTGTAGTCCCAGCTACTTGGGAGGCTGAGGCAAGAGAAGTGCTTAAGCTCAAGAGGTTGAGGTTGCTGTGAGCTGTGACATCGCAGCACTCTACCCAGGGTGGCAGCTTGAGATTCTGTCTCAAAAAAAAAAAAAAAAAAAAAGAAAGAAAGAAAAAGAAAGGAAGAGTTTTTTTTTTTCTTTTTTCTTTTTACTTCTTCTGTATTCCTTTCTAAATTCTAATAAAGGTCCTATCTTACCACTGATCTGTGGTCCGTGGGTTCATTCTTCAAATCCCTGAGGCCAAGGACCTACTGAAGAGTGAAATTCTAGTATCATTATCATCAGTAATATTTGAGAACTTGAATATGATGGCAAAACAGTTCCTGGAACCACAGAGAAGTGAAAAGAACTCAAAGAAGACAGTAAGAGAATTGGACTTTCATGTCTGAGATATACCACCCTCTTTCTGCCTGGCATCAAGTGCATGGAAAATTTCCTCCCAACTCACAATTTCTACACTGGAAAAAGTGAGAATGAGGTGGACAATCAGCTTCCCCAACAGTTCTCTGGAGGGAGGTCAATCTTTGCCTTAACACATAGAAACCATAAGGAGTGTTAGATGGAAGCAATATCCCTGAGGACAGGTAAAGTAAGAGAGAGGAAACAGAACTATTATCCCCTGCTATGGAAACTGCTCTGTAGGAGGGTCTAAGGAGACACCAACTAAGAATGGCTAATTGTGGAAGGAAAGGCTACATAAAACAAGTTCAATGAAATGTGCTCCTTTAAGTCCAGAAATTGGGTGAAAAGACTTATAAGTATTATGTGTTTTGTAGAGGCCTAGCTGCCTGGGAGAGCATGGCAGGGCCTGCAGGCAAGGTGATAACAGCCTCCTGTTTGGAACTCTGACTATGCAGTCAGTCAGCCTGCCAGATAAGGGGTGATGGCCCATCTGTGCAAGAGATATGGCTTAAAGGTTGATGTGACTGAAAAACTCTGTCATAAAAGCAGGTGGCCTCCAAACCACAAGAAAACAGAGTCATTAAGCCTGTTTCTTGGAAACTTAATTGAGTACATGGAAGAAAGAGTTTTACTCCCCTGCTTGTCCTGACCTTGAACGTAGACAATATAAGTCAGATAACGCATGGTTGCTTCAGATCTTTAGAAGAATAGCTTGAGGTTAGTTTGAAGTTAATTATCTTACTTTTCCAGACTTTCTGTCTTTTCTATAGTTTAGGATAAGAATAGAGAATGTTACGTATAGATTATTAATTAATGTGGTGTACATGACTAGCTTACTATAAAAGGTACTCATCAATAAAGATGATTTGCTACTTGCCACCCAGAGCCTGTAGTCATTTCTTAATTTCATACAATTCCAGAAGTGAGCTTGCACCCACGGCCAAGCCGTCCTTCTCTCCCTGCGAGAAATACTGCCTTTGAGACCTCCTCCATCTGGGATGGGCGGCATTCTGATTGCTTACCAGAGCAGAGGAGAACCTGAACATAAATTACCATCTACAACCAAAAAAAGAGGCAATGAGTTAAAGAATTGCTAAGCGAATATATGCTAAGAATTTCTAAACAAATATACTAGATAGGGAAGACTAGTATAAATAACTAGTCATTCAATGCAAAGACATGGTTATACTTCACAAGAAACAGTAGCAAATAGGAACCCATGATCTCCCCAAGTGGACAAAGCAAGAAACGAATGACTGACCCTGATGAGACAGCAATATGTGAACTCTCTGACCAAGAATTCACAGTCATAATTTTTATTTTTATTTTTTTCACAGTCATAGTTTTAAGGAAACTCAGCGCTTTCCAAGATAATACAGAAGAGTAATTCAGATTTATTAGAGAAATTTAATAAAGAGATTGAAATACTAAAAAAAAAAAGCAATAATCTTAGAACTGAGAAGTACATTTGCTAAAATGGCAAGTTCATTAGAAGCTCTCAATAGCAGAATGGATCAAACAGAGGAAAGAAGCAATGAGTTCAAAGAAAGACTACATCAAAATATCAATCAGAGCATAAAAAAGAAAATAAAGAAAAGCAATAAAAACTACCTACCAGATATAGAAAATTACCTCAAAAGACCAAATTAAGACTTATTGATGTTAAAGTCAGACTTAAGAAAGAACAAAGGGTAAAAAGCTAATTCAAAGAGTGAATAGCAGAAAATTTTCCAAAACTTGAGAAAGATTGAGAAACAGAAAGTTAGAAAACACCAAACATATTTGACCCAAA
The DNA here is from genome assembly GCF_000181295.1 of Otolemur garnettii. NCBI lineage: Eukaryota > Metazoa > Chordata > Mammalia > Primates > Galagidae > Otolemur > Otolemur garnettii. The sequence goes on from NW_003852473.1 coordinate 64,724, forward strand.
TAAGTTTACCCGCCAAGGCATGGAATAATCAAACTGTCAAAGATCAAGGACAAAGAAAATCCTAAAAGGGGCAGGAAATGAATCAAATAACATATAAAATGAATCAAATAACATAAAAATTTCAATTCATTGGGCAACTGATGTCTCAACAGAAGTCAGATAGGCCAAGAGGGAACGGTATTGCTTTTTTTGTTTGTTTGTTTTTTGTTTTTTTTTGAGACAGAGCCTCAAGCTGTCCCCCTGGGTAGAGTGCCATGGCGTCACTGCTCGCAGCAACCTCCAACTCCTGGGCTCAAGCGAGTCTCCTGCCTCAGCCTCCCAAGTAGCTGGGACCACAGGCACCCGCCACAACGCCTGGCTATTTTTTGGTTGCAGCTATCATTGTTGTTTGGCAGGCCCAGGCTGGATTTGAACTTGCCACCTTAGGTGTATGTGGCTGGCGCCTTAGCCACTTGAGCCACAGGTGCCGAGCCGGTATTGCTTTTTGAAACTGCTGAAAGAAAAAACTTCCATGTAAGAATACTGTATTCAGCAAACTTATCTGTAAATATGAAGGACAGATAAAATATTTCCTGAATAAACAAAAGCTGAGAGAATTCACCAACATCCAACCTGTCTTACAACAAATACTAAAGAGAGTTCTTCAGTCTGAAAGAAAAAAGCTACTGATGTCTGAAAAGAAAATGTATAAAGATGTATAAAGATGTATACATAAAAAATGTATAAAGATGTATAAAGATATATATGTATCTCTTTATAAAGATATATATGTATAAAGATATATATCTCTTTATAAAGATATATATGTATAAAGATATATATGCATATCTTTATAAAGATATATATGTATAAAGATATATATGTATATGTATATCTATATAAAGATATATATGTATATATAAAAATGTATAAAGATGTATAAAGATATAAAACACAAAAAGAAATGTATAAAGATATATACAGATATATGTATAAAGATATAAAACACGTATAAAGATATAAAGATATAAAAAATTATAAAGATATAATTTTACGTGGGTAAAATTAAATACATGGACAAACCCAGAATACTCTGATACTGTAATTGTGATGTGCAATCCATGCATAATTCTCATCTGAAGTCCCAGAGATAAACCAACTGTTGTGGACCAGCACAGGGGAGGGGAGTGAACCAGAGTGGAAGTGGTGGGAAATACAGCATAAGAGAAAACACAGAAATGAAAGATGGGATCTAGAGGTCTGACTGAGCTTAGGGCTGCAGCCTGCACCAAAGCCCAAAATCAGCTTTATTTTATAGTGTCTCTACAGGGTTGTCCAGCAGGAAGTAGCATAGACAATATGGGGAAATAGCATAAACAAAAGAAATACTTTTGCTTTTATAGTAAGACAGGAAGATGCAAATAACTCGAATAAAGACAAATCCTCTTGTTAATGGTTTCTACTTAACTTCATTAACATATGATAAGGAGAAGGAAGAGAACAATTACAAGGACCTCTGTATAATTAACTAGACAGAGAAAGAGCTAAGTGGCTTCTGGCAGTAGGAGCATGAAGAAAGGAATATGGCTGTTTTGGGAACGGAGAAGAAGTAGTTGGGGGTTCATTCTCTGAATATTCTCCAGGCTGTGGGGGCCCTGCTGTCTCACAGCCCATTCTCCACACCCAACAAAACAATAATAGCTATAGCAATCTTTTAAGAGATAGATAATATAAAATGTATAAGTTGAGATACTAAGAGTCAAAATGTGGGAAAATGTTTCTATTTTTTTTTATGATCTAAGATAATTGCTATCACTTTACTCATTATAAGATGTTTTTTGTAAGTCTCAAGGTAACCACAATGCATAAAACTATAACAGATTAATTAAAAGTAAAAAGCAATAAATTAAATCATATTACCAGAGGAAAATAACCTAACCACAAAGGAAGAGAATAAGAAAGGAATAAAGGAAGAAAGCAGTTAAAAACATCCAGAAAACAAAGAAGAAGAAAAAAAAAACTAACCAGAAAACAAAACAATAAAATGGCAATAGTAAGTCCTTACTTACCAATAATAATACTGCATGTAAATGAACTCAATTTTTTAATTAAAAGGCAGAGAGTAGCTGAATGGATAAAGAAATAAGACTCACCTATAAGGGCACACAATACACATTGACTAAAAATGATGGAGTGAAAAAAAATTCCATGCGATTAAAAAACCAAAGAAGAGTAGGAGTTGTGATACTTACGTCAGATAAAACAGACTACAAATTAAGGATGGTAAAAAGAGACAGGTCACTATTTAAAGATAAAGGAGTCAATTCAGCAAGAGGATATAATAATTAAAAGTATCTATGCATCCAACCCCAGAGCTCCCAAGTATATAAAGCATGTATCAATAGATCTAGAGGGAGAGATAGATTACAGTAGAATACTCACAGGGGACTTGAACATTCTACTCTGTGTAATGGACAGAAAATCAACAAAGAAACATCATAGTTAAACTACACACTAGATCTAACAGGCCTAACTGACATATACAGAACAGGTCACCTAACTGCTTCAGAGTACACATTTCTTTTCTTTTCTTTTCTTTTTTTTTCTTGAGAATCTCACTATGTCACCCTTGGTGGAGTCCTGTGACATCACAGCTCACAGCAACCTCCAACTCTTGGGCTTACGTGATTCTCTTGCCTCAGCCTCCTGAGTAGCTGGGACTACACAGCTGCCACACACCTGTCTATTTTTTGTAGCAGATGTCATTGTTGTTTTTTAGCTGGCCCAGGTCAGGTTCAAACCCGCCAGCACTGGTGTATGTAGCCCACTGAGCTATGGGCACTGAGCCACAGTACACATTTGTTTCACCAGCACATGGAACATTGTACAGAACAGACAATCTTAGGTCACAAAACAAATCTCAACAATTTCAACAAAGTAGATATCATGTCAAGTATAATTTCTGACCACAATGAAATAAAACTATACATCAATAACAAGAGGAACCTCAGACACTACATGAACATGGGTGGTGCCCATAGCTCAGTGGGTAGGGTGCTGGCCACATACACTGAGGTTGGCAAGTTCAAACCTACCCTGAGCTAGCTAAAGCAACAATGACAACCACCACAGCAACAAAAATAGCCAGGTGTTGTGGCCGCACCTGTAGTCCCAGCTACTTGGGAGGCTGAGGCAAGAGAATTGCTTAAGCCAAGAGTTTGAGGTTGCTGTGAGCTGTGATGCCACAGCACTCTACCCAGGGTGATAGCTTGAGACTCTGTCTCAAAAAAACAAAAACAGGCTCGGCGCCTGTGGCTCAAGCGGCTAAGGCACCAGCCACATACACCTAAGGTGGCGGGTTTGAATCCCCAGCCCGGGCCCGCCAAACAACAATGATGGCTGCAACCAAAAAATGGCCAGGTGTTGTGGCGGGCGCCTGTGGTCCCAGCTACTTGGGAGGCTGAGGCAGGAGACTTGCTTGAGCCCAGGAGTTGGAGGTTGCTGTGAGCTGTAATGCCACGGCACTCTACCCAGGGGGACAGCTTGAGGCTCCGTCTCAAAAAACAAAAACAAAAACAAACAAAAAAGAAAACTACATGAACACATGGAAATTAAACATGTTTCTGAATGACCAATAGGGCAATGAAGAAATTAAAAAGAAATTAAAAACTTTTTTGAACCAAATGAAAGTAGAAATACAACATACCAAAACTACAGCATACAACAGAAGCAATAGTAAGAGGGAAGTTTTTAGCAATAAATGCTTAAATCAAAAAAGTAGAAAGTCTTCAAATAAGCAACCTAACAAAGTACCTCAGGGAACTATAAAATCAAGAACAAACAGAATTCAAAATTAGTAAAAGAAAAGAGATAATAAATATCGGGGAATAAATAAATTTGAGACTGAAAAAATAGAGATCAATGAAACAAAATGTTGGCATTTGAAAATGTAAATAAAATCAACATAACTTTAGCTAGGTCTGGATGTGGTAGCTCTAACCTATAATCCTCGTTCCCTGGGAGGCAGAGGAAGGAGAATTGCTTGACCTAAGGAGTTTGAGACCAGCTCGAGCGCGGTGAGATCCTGTCTCTACTAAAAGTAGAATAAAAATTAGTTCCAGCTACGTGGGAGGCTGAGGCAGAAGAGCTACTTGAGACCAGAAGTTTGAGGTTGTGAGCTATGCTGAGGCCACGACATACTAGCCTGGGTGACAGAGTAAGACTCTGTTTCAACAAAACAAAACTAAAACTTTAGATAGACTAACTAAGGAAAAAAAGAGAGAAGACCCAAATAAATAAAACAAATGAAAAAGAAGACATAAGAACTGATATCATAGAAATATAAAGAATTATTAGAGATAATTATGAACAACTACACACCAACAAATTGGAAGACATAGAAAAAAATGGTTAAATTCCTGGACACATGTAATCTACCAAGACTGAACTACAAAGGAATGGAAAACCTCAATAAACCTCAATAAACCTCAATAAACCAATAACAAGCGATGAGTTGGAGGCTGTAATAAAGAATCTTCCAGCAGAGCAAACCCTGGGAACTGATGGCTTCACAGCTGAATTACCCCAAACATTTAAAAGAGAAATAATACAAATTCTACTCAAAGTCTTTTAAAAAATTGAAGAGAAGGAAATACTTCTAAACTTATTCTACAAGGCCAATTTTCCTCTAATACAAAAACCATACGGGCTCAGTGCCCATAGTACAGTGGTTATGGTGCCAGCCACATGGACTGAGGCTGGTGGGTTCCAGCTCAGCCTGGGCCAGCTAACCAACAATGATAACTGCAACAACAATAACAAATAGCCAGGTGTTGTGGCAGGTATCTGTAGTCCCAGCTATTTGGAAGGCTGAGGCAAGAGAATAGCTTATGCCCAAGAATTTGAGGTTGCTGTGAGCTGCGATACAACAGCACTCTACTGAGAGTGACATAGTGCGACTCTGTCTCAAAAAAACGAAAAAAAAAAAAAAACCCAGATAAAAGAGGCAGTGCCTGTGGCTCAAAGGAGTAGGGCACCGGTTCCATATACCAAGGTGGCAGGTTCAAACCCAGCCCCAGCCAAAAACTGCCAAAAAAAACCAGACAAAAGCATAACAAAAAAAAGAAAACTATAGGAAAATATCACTGATGAACATAAATACAAAAATCTTCAACAAAATACTAGCAAACAGAATAAAAAATATATTAAAAATATCATTCACCATAATCAAATGGGATTCTCCCAGAGATGCAAGGATGGTTCAATATGAGCAAATAAATAAATGGGACACTTCACACTAACAGAACCAACAAGAAAAAAAGTATCATGTTCAACATCTTTTCTTTTTTTTTTGGAGACAGAGTCTCACTATGTTGCCCTCAATAAAGTACTGTGGCATCACAGCTCACAGCAACCTTCAGCCTTCCAAGTAGCTGGGACCACAGGCACCAGCCCAGCTATTTTTGTTTTGTTGTTGGTGCAGTTGTCATTGTTGTTTAGCTGGCCCTGGCTGGATTTGAACCTGACAGCCTTGGTGTATGTGGCCAGCGCCAATAACCACTGTGCTATGGGCGCTGAGCCTTTTTTTTTTGACATAGATTGTCACTATGTCGCCTCCCCTCCCCGAATCCCCAGCTCCCTGGCCCCAGAGTATTGTGGCATCACAATTCACAGCAACCTCAAACTCTTGAGCATAAGCAATTCTCTTGCCTCAGCCTTCCAAGTAGCTGAGACCACAATGCCCAGCTATTTTTGTTGTTGTTGTCATTATTGTTTGGCAGGTCCAGGCCAGGTTTGTATCCAATGTATGTGGCTGCTGTCCTGGCCTCTGAGCTACAGAGCCTCAACATCTTTTATGATAAAAACCCTCATCAAGGCCAGGCACATGGCTCACTCCTGTAATCCTAACATTCTGGGAGGCTGGAGCAGGCAGATTGCTTGAGCTGAGGAGTTTGAGACCAGCCTGAGCAAGAGTGAGACCCCAACTCTAAAATTACTTGGGCAACATGGCTGGCACCTATAGTTCCAGCTATTTGGGAGGTGGAGGCAAGAGGATCACATGAGCCCAAGAGTTTGAGGTTGCTGTGTTCTGCTACACCATGGCACTCTACTCAGGGACAGAGTGAGACTCTATCTCAAAAAAACAAAACAAAACAAACTGGTTATAGAAGTAACATATTCAAAAATAATAAAGGTCTTTTTTTTTTTTAAGAAAGAGTCTAAAGCTGTTGCCCTGGGTAGAGTGCCATGGTGACATCATAGCTCACAGCAACCTCCAACTCTTGGGCTCAAGTGATCCTCTTGCCTCATTTTTTTTGTATTTTTAGTAAAGACGGGGTCTCGCTTTGGCCCAGGCTGGTCTTGAACTCATAAGGTCAAGCAATCCACCCACCTAAGCCTCCCAGAGTGCTAGAATTACAGGCCTGAGCGACTGTGCCCTAAATGCCAACTTTGACAAACCCATAGCTAACATCATATGGAACAGGAAAAAATTGAAAGTGTTTCCTCTGAGATCTTGAACAACACAAGGATGCCCACTTTCAACACTTTATTCAACATAATACTGGATGTCCTGCTCAGAATAATTATGCAGGAGAAAGAAAGCACATGCGAATTGGAAATGCAGAAGTCAAATTAGGCTTAGCCACAGACAGCTTAATCTTATAATTAACAAAACCTAAGCATTCCATTAAAAAACTGTTAGAACTGATAAATGTATTCATTAAAGTTGCGGGATGCAAAATCAACATACAAAAATCAGTAGGATTTATTCATGCCAACAGTGAACAATAAAAAAAAAAAATCAAGGTAGTAATCTCATTTAAATAGCTCCAAAAAATATAAAATACCTAGGAATCAATTTAATCAAATATATGAAAGATCTATATCAGGAAAACTATAAAACGCTGATGAAAGAAATTAAAGAGCATACAAAAAATGGAAAGATAGTCCATGCTCATGGATTGAAAGAATGAATGTTGTTAAAATTATCATACTACTTAAAGCAATTTATAGATTCAATGTGATCCTTATAAAAATACCAATAACATTCTTTACAGAAATTTTAGGGAAAAATACTAAAATTTATACAGAAGCACAAAATACCTAAGTCACCAAAGCAATCTTGAGCAAAATGAACAAAGCATGAGGCACCTGACTTCAAAATCTACTACAAAGCTATAGTAACAAAGATACATAGACCAGGGAAATAGATTAGAGAACACAGCTATAAACCCCTGCATTTACAGCCAACTCATCTTTGACTAAGGCACCAAGAACATACAATGGAAAAAGGACAGTTTCTTCAATACATGGTGCTGGGAAAACTGAATAACTATGTGTGGAAGAATGAAACTAGATTCCTATCTCACCACACACAAAAATCAAATCAACATGGACTAAAGACTTAAATCTAAGAGTTGAAACTATGAAATGACTAAAAGGTAACCTTGGAGAAATGCTTCATATTGACCTGGAAAAAATACTGTTGTATGTAATACCTCAAAAGCTCAAGCAACAAAAGGACCCACAGACAAATGGGATTAAGTCAAGCTAAAAAGCTCTGCCTGGCAAAGGAAAAGGAAACAATCAACAAAGTGAAGAGACAGTTCACAGGACGGGAGAAAATACTGCAAACTATTCATCTGACAAGGGAGTAATAACCAGAATAAGGCTGGTGCCTGTGGCTCAGTGAGTAGGATCCTGGCCCCATATACTGAGGTGGTGGGTTCAAACCCGGCCCCAGCCAAACTGCAACAAAAAATAGCTGGGCATTGTGGTGGGTGCCTGTAGTCCCATCTACTCGGGAGGCTGAGGCAAGAGAATTGCCTAAGCCCAAGAGCTGGAGGTTGCTGTGAGCTGTGACACTACAGCACTCTACTGAGGGTGACAAAGTGAGACTCTATCTCTTAAAAAAAAAAAAAAACCAGAATATATAAAGGAGCTTAAACAATTTTTGTTGTTGTTGTTGTTTGCCTCACTTTATTGCTCTCTGTAGAGTGCTGTGGCATCACACAGCTCACAGCAACCTCCAACTCCTGGGTTTAGGCGATTCTCTTGCCTCAGCCTCCCGAGTAGCTGGGACTACAGGTGCCCACCACAATGCCTGGCTATTTTTTTGTTGCAGTTTGGTCGGGGCTGGGCTTGAACCCACCACCCTTGGCATATGGGGCCAGTGCCCTACCCATTAAACCACAGGAGCTGCCCAAGGAGCATAAACAATTTAATAACAAAAACCCAAATAATCTGATTGAAAAATGGTCAAAAGATCTAAATAGACATATCTTAAAAGAATATATACAAATTGCCAACAGGTATATGAAAAAATGCTCAGTATAATTAGTCATCAGAGAAGTGGAGATCAAAACTAAAATGAGATATCAGCTCACCTCAGTTAAAACGGCTTTTATCGAAAAGAAGGGAATAAAAGATTCTGGCAAGGATGAAGAGAAAGGGGAATGCTGTTACACTCTTGTTAAACAACAGTACCGAAGCCCCCTATAAACTAAAAATATAACTACCATATATGACCTATATGACCTAGCAATTCCACTACTGGGTCTATATCAAAAAGAAAGGAAATTAATATATCAAAGAGATAAATCTGCATGCTCATGTTTACTACAGCACTATTCACAACAGCCAAAAATGTGGAATCAGCCTAAGTATCTGTCAATGGATAAATGAATAAAGAAAATATGGTATATACACACAATGGAATATTATTCACCCATAAAAGAGAGTAAACTTGACATTTGCAGCAATATGGATGTAACTGGAGGTCATTGCCAAGCACAGAAAGATAAAACTTACACGTTCTCACTCATGTGAAAGCTAAAGAAAAGTGGATTTCATGAAGACGGAGAGTAGTTTGGTGGTTACCAGACAGTGTGTGTGTTGAGTGGGGGCAATGAGGGGAGGTTGATTAATGAGTATGAATATACACTTACTTAGAAGAAATAAAACCTGGTGCTCAAAAGATTAGGAGGGTGCCTATAGTTACCAATAATCTATTATACATTTCAAAATGTCTAAAAGAAAATGACTCGAATCTTCCTAGTGTAAAGAAAAGATAAATATTTAAAGTGTATAAAGAAGTACATCCCAGTTACCCTGAACTGATGATGTGAATATATCAAATAATCGTATGTACCTCAAAATATGTACATCAAATACATCAGTAAAAAATATCTTTTCCAGTTTGTTGGTTGATGTTTTACTTTCCACCTGCTGCATTCCCCAACAAAGAAATTTTAAAAATTAAAAAACATTATTGCTGGTACATAATAATTGAGTATCTTTATAGGGTACAAGTGTCATTTTGATAGAAGCATACAAAGTGAATTAATCAAGTCAAAGTAATTGAGGAATTGATTGTCTCAGGCACTTATCATTTCTTTGTGTTAGGAACATTCTAATGTTCTCTTTTAGTTATTTTAAAGTACGCCCTAACTTACTGTTGATACAGTCACTTTGTTGTGCTTTCAGATATTGTTCATTCTGTTTATCTAACTTTGTTGTTGCTCCATTAAACATCCATATTTGCTCCCCTCTTCCCTGCTACCCTTCTCAGCCTCTGGTAACTGTCATTCTAACTCTCGTCTCCATGAGATCAATCATTATTACTCTTTAGCCCTCACATATGGATAGACTATGTGAAATTTGTTTTTCTGTGATTGGTTTATTTCACTTAACATAACGTTCTCCATTTCTACCCATGTCATTTGCAAATAACAGGATTTCATTCTCTTTGTGACTATATAATATTCCACTGTGTATATATGCCACAAATTCCTTGTCCATTCATCTGTAGATAGACACATGGGTGGATTCCAAATCTTGGCTATTGTGAATAGTGCTACAATAAATGTGGGAGAATAGATATCTTTCAAATATATTGATTTACTCTCTCTCTCTCTCTTTTTTAATTGAGAGAGTCTCACTTTATCACCCTCAGTAGAGTCCCCCGGCATCATAGCTCACAGCAACCTCAAACTCTTGGCCTCAAGTGATCCTCTTGCCTCAGCCTCCCTAGTAGCTGGGACTATTAGCACCCTCCACAACACCTGGCTATTTTTTTTTTTTTTTTTTGGTTTGTTTGTTTAGCAGGCCTTGGCCAGATTCTAACTCACCAGCCCTGGAGCATGTGACTGGCACCCTAACCACTGAGCTACAGGCACTCAGCCTGATTTCCTCTCTTTTAGACACATATTCAACAGTGTGATTTTGGGTCATGTGGTAGTATTTTATTTTTTTTTAGTTTTTTTGAGGAACCTCCATATTATTCTCCATAGTGGTTGCATTTACAACCCCACACACTGTGTGTGAGGGTTCCCCTTTCTCTATATCCTTGCCAGCATTTGTTATTTCCTGTCTTTTTGATAAAAGTGAAATCATATCTCATTCTAGTTTTGATCTGTATCTCTGATGACTCATGATATTGAATATACTTATATATATATGTTGCACATTTGTATATGTTCTTTTGAGAAATGTCTATTCAGATACTTTGCCAATTTTTAAGTTAGATTATTTGATTGATTTTCTATTGAGTTGTTAGAGCTTATTATATGTTCTAGTTATTAGTCCCTTTTCATTCAGATGGGCAGTTTGCAAACATTTTCTCCCATTCTGTGTGTTGTCTCTTCCCCTTGTTGATTGTTTCCATTGCTTTTTAGCACGATGTGATCCCATATGTCCAATTTTGCTTTTGTCGCCTGTTCTTTGGGGTATTAACTGAGAAATCATTGTTCAGACCAAAGTCCTGAAGCATTTCCCCAATGTTTTCTTTTAGTAGTTTCATGGCTCCCAGTCCTTTAATTCTTTAATCCATCTAGATTTGATTTTTGTATATGATGAGAAATAAGGTCTAGTTTTATACTTCTGCATGTGGATATCCAGTTTTTCCAGCACTGTTTATGGAAGAAACTATTCCTTCCCCACCTTTTTGGTATTTTTGTCAAAGATAAGCTCACTGTAAACATGAGAATTTTGGGGGGAGTTCTCTATTCTGTTTTATATCTCTGCATATCTGTGTTTATATCAGCATCATGCTGATTTTGTTACTACAGTATTATAACAGGTAATGTGAGTTCTTCATGTCGTTTCCTATGCCCAGAATGGCTCTGACTATTCTGGGTCTTTTGTGGTTTTCTATAAATTTTAGGACTTTTTTTTTGTTCTATTTTATGAAGAATGCCATTGGTTTTTTTTTTTATTTTTTATTTGAGACAGAGCCTCAAGTTGTCCCCCTGGGTAGAGTGCCGTGGCATCACAGCTCATAGCAACCTCCAACTCCTGAGCTCAAGGGAGTCTCCTGTCTCCACCTCCCAAGTATCTGGCACCAAAGGCACCCACCGCAACGCCTGGCTATTTTTTGGTTGCAGCCATCATTGTTGTTTGGTGGGCCCGGGCTGGATTCGAACCCGCCACCTTAGGTGTATGTGGCTAGTGCCTTAGCCACTTGAGTCACAGGCGCCGAGCCGCCATTGGTATTTTGATTGAAATTGTATTGCATATGTAGATTGCATTGGGTAGTATGGACATGCTAATTCTTCCAATCCATGAGCATGGGAAATATTTCCCTTCTTTTTTTTTTTTTTTTGAGACAGAGCCTCAAGCTGTCCCCCTGGGTAGAGTGCCATGGCATCACAGCTGACAGCAACCTCCAACTCCTGGGCTCAGGCGAGTCTCCTTCCTCAGCTTCCCAAGTAGCTGGGACTACAGGCGCCCTCCACAATGCCTGGCCATTTTTTGGTTGCAGCCATCATTGTTGTTTGGCGGGCCTGGGCTGGGGATTCGAACCCACCACCTTAGGTGTATGTGGCTGGCGCCTTAGCCACTTGAGCCACAGGCACCGAGCCTATTTCCCTTCTTAAAATGTCCTCTTCAATTTCTTTCTTCAGTGTTTGAAAGTTTTTACTGTGGTGATCTTTCATTTCTTTGGTTAGGTTTATTCCTAGGTATTTTATTTTACTTTATTTATAGCTATGATAAATGAGATTACTTTCTTGGTTACTTTTTCAAATTGTTAACTATTAGGATACAGAAATGCTACTGAATTTTGTATTGATTTTATATCCTTCAACTTTACTAAATTTGTTATCAGTTCTAATACACATTTTTTTTTTTTAGATTCTTTAGGTTTCTGATATAAGACCATAGTGCCTCTAACAAGGGTAATCTGACTTCTTCCTTTCCAATTTGGATGCCCTTTCTTTCTTTTACTTGTCTAATTTCTCTACCTAGAACTTTTGTTGAATGACAGAAGTGAATGGCTTTTAGTTTTTTGCTATTCAGTGGATACCTGCTTATATCTGTCATATACGGATTTTATCATGTTGAAGTAAGTTCCTTCTATACCCAGGTTTTCAAGCGTTTTTATCATGAAGGGATATTATTGAATTTCATTGAATGCTTTTTCTGCACCAATTAAGTGATCAGATAGTTTTTGTCCTTTGTTCTTTTGATATGATGCATCATGTTAATTATATATGTTGTGCAATTTTTGCAGCCCTGGTATAGTCCCACTTGATCATGATTAATAATATTTTCAATGTGTTGTTCAATTCAGTTTGCTAGTATTTTTCTGAGGATTTTTGCATCTATGTTCATCAGCGATATTAACCTATAATTGTCTTTGTTTTTGTTTTATTTTTGTCTGGTTTTGCTATTGGTGTGAAGAAGGCCTCATAGAATGAGTTTGGGAGTTTTCATTCCTCCTTAATCTTTTGGAATGGTTTAAATAGGATTGGTATTAGTTCTTTTTGAATGGTTGGTAGAATTGAGCAGTGAAGACATCAGCTCCTGGACCTTTCTTTGATGGGAGATTTTTATTACTGCTTATATCTCATTACTAGTTATTGGTTTACTCAAGTTTGTTTTTTGTTTGTTGTTTGAGGCAGGGTCTCATCTTGGTGTCCTGGCTCGAGTGCAGCGGCATCATTATAGCTCTCAGCAACCTCAAACTTGTGGGCTCAAGTGATCCTCTTGCCTCAGTCTCCTGAGTAGCAACTACAGGCATCCACCACAATGCCTATCTAATTTTTCTCTGTTTAGTGGAGATAGAGTCTTGCTCTTGTGCAGGCTGGTATCAAACTCCTGAGCTCAAGAGATCCTCCTGTCTTGGCTTTCCAGAGTGCTAGGATTACAGGTGTGAGCCACCATGCCCTTATTCAGGTTTTTAATTTCTTCCTGGCTCAGTCTTGGTAGGTATGTGTCTAGGAATTTATCCATTTTGTCTAGGGTTTCTAATTGATTGGCATATACTACACTGGTATAATCATCTCCGACTTTACTTATAATATTTAGATTTATTATAATGTCTCCTTTTTCATCTCTTATTTTACTTATAATATTCAGATCTCCTCTCTTGTTTCCTAGTTTAGCTAAAAGTGTGTCAAATTTGTTTATCTTTTAAAAAAATTGATTTTTCATTTTTTTTTTTTT
>NW_003852473.1:78759-82272 GCF_000181295.1 Otolemur garnettii
AGATGTCCCATTAAGTTGTTAACTTCTCTCTTTCCATTCTCTAGAGGAAGGCTTGCAGTGCTATAAATTTCCCTCTTGGGACTGCCTTTGCAGTATCCCAGAATCAGAGGTTCTGACAACTCATATCTTCATTATCATTTTGTTCTAAAAATTTGGTAATTTCCTTCTTGATCTCGTCTCTGACCCATCTATCCTTCAGCATAAGGTTATTTAGCTTCCATGTTTTTGTATGAGACTGGAGATTCCTGTTGTTACTGAGTTCAACTTTTATTCCATGATGGTCTGAGAAGATGTATGGAATAATTTCCATTCTTTTAAATTTACTTAAGTTAGACTTATGGCCTAAGATGTGATCAATTTTGGAGTATGTTCAATGGACTGATGAGTAAAATGTGTATTCAGTTTTGTTAAGATGAAATGTTCTGTAGATGTCTGTTAGGTCCAAAAGTTGAATAGTTAAATTTAAACTAAAATTTCTTTGCTAAACTTATTGGAGGATCTATCTGACACTGCCAAAGGAGTGTTAAAATCTCCGATTATGATGGAACTTGGAGAGATCAAGTTGCTCATGCCTGTTAGAGTATCTCTTACAAATTGAGGTGTATTCTGGTTGGTTAGATATTGATAATTGAGATCTCATCATATTGGGTATTACCCTTAACAAATAAAAAATGGCCATCCTTATCCTTGCTTATTTTTGTTGGTTTAAACCCTAATGTATCTGTGAATAAAATTCAACACTTGCTTTTTTCTGCTTTCCATTTGCCTGGAATATAGATGACCATCCCTTCACCCTGAGTCTGTATTTATCTTTTAAAGTAAGATGCGATTCTTAAATACAACAGATGTCTGGTCTGAGTTTCTGTATCCAATCAGCCAATCTGTGCCTCTTTAAATGATAATTTAAGCCATTCACATTGGGTGAAATATTGGTCCTCGAGTTGCTCGAAAGTCCAGTAGACATTTTTAATCCTTTTGCCACTGTGGAAAATGGAATTTGATCAAAAGTTACTGGGTGAGTTTATTTTTGTGGTGGGGGATTGCACTGGTCATTATGGAGGATAGGTTTGAGAATTTCCTGCAGAGCTGGTTTAGTTATGGCAAATTTCTTCAACATGTGAATGTTATCGAAGTATTTCATTTCTCCATTATAGATGAAACTCAGTTTAGCTGGATATAGGATCCTGGGTTGGAAGTTATTTTGTTTTAGGAGATTAAAAGTCTATGACTATCCTTTTCTAGCCTGAAAGATTTCAGCAGGGAGATCTGCAGTCATTCTAATACCCTTCCCCTTGTAGGTTATGGTTTTCTTGCATCTAACTCTTTCAGAATTTTCTCTTTCATATTAACTTTAGTGAAGTTAATTATGATGTGCCTGGGGGATGTCTTGTTCAGGTTGAGTCATGCTGGGGGTTTGAAACTATCTGCTATCTGAATTTCAGAATCTCTTGGCATGTCTGGAAAGTTTTCTTTCATAATTTCATGAAGAAGAGCTTCTGTGTTTTGTGAAGCAGCTTCATCGCCTTCAGGGATTCCTATAAGGCGAATGTTAGTTTTCTTCAAAGACAATGGTGCTTTAATAGGGATTGCATTAAATCTATAGATTTTTTTGGGTAGTATGGACATTTTAACAATGTTGATTCTTCCCAGCTATGAGCACAGTATGTTTTTCCATTTGTTAACATCTTCAGCTATTTCTTTTCTCAGAGTTTCATAGTTCTCTTTATAGAGATCTTTCCCATTCTTTGTTAGGTAAATTCCCAGATATTTAATATTCTTTGGCACTATTGTAAAAGGAATAGAGTCCTTGATTGTTTTTTCAGCTTGACTATTGTTGGCATATATAAAAGCTACTGACTTGTAGTATTGATTTTGTATCCTGAGATGCTGTTGTATTCCTTGATCACTTCTAAGAGTTTTGAAGTTGAGTCCCTGGGATTTTTCTTTTGCTGATAATATCAGCAAAGAGTGAGAGTTTGATCTCCTCTGACCCTATTTGGATACCCTTGATTGCCATCTCTTGCCTGATTGCAATGGCTAAGACTTCCATTACTATGTTGAATAGCAGTGGAGACAGTGGGCATCCTTGCTGTCTTCCTGATGTGAGTGGAAATGTTTTCAATTTTGTACCATTCAATATGATATTGGCTGTGGGTTTGCTGTAGATGGCCTCTATCAGTTTAAGAAATATCCCTTCTATGCCTCTTTTTTTTTTTTTTTTTTTTTTTTTTTGAGATGGAGCCTCAAGCTATCCCCCTGGGTAGAGTGCCATGGCATCACGCTCACAGCAACCTCCAACTCCTGGGTTCAAGGGAGTCTCCTGCCTCAGCCTCCCAAGTAGCTGGGACTACAGGCCCAGCCACAACGCCTGGCCATTTTTTGGTTGCAGCCGTCATTGTTGTTTGGCGGGCCCGGGCTGGGGATTCGAACCCGCCACCTTAGGTGTATGTGGCTGGTGCCTTAGCTGCTTGAGTCACAGGCGCCAAGCCCTATGCCTATTTTCTTAAGTGTTCTGATCATGAAAGGATGCTGGATGTTATCAAAAGTTTTTTCTATGTCAATGGAGAGAATCACATGGTCTTTGTTTTTTATTTTATTGATGTGATGTATTATATTATAGATTTGCATATGTTGAACCAACTCTGTAACCCTGGAATAAAACCAACTTGATCGTGGTGTATAATTTTTTGATGTGCTGTTAAATTCTGTTTGTTAAGATATTATTGAATATTTTTGCATCAATATTCATTAATGATATTGGTCTGTAATTTTCTTTCTTTGTTGGATCCTTTCCTGGTTTGGGTATCAGGGTGATAGTTGGTTCATAGAATGTGTTGGGAAGTATTCCATCTTTTTCTTTCTTTCTTTTTTGAGACAGAGTCTCACTTTATTGCCCTTAGTAGAGTGCTGTGGCATCACAAGTTCACAGCAACCTCCAACTCCTGGCCTTTGGTGATTCTTTTGCTTCAGCCTCCTAAGTAGCTGGGACTATAGGCACCTGTCACAACACTCACCTATTTTTTTGTTGCAGTTTGGGTGGGACCAGATTTGAACCCACCACCCTTGGTGCCCTACTCACTGAGCCACAGGTGCCACCCGAGATTTCTAATTCTCTCTGGTTGAGTCTAGGAAGGTGGTGTGCTTCCAGGTATTGGTCCATTTCCTTCAGATGTTCATATTTCTGGGAATAGAGATTATTGTAGTAATCACTGAGGATTTTTTTAATTTCTAAAGTGTCTGGTGTTAGTTCTCCTTTATCATTTCTGATAGATGATATTAGAGATTTTACTTTTCTATTTCTGGTTAGGTTGGCCAAAAATTTATCAATTTTGTTAATTTTTTCAAAAATCCAACTTTTTGTTTCATTAATCTTCTGAATGGTTCTTTTGTTTTCAATTTCATTTAATTCTGCCCTAATTTTGGTTATTTCTTTTGTTCTGCTGGGTTTGAGGTTGGAATGTTCTTCCTTTTCCAATTGCTTGAGATGATCCATTAAGTTGTTGGCTTCCTCTC
>NW_003852473.1:82728-97814 GCF_000181295.1 Otolemur garnettii
AGCTGGGACTACAGGTGCCTGCCACAATGTCCCGCTTTTTTTTTTTTTTTTGGTTGTGCAGTTTGGCCAGGGCTGGTTTTGAACCTGCCATCCTTGATATATGGGGCTGGCTCCCTACTCACTGAGCCACAGGTGCCACCCTCTTTCTGTTTTCTTAATGAAGGCTTCCAATTTGCTATAAATTTCCCTCTTAGGACTCCCTTTGTAGTATACCACAGGTTTTGATAATTTGTGTCTTCATTATCATTTTGTTCCAAAAATTTGGTAATTTCCTTCTTAATCTTGTCTTTGACCCAGCTATCATTCAGCCTAAGATTATTTAGTTTCCATGACTTTGTTTGAGTATGAGGATTCCTGTTGTTGTTGAGTTCAACTTTTATTCCATGGTGATCTGAGAAGATACAAGGAATAATTTCTATACTTTTAAATTTGCTGAGGTTAGACTTGTGTCCTAGGATATGACATATTTTAGAGGATGACCCATGGGCTGATGAGAAGAATGTATATTCAGTTTTATTAGGGTGAAATGTTCTGTAGAAGTCCATTTGTTCTAGGGTCAGGTTTAAGTCTAATATTTCTTTGTTTAGTTTCTTTTTGGAGGATCTATCCAAAACTGTCAAAGGGGTGTTGAAATCTCCAACTATTATAGTGCCGGAAGATATCAAGTTATTCATATCTTTTAAGGTCTGCTTTATGAATTGAGAAGCCTTCTGGCATAAATGTTCATTATTGAAATCTCTTCATGTTGAATGTTTCCCTTGACAAATATGTAGTGACCTTCATTATCTTTTTTAAATCTTTGTTGATTCAAAGCCAATTGTATCTGGTATGAAAATTGCAACCCCTGCTTTTTTCTGTTTTCCATTTGCCTGTATTATACAAGTCCATCCCTTCACCCTGAGTCTATTTTTATCTTTTAAGGTAAGGTGATATTCTTGTATACAACAGATATCTGGTTTCAGTTTATGTATCCAGTCAGCCAGTCTGTGCCTCTTTAGAGGACAATTTCAACCATTCACATTAATTGAGAGAATCGATAAGCCTGGTTGTGTTTTGTGTGTCTTGATTTTCACATGTCCAGTGGATATTTTTAATCCTTTCACCACTGTGGAAGTTGGGTTTTGTTCAAAAATTTCTGGGTGAGTTTACTTTGGAGGTAGAGCATTGTGCTGGTCATTGTGGAGGATGAGTCTGAGAATTTCCTGGAAAGCTGGTTTAGTTATGGCAAATTTCTTCAACATGTCTATGTCATTAAAGTGTTTGATTTCTCCATCACAAATGAAACTCAGTTTAGCTAGATACAGGATCCTGGGCTGGAAGTTGTTTTGTTTTAGGAGACTGAAGGTCTATGCCTGTCTTCTTCTGGCTTGAAACATTTTGGCTGAGAGATCTGCAGTCATTCTGATAATTCTCCCTTTGTAGATGATGCTTTTCTTACATCTGGCTGCTTGCAGAATTTTCTCCTTCATCTTAACTTTGGCAAAGTTAATCACAATGTGTCTAAGAGATGCTTTATTTGGATTGAGTCTTGCTGGGGTTCTGAAACTGTCTGCTATCTGAAGTTCTGTATCTCTTGCAATGTTTGGGAAATTCTCCTCCGAAATATCTTGGAGTAGAGCATCTGTACCTTTAGGACCATCCTCTTCTTCTTCAGGAATTCCTATAAGACGAATGTTTGATCTTTTGGAGTGATCCCACAACTCTCTCAGGGAATGATCAGTTTTTGCTCTCCATTTGTCTCCCTCTTTGTGTCTGGGAATGTTCAAAAGCTTTGTCTTAAGTTTCAGAGATCTTTTCTTCTGCCTGATCAACTCTATTACTGAGGGATTCTACTATATTTTGGAGCTCCTCAACTAACTTTTTCATTTCCTTGAGCTCTGCTATCTCTTTTCTCATTATGTCCATATCTTTGGTGACTTGGGCTTTGAATTCATTACTTTCTTGAGACAACTTTAGAACTACTCTTTGGAATTCAATTTCTATCTTTTCTTCCATTCTGTTTATCATATTTGCAATCCATATTCTAAATTTGACTTCTGACATTGCTGCCATTTGTCTATGCATGGCATCTTCAGTTGTATCTCCTTTGCTGTTTCTTAGGGGTGTTGATCTACTCTGGTTATTCATGTTGCCAGCGTTCTTCCGTTGGGTCCAAGCCATGTTTATTTTCCACCATTTGGTTATTAGAACTGGTAGAGTGAGATTGAATGGGGTTCCTAGGTAGTAGAGATAGCCCCTTAAACTATCTTTGTAATTGTGCTAAGCTTTGTAATTGTGGCTTATCTCCTACAACCTTACAAAGGCCCCTTTCAGAGTTTTGGTCAGAGACTCTGAGGACCTACTTGGTGAGATAGTGTAGGCTAGCTCTGTTTTAATATCAGCCAACCTCTACCCTATCCTAAGAAGCCACAGTATTAGGTTTAAATCTTGATTGTGAAGAGATACAAACAGCTGTGTCACTCAGCCCCCACCTTTCAGTTCTTTTCTGCTACAGAATTTCGAATGTCAACCTCAGAATGTCCCTGAGTGGACAGTCCCAGACACAGGTTCCAATTAAATTGTCTCAGGCAGTGCAAACCCTGCTCAACAGAGATGGGTTCAAGGGTCTCCAACAGCACAATTGGAGCCAGGGATCCATGCTCCCACCCACCAGACTCAGTCCACATTGTTGTCTGCTTCTCTGCTCACACACAGGTCCAGTTGGAGCCAGGGGCCATGCCCTCGCCCACCAGACTCAGTGCACACCCATTTAGCCTGTGCTTGCCAGACTAGTTGGAGTCAGGTGACTATACCCCTGCCTGCCAGTCTCAGTCCATTGCCTGGCAAGCCTCCGTTTGCAGGCTCTGTTGGAGTTAGGTCACTGGCCCCATTTTCTGGTCTAGTCCACACCCAGCTATCCTCTGCTTGTTGGACTAGTTAGAGTCAGGGAACCACACCCCACCTGCAGGTCTCAGTCCTCACCCACTAAGCCTCTGCTTACCAGCCCTGCCAGAGACAGGGGACCATGCCCTAGCCCTCAGGTCTTGGTTCACACCCAGCAAGCCACTGCTTGAGGGTTCTGTTGGAATCAGGGGACCACACCCTTGGTCTCAGGTCTCAGTCCACATGTAGCAAGCCTCTGTTCCCAGCCCCGTCTGCTGAGCTCAGTCCACACAGGGTACCCACTCCCCCACTGTGGGTGCTGTCAGAGTTGGGGATTCTGCATCCCCATCCCGCCAGACACAGCCCAAACCAAGGGTCAATACCACTGGCCAGGCATAATCATAACCAGGGGACTATTCCTCCTCTTGCAGAGTGTCCCTTTCTTCCCATACCCTCTTTCTTTCCAGTTAGTCAAGATTCCGTCCTGATGGTTTACAGTCCACACTATGCCCAGATCTCTCAGGACAAAACCAAACACTCTGTCCTCTGCAGGGGGCAGAACTTCAGAACACCATGTGAGGGGGAGGGGTGGACTGGGAGTTTGGACTTGTGGGGGAAAATATCTGTTCGATTTTATACCTGGCGGGATGGTGTCTAGGTTCATAAGTGTGACCTCCTTGGAGAAATTGACCTGGAGTTTACCAGTGAGGTAAAATGAGAGGTCTTTTGTTCCCTGCTCATTCGCAGATAGCCCATGGCAGGCCTCCTGCTTCAGGGAGTGGGTCTCCCACCCTCTAGTCCAGGCGTCCTCAAACTATGGCCTGCAGGCCACATGCAGCCCACCTAGGACATTTATCTGGCCTGCTGGGTGTTTTTGCCGCCACTGCCTGTCCTGCTTAGTAGCTGACTCATCTCAGGGCCCACAGTCTGGCCCTCCAACGGTTTGAGGGACAGTGAACTAGCCCCCTGTTTAAAAAGTTTGAAGGCTCTGCTCTAGTTGATAGGCTTTGTACCTGAAATTTGTTTTCTCAAATGCTCTTCCTTGGAATTACAGCCTGCTGAAATTCTTTCTTGACTCAGCTCCCCACCTTTGGCTTCATAGAGTCTGATTCCATTCAGTTTTTCTTCCTCTGCTCAGGAGCGTCTGCTGAGGGTTGCTACCAGTTGGCCATCTTCCCAGAATTCCTCCTGTTATTCTTTCTTTAAATGGATTTTCTACCTCAATCTCTCTCTCTTTTTTGGAGACAGAGTCTTACTATGTTGCCCTCTGTAGAGTGCCATGGTGTCACAGCTCACAGCAAACTAGAGATTTAGAAATATCCTCAAAGAGCCAAAGTTACGAGTTATTAGCCTTAAAGAAAAGAGGCTTCAAGAGATTCAAACTCTTGGGCTCAAGAGATTCTCTTGCCTTAGCTTCCCAGGCAGCTGTAACTACAGGAGCCCACCACAAGACCCAGACATTTTTTGGTTATGGTTGTCATTGTTGTTTGGCAGGCCCAGGCTGGGTTCGAACCCACCAATTCCAGTGCATGTGCCACCAAGCTACAGGCACTGAGCCAAACTCTCTCTTTTTCTTTCTCTCTCCCTCTTTCCCTCCCTCCCCTCTTTTCTTTAAGACGAATAACTCATAGCTTTGGCTTTTTGAGGCTAGTTTCTGGATCTCTAGGTATGCTACATTCTTTTTAATTCTTTTTGTCTTTTTTCTCTTCTGACTGTATTTTCAGATAGCCCATCTTCAAGCTCACTAGTTCTTTCTCTTTTTTTTTGAGACAGAGCCTCAAGCTGCCCCCCTGGGTAGAATGCCGTGGCTTCACAGCTCACAGCAACCTCCAACTCCTGGGCTCAAGTGAGCCTCTTGCCTCAGCCTCCCAAGTAGCTGGGACAACAGGTGCCTGCCACAACACCCGGCTATTTTTTGGTTGCAGCTATCATCGTTGTTTGGTGGGTCCAGGCTGGATTCGAACCCGCCACCTTAGGTGTATGTGGCTGGTGCCTTAGCCACTTGAGCCACAGGTGCCGAGCCTCACTAGTTCTTTCTTCTGCTTGATCAGTTCTGCTGAAAGACTCTGGTAGAGTTTGCAGTTTGTCAATTTAATTTTTTAGGTCCAGAATTTCTGCTTAAATTTTTTAATTTTTTGTTTCAATCTCTCTCTCTCTCTTTTTTTTTGAGACAGAGTCTCACTATGTCACCCCCAGTAGAGTGCTGTGGCATCACACCTCACAGTAACCTCAAACTCTTGGGCTTAAGTGATTCTCTTACCTCAGCCTCCCAAGTAGCTGGGACTATAGGCACCTGCCAGAATGCCTGGCTATTTTTTGGTTGTAGTTTCATTGTTGTTTGGCAGGCCCAGGCTGGATTTGAACCCACCACCCTCAGTATATATGGCTGGAACCCTAGCTGCTGAGCTACAGGCGCCGAGCCTCAATCTTTGTTAAATTTCTCTGATAGTGGCTAGGTGCCTGTAGCTCAGTGATTAGGGTGCTGGCCACATACACCAGGGCTGGCAGGTTTGAACCTGGCCCAAGCCTGCTAAACAACAATGACAACTACAACAAAAAATAGCTGGGTGTTGTGGTGGGTGTCTGTAGTCTCAGCTACTTGGGAGGCTGAGGCAAGAGAATCACTTAAGCCCAAGAGTTTGAGGTATGAGCTGTGATGTCATGGCACTCCACCAAGGGCAACAAAGTAAGACTCTGTCTCAAAAAAAAAAAAAAAAAAAAAAGAAAGAAAGAAAGAAAGAAAGAAAATTTCTTTGATAGACTTCTGAGTACCTTCTCTATGTTGCTTTGAAGTTCATTGAGCTTCTTCAGGACAGCTGTTTTGAATTCTTTGTTGAAAACAGTCATATATCTTTGCCACTCCAACTGGTACCTTACTGAGTTTGCTGAGGTCCTGCTTTCTTGTGTGTTCTTTTCTTTCTTTCTTTTTTTTTTTTTTTGTAGAGACAGAGTCTCACTTCATCACCCTCGGTAGAGTGCTGTGGCGTCACAGCTCACAGTAACCTCCAACTTCTGGGCTTAGGTGATTCTCTTGCCTCAGCCTCCCGAGTAGCTGGGAACACAGGCACCCACACAATGCCTGGCTATTTTTCTGTTGCAGTTCGGCCAGGGCTGGGTTCAAACCCACCACCCTCAGTATATGAGGCCAGCGCCTACCCACTAAGCCACAGGTGCTACCCTCTTGTGTGTTCTTGATGCTCTGGATTTGTCAATATCCAATATTGAAGAGTTACGTATGTATCTTCTGAAGCTGTATCAGCACTATGGTGCCCCACGGGCAGTAATGACTCTTGCATACACTTGATGGTACCACCTTGGTGGACTTGAATAACATAGGGAGGATTTCCTGGATTACGAGGCAAAGTCTCTCATTCTCTTCCCTCACTCTCTGTGTTGGGCTGCTGGGGTTGGAGGGAGAGTGACATTGGTACTCCCTCATGGACACCAGTTCCAGGACATTCCTGATACCAAACCAGTCTCACTCACAGCTGGCGGTGATTGTTGCCTGGCTACCTTTGATGTTTATTCAAAACACCAGGGCTCTTTCTAGCAGGTAGTGAATCCTGCTAGGCCTTGTTCCTTCCCTCAGGCCAGCTTGTTTCCTTCTGGCTTGCAGTGAGTCCCAAAAGCCAGGAATTAAGGCCTGGACTCAAGGGTTTCAAGAGTATGCTTGGTACTTTATTTTACTGTGGCTGAGCTGGTACCCAAGTTGCAAAACAAAATCCTCTGAACTTTTGCCTCACTTTTTTCCAAGTGAAAGAAGTCTCCCTGAATTACAGTGCCTGTAGTTGGGGGCAGGGTGAAACAGGCACTGGTTTGGCCACTTGCTGGTATCTCACAAGGTCATGTGCAACCCAAGTCTACTGGCTTTGAACCAGCACAGCTGCAAGAATTGCCCAAGGACTTGCAGTCCTTGGGGCTCTACTGCCTTACAAATTTAGTCTAAGCCCCAGGCTGGTTTTTGTCAGCCAGTAGAGGGTTAGCCAGAACTTGGGGTTTGGGTGGAGGATTTCTCTTTGGCTAGGGTGATCTAAATGCTTCCTCTGTGGGCACTGACAGAGTTCTGCCCTGTGCTGTGTTACCCTGTGCTAGGGCAGACCTGAGTTTTAATGCAAAGTCCCATGATCACTTCACTCTCCCTGCCATGGGCACACAGATTCTCTTGCCCCAGGCATGCTGGTGTGGCTCTGCTGGGTGCCGAGGGAGAGGTGGCACAGCAAGGCAAGACCCTATTTCCTCCCTTCTTCAGGGCCTCTTTCCTTGATATGTTATAACCAGGCTGTGGGATCACGTATCTGATTTTCGGTTCTTCAGAAGGTGCATGGTTGTTGAATTTGGTGCTTGTGCAGAGTGATAATCACTGGAGGGTTCTGTTTGGTGATACTGCTCTGCCCTTCTGTTTTAGAATTTTGACTTCATCAAGCTCTTTAATACCTTCTGAGTTTTGTAATATGTAAACGACCTTACTCTGAAATTATGAGGAAAAGTTTTCCATGGGTTCTTAGCATTCTTTATAGCTTCATTTTTTACATTTAAATTTTTTATTCAACTGGGGTCTATTTTGGATTAGGATGCGAAGAATGAAGATTTACTTTTCTCTGCCCACTGTCTGCCACTTACTGCCCCTCATGGTACTCAGGGGGCAGGAGGTTGGCTTGATCATTTTATTGTTTCACTTAAAAAAAAATTTTTTTGGAGACATATTCTTGCTCTGTCACCCAGGCTGAAGTGCAGTGGTGCAATCATAGTTGACCATAATTTTGAACTCCTGGGTCCAAGAAATCCTTCTCTGATTTTTTTTTTTTATGACAATAGGTTGTGTGTATCATACCTCTTTACCATCTTAAAACTTCAGTGCGTATTTATTATGACCAGTAATATACTATTTATATAACAGTATTGGATCTACCAAATTAAGAGAATTTAACACTGATGCAGTACTTCAATCTGTCTATATTCTTGTTTTGTCAGTTGTATCAATGTTGTCTTTTATGATATTATTGTCTACCTTCATGGCAGTATCAAGTTCAGGCTCACATGTTGGCTTTGGTTGTTACAGCTCCTTCAATCTGAAGTAGTTCCTCAGTCTTTCTTTGTCTTTCTTGACACCAACATTTATAAGGACTATGGCCTAGTCATTTATGATACAAGGCCTGGATTAGGATTTGTTTGAGACATACATCCCTTTCCCTGTGTTTCCTCTGGAGAATTAAGCCCTGCAGCAACTGTTGTACAGAATGAATTAATCTGTCCCATGCATTGAGAATGGAGAATTGAGAAAATAGTTACTCAAGTCATTGTTGGTAAAGCTTAAATCTGTCATGGAACCTGGGTGAGAAAGGCTGGCTGTTTCTTCATGATTTAACTGAGGTTATGTATCACAGGCCAGACTACTACGTATGTGACAACGGGTCCCACTCAAAACACTGTATCTGGAGATCTGGAGGCGCATAATGTTACCTATCCCTCACTGATGTTAATTTTGATCATATATTTAATGTGTTTTCTAGTTTCTCCACAATACAGTTACTGCTTTCTTTCTTGCAACTAATCAGCAGTCTTGGGAAAGACCCTTTGAGGTCATGCAATTATTCTGCTTGTCATCATATTTCCCCTCTTAGATTTAGCATTTATTGATGATATTTGTCAAAACCAATTATTACTATGATGGTTGCAAAACGGCAAAATAAGAGGAAATTATACAGAATGTAGCGCAGAAAGACACTGATGTGGGCACAAAGGACTCCACAATCACTGCTCTTGCCTGGGCCTGAGCCTCCTGCTGCTCCACAATACAGACATGGGGCAGTGTGGTGAAAGTGGGACCCACCCCGCTGTTCTTTCTGTGGGTTCACAGTAATCACCTCGCTGTTTTGTCAAGGTCTCCTGTAACTCCCCGTGTATTCTACCTGTGACTTGAAGTATGCTTTGAGCTACTTCTACACATTTTCATTTGATCTTAGTCAACAGACCAAGAAGTGATATTCTGTACATCTCCTATTCACTTTGGGTTATGATTTTCTTCCTTTGCTTCCTGTATTTCAGAAATTTTATACACTTTCCAGACCAACATGACCATTCCATATTATTATCCTAGGCTACTGTGAATTTATTAATATTATTTTTCTATTTGTAGAAATCTTTTTTTTTTTGAAACAGAGTTTCACTATGTCACCCTGTGGCGTCACAGCTCACAGCAACCTCAAACTCTTGGGCTTAAGCAATTCTCTTGCTTCAGCCTCCCAAGTAGCTGGGACTATAGGCACCTGCCACAATGCCCAGGTATTTTTCTGTTGTAGTTGTCACTGTTGTTTAACAAGCCAGGTCTGGGTTCGAATCTGCCAGCCCTGGTGTATGTGGCTGGCACCCTAACCATTGAGCTATGGGTGCCAAGCCTATTTGGAGAAATCTTGAATGGGATGTGAAGTCAGAATGCAAAGGCATATTGCAGTACTTCTATCAGCATTTTATGTATGTAACAGTGTTTATGTCTAGGTAGTTTTAAATTTATATTTAATTTATTTTTCAACTTTTATATGGTAGAACCTCTGTAAGTTGACCACCCAAGGGACTGTAACAAACTGTTCAGTATACAGAGGTGGTCAACATAAGAACTAAGCCTACTATTCTGATATAGACATGTGGTGCATGTCTAATCTATGAAAATTAGGCCAACTTAAATAGATGGCCAATGTAGGGAGATGATCAACTATGGAGATTCTACTGTGCATTTATTTACTTAATACTATTTTTAAGTACAAGAATAATTAAAGTATGCTTGCATTAAATAAAAAAATGAAACTCGCTCCTCAATCCCACCCCTCAGAGTTTGCCATTGTCGAGATCAGATTTCACATCTTGGCATTCATTATTGGCATACAGGTCAAATAATTCTTTGTTGTGAGAATCTGTCCTGCCCCTTGTGGGATATTTCTCATTATTCCTGGCCTCTACTGACTGGATGCTAACAGCAGCTTTTAAGTTGTGACAACCAAAAATATCTTCAGACATTGCCAAGTGTCCCCCCAGGGCAATATCCTCTGTGGTGGGGAAGTCTTGCTTTAGATTTAGCTCTGTGAATTTATAAATAGACAAGCACACAGATACAGACATATTTACAGGAAAATAACTCATTATACTGAAATAGTAAATGATAAAACCTGCTGACATATAAGCCCCTAAAGTCAACATTTCCCAAAGTATAATAGCTAGTTGCCAAGAATGTTATATGAAAAAAACAATGTTCTATGGCCAAATAAATTTGAGTAACACCCAGTCAACAAAAGCAAACCATTTTCTTTCCCGCATGGCTGCTCTGAGCCTTTGAGCTACTGCTATGCTTTCCAAATCTCCAGTAGGAAGATATAGTTGTACCATTACTCAGGTTTATACAGCCACAGGATCTTTATTTTATGGTACATTTTATGGAACTAATGTTCTGTGGAAATCCATTGGGAACTTTACAATGATCTTTTATGTGCAAGAAAGTTCATGGCCGTTTTTAAACAAATCTAATGTTGAAACAATAAACCATCAACAAAACCCAGAACTATGTACGGCAGGTTTAAAAACAAATATAAAGCTGAAACAATGAAAAACAAACACAGAACGATTTATGTTCCCACTATTTTCCCTTCTCCCTGCTCTACTTTCACCCACACTAAGGAAAATCAAACCATGAGGTTAGCTCAGCAGATGAATGAGCTGGAAGCAAAGAGCTGGCAGGCCCACTTGGCACCCAGAAGGTATGTGACTCTGGCTAGCGGGCCAGTTATTTACGGAATACCAGAGACTGGTGCCAAAGAAAAAAACGAATACTGATGCTGTTTTAGAAGAGGCTTATCTCATGAGTGGCCATCACAGTTATTCAGATTCCCCTCTGCTCAAGATTCCAGGCCATGGTTTGATTCTTTGTCCTTCTTCAGCAGAAATGGATAAAGTTACTATTTTCACCAGAATTCTAATAGCACAAGTCGTATTTCCTTTTAACTCTTCATTGGCTGGCTCACCATTCACTGAGGTCCTTTGATTTTTAAAACAAGAGTCTTTCCTAGGGGAGGATAAATAAATAAAAATGCTTTATAATGTTTATGGGAGTGATAGTCTAAGCTCATGTGTAGCGAATTGAAGGCCTTTTCTTTGTTATTGATGTTGGAGCTGTAGTTAGACAAGACTCAGCCTGGACTATGGGGTTTGGGGCAGGGATGCCATTCACAGAGATGCTATTTATCAAGTGAGGGTTGCTGGCGTCCGTTGGGTGTTGGGTAGACAGCAGGGAGGTAAGTGAGCAATATCCAGACTCTCCTGTTCCTTTCTCTTCTCATGAATGAAATAAAAGGATGAAAGTAGGCTGACAAAACCCCCCAATGATGTAGAAGGGGATACTCCTGGTATCACTGAATAATTTCCAAGCTGATTATTCAATATTTGGAATTGTGAGAGATAGAAACAAATGGAAAAGTGAAAAATACACAAATTCACATTGACTCATTCAGTGGGATCAGGACAGAAAGGGTGAAAGTTCTTCTGTCTTCTGTGAATACTGCAGTGTGCTGGGGAGAGGGGCCTGCGACTCGCTTGTTCACCCTTATGCGTGTTGTCACCAGAGGGCACTAGCAAATGTTTATGAAAAGTTAGCCATTTTCAAAGAGGACAGAGTACAAACCTGTAAGCATAAATCCCACTTCAGTTCATCAGTCACTCTGTACTTATTTTTCATCTATAAACTGAAATATTTACAACTAAACCTAATTGGAGATTTTATAAGCTTAAATTTTCATAAGTACTCCTGAATGAAGGGCTCAATTTTCTAATTGAAACTATGTTTTAAATTCAGAAAGATGTCTTTCTGATATGCCTAATTACAACAGGTCTAAATTATTATAGAATTCTTTTTTTTTTTTTTGATATGGAGTCTCACTTTGTCACCCTCAGTAGAGTGCTGTGGCATCATAGCTCACAGCAACCTCAAACTCTTGGGCTCAAGCAAACCTCTTGCCTCAGCCTCCCGAGTAGCTGGGACTAAAGGTGCCCACCTGAATGCCTGGCTAGTTTTTCTGTTTTCAATAGAGACAGAGGATCTCACTCTTCTTCAGGCTGGTCTCGTACTCCTGAGCTTAAGTGATCTACCCTCCTTGGCCTCCCAGAGTGCCAGGATTGATTACAGGTGTGAGCCAATGCACCCAGACAGTATTGAAATCTTAATTTAAAAGAGGAATATTATCATTGACAGTGATGATGGTCCATTACTTAGTCTTCTAGTACCAGGTGTCTATAGCTTCCCAGTTCTTTTCCTCAGCTGTTGGCCTGATGCTATGCCCACATTGCCTCAATATATCTCCAGAAGACTATGCGGGTACTTGGAAAGATAAAGGTAGAGTGGGATGAGATTGAGAGGAATGGGAATATAAGGCACTATTTTTGGACAATATGAAACATTATAAAAAACTTTCTTCTCTTTTAAAAGAAAAAGAGAAAGGAGTAAATAGAATTGAAATTATTCCACATATATTTCAAAAGAATATACACATGGACTTCATAATATGGTGCTGTTTTGTACAAAGCTAGACCTAATACAAAATGTTTATTGCAAAATATTAAAAGTATACTTTGTTTAAACAGCAATTACAAGTTTACTAGTTAAGATTACACATACCATGTTTTGTTTAATTATATATTTATTTTTACAAATGAGACAAGGAAAAACTTGAGAATTAAAGGTATTTTTATTGTTTTGGTAAAAAAAGGAGAAAGTAATTATGTTTTCAGGACTTGGGGATGTGCAGATACAGAGAGAACTTTCCAGAAATGAAGTGAATGGAGCAGGTAGGGGAGAAAAATAACTCAAATCAAAAGCAAAACTTGTTGAACATAAGTTTTGCCTTCAGGGAGGCAGTTACTTCAATCTTTAAATAAGGCATAAAGGAACTTCTCGGGCATACAGGAATTTGTGTGCAAACCTCTGTTCCCATGTGGGCCTTAAGTGAGGGGGGGTTTGCTAGAACCTTTCATAAGGAATTTTCAGGCTGGACTTCTCAAAAGCCTTTAAGCATAACCCTGTCAACATAACCCGGCATAACTTAATGGAGAACATGTTGTTAGCCGTTGCTTCTTTTGTTCAGCCGCAGGTGCTGAGCAAGCTCTTGGTCGTTTCTCTTACTTGTAATTCTTCGCTTTTATCATCACAGTGACCATCAGAAAACTATGAGGGGTCCATAAGGTCGAATAAGGATTCTTCACTTCTTATTTCTTGCATAAAGTAAAGCTGATATAAAAGACGGTGGAGGATGATAGTTTTTAAGAACTGTCATAATCTTCAGAGTTACACATGGTAAAAATGCCAGGACAGCTTCAGTAGACTTCTTCCTCAAGAAGAAGAAGAGAGACCCTTCTGAGGGGTCTGAGACCCTCAGACAAAGCCTGATGTCGGCTGGCCATGTCCATGTGCATAAGCAGAGTCTGTTTTAGCCAGAGGTTCACCTTGATTCACCCACAGGAAATCCAGTGGAGCCAAGCATAGTAAAACGTTTGCTTTTTTTCCCTGAAGATTTTTGGGGGGTGCAAAAAGGGAACTCATGTACAAAAACTCAGAATTTCTCCCAGAAAATCCTCAGGATCCATCTCTTCTCCCAGGAATCTCCTCTCAGTCTCTAGTCACCATGTGGTTTTTCTTTCTCTCTTCCTCTCTATCCTTTCCTGCTGTAATTTGCCTCTAAAAAATTCTCAACCATGTTGTCATAAGGGTGTTGCCATTAGGGTCTCATGGAAAAGCGATGTCGTGAAGAATATGCATGCTTATTGAAATTGTGTTTTAAATAAAGGTGACCATTTGCTCGCTCAGGCAAAATGGCAAGCTTCTTTATTTGCTGTTGGTTTATATAGGGAATCTTGTGCATATGCACTATACGGCAATGACCTCATTAACATTCATTACAATCCCTCTGCACATGTGCATTGGACATCAATGACTTCATTAATCCATTTGAATATCCTGTGGCCACCCACCTTGTAAGTAGCTCCTTCCTAGTAATCTGATAATCCACCCAACATACACCTTTAAGCATAACCCTTTCAACATAACCCCATTTAACATAACTTAATGGAGAACATGTTTTTAGCCATTACTTCTTTTGTTCTTATCTGATGAAGCCTGAGGCTATGGAGGAAAGAGACGGTTTGAAAGTCTGTTCTGCTGACCTTATTATTTGGCGCAGTTACTTCAATCTTTAAGCAAGGCATAAAGAAACTTTCTGGGCATACAAGAATTTCTGTGCAAACCTCTG
Source organism: Otolemur garnettii (assembly GCF_000181295.1). Classification (NCBI taxonomy): domain Eukaryota; kingdom Metazoa; phylum Chordata; class Mammalia; order Primates; family Galagidae; genus Otolemur; species Otolemur garnettii. The sequence continues at coordinate 96,873 of NW_003852473.1, forward strand.
CTCCCATGTCTTAAGGGCCTTTAGTCAGGGGGTTTTTGCTGGAACTTTTTAAAGGAATTTTCAGGCTGGACTTCTCAAAAGCCTTTCAGGAACCCAGGTTTCATCTGTGCCATTAGAGACCTGTATGCATTGGGTAAATTCCTCTTCTCTTGAGGTCCCCGAGCACATTTCCATTCCCGGACCTGTCAGCAAGTGACTTTCATCACTTACCACAGATCAGGAAATGTTACTAATGGGATCTAGCCAGTTTTCCAAAAGGCTTTTTTTATTGGCCTTATAAAGTCAACCCTAATTCCTTAATGCAGTCTGGACATCTCTGGAAATGCCATTCCAGCCAGAGCCTTGGTCAAGTGAGGCCTGCAACCAACCTGGCCATATGGGATTCTGCCTCAGTTTCTCACAAGTGTGCCTGCACAAAGTCTTTTCACTGCTCTTTCTCAAATGGCTTTTTTGGCCAGAGGCACATAGGCCTTTTGCCTATACTCCCACCTCCCATTTTAGTTTTCAGCACAGCTTCTTTCTTCCCATGAAAACTGGGAGCCACCTGAGGCTTGACTCTGCCAGAAAGTGGTTATCAAAGGAGTATCTCAATAGGATTGGTCTGTTTCTTTTTCTAATGTAATTTTCATTCCAGCTACTCAGAGATATTATTAATCCATGCTCATAAAAATAAACGAAAAGAAGAAAGTCATTGTTCTTTCCCTTGGAGTACTGGATGAGAGAGTGTCATTACTTATTACAGAGAGCACATGTCCCTAAGGCTCATGGAATGTTTTCAAAGACTTAACTTTTGCTACTAATCTATTGCATAGGACTGAGGCTTTTTGACTCCTGAAGTGTAGACCCCATTCAGAAGAAAGTGTTTGTTTTTCTAAAACATGCACAGTCTAAGTCCAAGGTGGGGAAATGTGGCCTTTTGGGTTCTTTTTTTTTTTTTTTTTT
>NW_003852473.1:97925-109912 GCF_000181295.1 Otolemur garnettii
ACAGGCGCCCGCCACAACACCTGGCTATTTTTTGGTTGCAGCCATCATTGTTGTTTGGCGGGTCTGGGCTGGGGATTCGAACCTGCCACCTTAGGTGTACGTGGCTGACGCCTTAGCTGGTTGAGCTATAGGCGCCGAGCCGCCTTTTGGGTTCTTAACTGCAGCCTTTTGACTGAATCCAAATTCTACAGAACAAATCCTTTCATTTTTATTCGTATGTTTTAGTTCACCTTTTGCATTTTTACTTTATTTTTTATTTTTATTTATTTATTTATTTTTATTAAGTCATGTGTTTAAAATACTGAAGAATAAAACAAGTTTCAACAAAAAAATCCCCCCCCCCCGCCACCGACTGACACCGCTACAGACTGACGCTGGCTGATAAGTGTTTGAGGGGGGCGTGTATACCAGTCTGTGTCCAGCTCTGTGTTTTTGTTTGAAGTAGAATTTATGAATAGCTGTACAACTTGACAATATTTTTAAGTTTCTCCTTCTTAACAGCCCATCATGTCAAAGAAGAACAAGACAATGCTGGAAGAAGAAAACAGATTTTTAATGAGGATAGGGAATTGCCATAATATCTTGTTTCTGCTAAAGATAAGATGATTTTCTTGCTTTGTGATACTGCAATACCAAGATTAAGACATTCAACGCTCACCAACATTATAACAGTCATAAGGATCACAAACATTTTAAATTAGAGGGAGAGGCCTGAGAATTTATATTGCAGAAATTAAAGATGAAAATCAAGAGCCAAGATGATTCTTTTAGGCAGCAATAAGACCTGGAAATAATGCCACTGAAGCAACTTATAATGTAATTTATGTACTTGGGGGGAAAAATGAAGTCATTCAGTGATGTAGAAATAGAGGAATGTATTGTCAAAGTCGTAGGATGCTTAGAACTGGCTAATGTTTCAAAGTACAAACAAATGCCTCTTTCAAAGAGAACCAACCATAACTGATTAGTAGCATGAATTAGCCTTCAACTCAGCAGAATAACTTCAGGCAATACTTCAAAAGGAAAACATATTATTCAATAGTTTTGGAAGAATCAACTGATGTGATAAGGCTGACTCAGCATAGGTTTTATACTTTCTTCTGGTCATAACAGAAGAGTTTCTTTTCTACAAAGAATTGCTGGCTTTGGGCACTATTGCAAACAGAACATGGGGGATATAGATCTTCAACAGCTTGCAAGATAAATGTCTGGAAGTTAGACCAAGTTTGGTGAATTTAGTAAGAGTATGTACAGGGAGTCCACCTTTCTTTCTTGACAGGAAAACATGAAGAGCTTACTGCACAGGTAAAAGAAGTACTAAATGATGGAGATGGTCTCATTCTTTTCATTGTGTCTTGCATCCCCAAAATCTCTTTGCTAAAACTAGTATTTTAAGTGATACTTTGCAAAAAGTTGTAAGAATTGTTAACTATATCTGTGCAAATCCAACTCAGCACAACCAGTTTCATAACATGCTGAAGTTTAAGGGTGAGGATTCAGTATGTATTTGCCATATCATTCTAAACTGCATTGGCTATCACTGGGTAGGGTGTCAACCAAAATTTTATCTCTGCAAGAACACATAGTTAACTTTCATGAAGAACAGAATCAGTAATGTGAATTATTGAAAGAAGATTTCTGTAGCAATGCAGCATTTCTGAGTGGTGTCATGTCAAATCAAATGACTTGGATATTTCCTTCAAGATAAAATTAAGTCTACATTTGATATAAAAATCCAAGCATTTGAAAAAGCTATCTTTTTTCAGATTACTTCTTCATCAAAAGGAAATTTGAGAGAATATTTTTCCCAGTTAGTGAAAGTCATGGATGAGCAGGATGATACATGAAAATCATTTGAAGAATATGCAGCTCTTACAGACCTCTTAATGGAGAATACAATGAAAGTTCACTGACTTCTAAAAATTATTTGTTTCTTTTTTTAAATTTCAGATAACACAAGGGCACAGATGATTAGGGTACACTGTATGTGTTTGTTAGGTAAAGTGCAAGTTGCAGTTGTGCCCCAGACATCATGAGAATCAGGACACCACACTCAAATTAGCCTTTTTTTTTTTTTTTTGAGACAGAGCCCCAAGCTGTCACCCTGGATAGAGTGCTATGGCATCACAGCTCACAGCAACCTCCAACTCCTGGGCTCAAGTGAGTCTCCTGCCTCCGCCTCCCAAGTAGCTGGGACTAAGGCACCCGCCACAATGCCCGGCTATTTTTGGGTTGCAGCCATCATTGATGTTTGGCGGCCTGGGCTGGATTCGAACCTGCCACCTTAGGTGTATGTGGCTGGCACCTTAGCTGCTTGAGCCACAGGCATCGAGCCTCAAATTAGCCTTTCAGTCTCCCTTAGTTGATAAAGAATCTGTAAAGAATCTTAAGAACTACAGATGGAATTGACTGAGCTCTCAGTGTCATTTTAAAGTCATTGTTTGATGCTGAGAAAGATCCAGTTGAAATATGAAAAAATGCAGCAGAATATTCACGCCTTCAGCAACATGCCTGGAAAATGCTTTCTTGCTTTTCAATCCCTTACTATTGCAAATCTACATTTCCCACCTAAGCCAAGTCAAGAGCCCTGAAGGTCACAGATGACTGATACCCACCTAGAGGATCCACTGAAACTGGGAACTTCCATGCTGCAACCAAATATTCAAATGCTTTCCGACAAAAAGCAGACATAACAAAGTGATTAAAAGATTAGTTAACTTTACAATTAACAAGTAGTTTTCATTTTTTTCAAATTATTAAGCACATGGTGGTTGAATTTTTACAAAATCATGTACATTTTTAAGGATATATAACTGAAATTTCTTGACTGTGGCCTTTTTTGATTACAGCTAAATTAATGTAGCCTTCCAGCATGAACTGGTCCTCCACATCTCATCTAGGTTCTTAAGGACATATGAAAGTGGAGATCAGTTTCTTAATGTATAAGTTTTTCTTTAACTTTTTTTATTTAAATTTATTTTTTAGAAACAGGGTCTTGCTCTGTCTCCCAGGCTGGAGTGCAGCATCACAATTCCAGCTCACTGCAACCTCAAATACCTGGGCTCAAGCAACACTCCCATCTCAGCCTCTAGATAGCTGAGACTAAAAGCATGGGCCACCATGCTTAGCTAATTTTTAAAATGTTTTTTGTAGCATTAATATCTCAGTATGTTGCCTAGGCTTGTATTGACTTCTTGGCATCAGGTAACCCTCCTGCACTGGCTTCCCAAATGCTGAGATTATGGGTGTGAGCCACCACACTCAACTACATTAGTTTTCTCTTGCTCTGTAACAAATTAAATGGATTAGGTGGTTAAAAGAAAAACACATTTATTGCCTCTGTTTTTGGGTCAGGCGTCTAGGAACAGTTTAGCTAGGTCCTATGGTCAAAATCTCACACCCTGAAATCAGGGTTGGGTTGTTGACTGGGCTGCATTCCTTACTGGAGCTCAGAGTTCACTTCCAAGCTTGCTGGTGACAGAATTTAGTCCCTTATGATTCTAGGCCTGAGGTCTCCATTTTCCTGCTGACCGTGAGCCTAGAGCTGTCTCAGTTCCCTGCAAGGGTGAGGAACTTGTAACCTTGGGGCCATGTGTGGCCTTTGGACTAAATCCAAATTTTATAGAACAAAACCTTTTATTTTTATTAGTACATTTTTATCTTTTTATTTTTATTTTTATTTTGCGGTATTATTTTTTTTGAGACAGGAGCCTCCAGCTGTCCCCCTGGGTCAAGTGCGTGGCTTCACAGCTCACAGCAACCTCCAACTCCTGGGCTCAAGCGAGTCTCCTGCCTCAGCCTCCCAAGTAGCTGGGACCACAGGCGCCTGCCACAATGCTTGGCTATTTTTTGGTTGCAGTCGTCATTGTTGTTTGGCGGGCCGGGCTAGATTCAAACCTGCCACCTTGGGTGTATGTGGCTGGCGCCTTAGCCACTTGAGCCACAGGCACCAGGACATTTTTATCTTTTTATATTTTCATTTTTAAAATGAATATATTTAAAATACCAAAGAGTAAAATAAGTGTCAACAAAATAATCCTCCTGGACTGACCAGCACAATTAGAGCATCGATAAGCCATCAGGGTAAACTTGACGGCTGTGGCAGTTTCTCCGATGGTCTTTGTTTTTGATAACCGTGACGGTTTTGAGGAGACCTGGTTAGGTTTTTGGTAGACGATCTCATAGTTGGGATTTGTCTGATGTTTTTCTCATGATCATGTTGGAGTTTGGGGTTTGGGGAAAGAGAACACAGAGGTAAAGTGACATATTTACCGCCAGCTGTCTACACGACTTCCCCCCGGTGGATGTTAACCTCAGACCCTCAGCAGAGGGGCTTATGCCATGTTTCTGTACAGTGAAATTACCTTCTCCGTACCCGTCTTTAGAACAATGTCGCCATACACAGACCACACCAGAAGAGCGGGAGTTATGCTCCATCCCTGTGACCGCTGAATATCTACAGAAGGGCTTTGGAATTCTATATGAGAGATTTATCTATTCTTCCCCATTGGTTTGTTTACTCAATCATTTATTTATATCAGTTTGGACTCGTGGATATTTATTCTGATTTTGGGGTTATAATCTAATAATCCTTTATTATTGCTCAAATTATTCCAACTCTTACGATTGGGAACTTTCTCAGTGGCTCTTGCGTGCAATTGGCATACCTTCATCATCATGTTTTTTATTTGATAACTTACTTATGTCCTGTATTACCCACATTTGATACCTTTTTAAATTGCCCCACACTTCTTAGATGTTTTGTTCTTCTTTTCTCTCTTTGCATTTACATTTGGGAAGTTTTATTGACTTGTCTTGAAGTTCACTGATTCTGCCTTGACTGTGTCAAGTCTACTGACGAGTCCAGTCAAGATGTTCTGCATTTCTGCTAAAATGTGTTTGGTCTTTCATGTTTTCTTTGATTCTTAGAGTTTCCATCTCTTTGCTTAATTTACCCATATTGTTTACTTAGAGCCCTTAACATATTAATTACAGTTATTTAAAATTCTCTGATAACTCAGCTGTATCACATCTGAGTTTATTTCGCTTGCCTGATATTTCTTGCCTTTTGGCGTGCCTTGCCACACCTTGAAAGCTGGACGTGTTGTATCAGATAATACGAACCGAGGCAAATAGGCCTTTAGTGTGAGGATTTCTGTTAACCTGGTCAAGAGTTGGGCTGTATTTAATGGTGGCTACAGCTTTTGTTAGCAGAAGCTTCAGATTTCTCCCTGTCCCCTGTTTTTTGTCTCCCTTCTTAATCTCAGGCCTCCCTAAGTACTCCCCAGAGAGTCTGTGTCTTGCTGCTCTTTGGGCTATAATCTGGTTGTTATTATACTGGAATCTCATTGGGGTGGTGAGATGTGGAGGAAAGGGAGAGTTCTGTAATGCCACAATTAGATCTCGGGGTTCTAGTGGTCCCGTCTTGGGGGTATGACTTCATACGTTTCTCTCCTCATTCCTCCTGCTCCCTGATGCTTCCCAGTATAACACCCCCAGTCTATCTTCTCTAATCCCTGACACTTTAAAACGTCTTTTCAACCCCTTCAGGTGAGACAGGAGTGGGAGGCTACCAGAGTGGGAGGAATGCTGTACTTGTAGGAACCTCACCAGGCTGTGACAGATTAGACCAAGAAAGATTTCACTGTGACTCTGGCAATGTCTATTCCCCAGAAGAGGAAACCTTTGTCACGAAGAAAGCTACGGGTGTATTTCTGTATTTCATAACAATCACTCTTCCCCTCCTCCTGTTTGAGTGTCTTGTCTATTTGCACTGGCTAATACCTTTAGAACCAAGTTGAACAGTAAAGGAGATATTTGGCTCCCTACCTGTTCCTGATATTAGTGAAAGTACCTCATGCATTTCCCCATTACATGAGATGCTTTAAGACTAAAGTGTATGTGTTTTAGGCAGTTAAGAATTTGTCCATCCATTTCTATTTTCTGAGGGTAACTTTCTCATCATAAGTGAGTATAGAATTTTGTCCATATTTTTTCAGCACTTATGAAGACAGTCAAAAACATTTTTCTCCCTCAGACCTGTTCAATTAGTCTATTGTATTTAAAAATTTCATGTGGAATCTATCTTGCTTTTTGGAACAAATCCTAGTTGATAGTGGTATGTTGTTTTTCTTCTTGTGTTTAGAGCTGTTGGCTAACATTTTATTTAGTTCTTTTGCACTGATATTCATAAGCGATACTGGTTTGTAGTTTTCATTTTTTAGACTTTTAAATATAACTATCAATGTTATGCTTCCTTCTTTAAAGTAATTAAGTAGATTTACTTCATTTTTAATGCTCTAGAACAATATATGAAGCATTAATAGTCTCTGGTCTTTGAAGATTTAGTAAAAATTTCTGGTGAAACGCTATTGGCCCAGTGTTCTGGGTGGGTAGTACCCTTATAACTTTATTTCACTTGAATAAATTATTATATTCAAGCATTCTGTCTCTAATGGGGTCAGTTTTGGTTATCTCTATTAACCTTGAAATTATCTTTTTTTCCCTAGGTTTTCAAATTTGTTTGTATAGAGGTCTGCAAATTAATATCTTAGGAGTTTAAATTTCTTTTTCTGTTTGAACGGTTGTTTCCTCCTTGTAATTTCTTATTTTATATATTTGCACATACTTTTTTTCTTTGCCAAGAAAACTAAGAATGGATATATTTTGTTAATTTTTTCTCCAAAAGACAGGTTGTTTTCTTTGTTGTTGTCATTGTTGTTTGGTTTTGGAGGTTTTGTTTGTGTGTTTTTTTGAGGCAGAGTCTCGCTCTGTTGCCCAGGCTGCAGTGCCGGGAATCAACCTTGCTCACAGCAGCCTCAAACTCCTCCTGCCTCAGCCTCAGCTGGGATGACAGGCTACTGAGAAATGTCTCAATTTTCAACTAATTTTTCTATTATCAGTAGAGATGGGATCTCACTCTTGCTCAGGCTGGTCTGGAACTTCTAAGTTCAAAGGATCCTCCTGCCTTGGCCTCCCAGAGTGCTAGGATTACAGGTGTGAGCCACTGCACCTGGCCTAAAAGACAGGTTTTTGATATATTATTAGTTCTACTGCTTTTCTTTTCCCTATCTCTTAATTTTTGCATACTTTCCTTATATTCTTGCTTATAATTTCTTTTGATTTACTTTGTTCCCCCCATTTTGTGAGTTGAGAATATAATTTCAACTACATTTTCAATTTCAATGAAATTCTTTTTTTTTTTTTTTTTTGAGACAGAGCCTCAAGCTGTCTCCCTGGGTAGAGTGCTATGGCTTCACTGCTCACAGCAACCTCCAACTCCTGGGCTCAAGCGACTCTCCTGCCTCCGTCTCCCAAGTAGCTGGGACCATAGGCGCCCACCACAATGCCTGGCTATTTTTTGGTGGCAGCCTTTATTGTTGTTTGGTGGTTGCGGGCTGGACTCGAACCCGCCACCTTAGGTGTATGAGGCCAGTGCCTTAGCCGCTTGAGCCACAGGTGCCAAGCCGAAATTATTTTCATTTCTTCATTTTTACTGATAAAGTGCTATGAATTCTCCACTGATCTTTATTGTAAATGTGATCAAATAGATTATGCTACAGAATGTTTTTATTATTTTTTAAACACTATAATTTACCTTTCCCCAAAGTTTGCTTAATAGATGTTCCTTTTTAAAATTCTAGGTGGAAGGATCTTTTTTATGACCAATACATAATTAATTTGTAATGTTCTATGACTATTTGGGAAGAAGTTGCTTTGTCTGTCCTCAGTGTGCAGTTTGAGGACTAGAACGAACTTACTGACGGCGTCGTTCAGGGCTTCCCTTTGGCCTGTCTTACTCTGGGAAGAGTGTGTGTGTTTTCAGCCTACCTCCTCACATCTCTGGAGCTTTTGTTTTACACAGGGGATTGCTATGTTAGTCAGTGAATAGAAATTTATAACTTACATCTTCCTGTGGATTTTGGCTTTCAGCACGTGAACATTCCCTTATTTGTTATGTATAATGCCTTTTTGTGGCTTGAGCTCTGATATTAGGAATGCAGGTACAGTTTTCTTATTGTTTTCCTTTGCCGGGTACATTTATTCATTCTTTTACTGTTGTTGTTCTGAATTGCTTTGTCCTTGTGTGTCTTCTGTGTGTACTATATTACTGAGTATCGCACTGCGAGCCAAACTGAAAATATTTTTCTTTCGGTGGGGGGGTTCAGCCTATTTACATGAATTGAAATGCCTAGTAGTTGCTCTGAATTCTGATACTACATTTATTTATGTCATATAATATTTGTCTTCTTTTTTTCTCTATGAGATGTATATTCTTTGTTCTTTTGTTTTTTATATTTCACTATTTATAAAGATAGTTATTGTTCTTAGTTTCATTCATCAGCCCTTTGTTTCAGAAGGAATTGTTGGCTCTTCACTGAAGTTTTTCTAGAGCCACCCCCCACCCAGCATCTTAGAGATATCAGCATGTCCTGCCCGGTGTCCTCTCCTCAAGGGCACACGTCATGGTTCTAGTGGTCCCTCATCCAGCCTCCAAAGTCTTAGTGATTGTATCCAGTTTCCTATTTACATCTGTCTGGAGAAATTCCAAGCAGTTTTAGCTCTTTTAGCGTACATAATTCTTACAATTCTTTTTTTTAAATTTAGTACTTGTTTATTAATTGTGACAAATGTATTATAATAATGTAAGATGTTAGTAACTGGGTGAGGAATATATGTGAAGTATCTGTACTATCTTCTCAATTTTTTGGTAAATCTAAAACTGTTCTATAAACTGTGTTTCGTAGAAAGTGAACAATGGAAACAGATGTACCATGGGGGAAATACTGGCAAATATCTGACGAAGGGCTTGTTGTCTACAACCATGACATTTCTTTCTTTCTTTTTTTTTTTTTAACATAGCCTTCATAGCATTTTCTTGGTTATTATGTTAAGACATTTATATTCTACATTTAGTAAGTTTCACATGTACCCCAGTAAGATGCACTGTAGGTGTGGTCTAGAGTACATAACTTTAGAGCTCAGTGCTCTGGACAAGGTTACTTCTCTGCCGAACCCTTCTCTGTGAATTTTTTTTTTTTTTTAGACAGAGCCTCAAGCTATTCCCCTGGGTAGAGTGCTATGGCATCACAGCTCACAGCAACCTCCAACTCCTGGGCTCAAGCAAGTCTCCTGCTTCAGCCTCCCAAGTAGGTGCCCACCACAACGCCGGGCTATTTTTTGGTTGTAGCCATCATTGTTGTTCTGGCAGGCCCCCCGTGGATTCGAACCCACCACCTTAGGTGTATGTGGCTGGCGCCTTAGCCACTGGAGCCACAGGCACGGAGCCTCTGTGAATTTTTTAAAAGAAAATTTGTATCATGTTTAGAAAAGGAATTTACATTCATGCCAAGATATTTTCAGAAAGTGTTATGCCAAATTTATAGCATTTGTAATGTTTAAATGCATCTGTCTTAAACTGGTGGGATTTTAAAAGAATAATGTTCAGATTATTATTTTTTTTTCTTTTTTTGAGACAGAGTAACAAGCTGTTGCCCTGAGTAGAGTGCTGTGACATCACAGCTCACAGCAACCTCCAACTCCTGGGCTCAAGTATTTCTCTTGCCTCTGCCTCCCAAGGGACTACAGGTGCTCGCCACAATGCCCGGCTATTTTTTGGTTGCAGCCGTTATTGTTGTTTGGTGGCCTGGGCTGGATTGGAACCCGCCAGCTCAGGTGTATGTGGCTGGTTGAGCCACAGGCACTCAGCCTTGGGTTATGTTTATATGTGTGCAGGGAATACATATTTACAAAAGAGAATTCATAAAATGCATCACTGAAGAAAAATTAAAATGATTCTAAATTTTATTCCTTAGATAAGTACTATTAAGCTTACTATTAAGCTTTGGTATATTTTTTCATATTCTTAAGGCTGTTTTTAATTTCATTTTAAAAGTTATCAAAATGATGCATGTTGATTGTAAAAAAAATTCCAGTAGTTGAAAAGTTAAAAGTAAAAGGTGATTTGCCTTTTTCCTTCTTTCTCTAATTTCTGTTACTGGACACTATCTTTGCTTTTAACTACAATATATTTTCCATGTTATTACAAACTTCAGTATAAATATCCCATATAGCTTTCTATGAATAGAGTCTCACTATGAGAGACTCTATGAGAGTCTCACTATGTCACCCTTGGTAGAGCGCTGTGGCATCACAGCTCACAGCAACCGCAAACTCTTGGGCTTAACTGCTTCTTTTCTTGCCTCAGCCTCCCAAGTAGCTGGGACAACAGGCACCCGCCACAACACCTGGCTATTGTTTTGTTGCAGTTGTCACTGTTGCTTTAGCTGGCTGGGGCTGGGTTTGAACTCGCCAGCTTCTGTGTGTGTGTCTGGCGCCCTACCCACTGAGCTATGGGTGACACCAGCTTTCTATGGATATGCACTAACTTACACACTGCCAGAGGTTTACATTGTTTCTGATATTTTTCTAAGTTTGAAGTTAAGTTCTTTGCATTAAAGGATTGTTTTCTAATTAAAAAATTTTTCATCAGAAGAGGAATCACAAGGTTAAAAGCCATTCACTCTTTGAGTGTCTTCACATCTAATGTAGAATTGCTTTTGAGAAAATTTATTGTCGAATTTTACATCCACAGACAATAGAATAGTCTAGTCTATTCCACTATTGTAATAGTGGAATTCTGAATAGTATTACTGATGAAAGTTTGTTTTGCAGTTTTTTGGCTGGGGCTGGGTTTGAACCCTCCACCTCTGGTATATGGGGCCAGTGCCATACTCCTTTGAGCCACAGGCACTGCCTTGATGAGAGATTTTTTTGAGACAGAGCCTCAAGCTGTCACCCTGGGTAGAGTGCTGTGGCATCACAGCTCACAGTAACCTCCAACTCCTGAGCTCAAGCAATTCCCCTGCCTCCACTCACTTCCCAAGTAACTGGGACTATAGGTGCCCACCACAACACCTGGCTATTTTTTGGTTGCAGCCATCATTGTTGTTTGGTGGGCCGGGCTGGATTTGAACCCACCAGCTCAGGTGTATGTGGCTGGCACCTTAGCTGCTTGAGCCACAGGCGCCAAGCCCTGATGAGAGAGTTTTAACAAGGGATGTTACTGTGAAGTCACTTTACAGAGGTTCCTTTAAGGTTACACTTATTTAACCACAATCAGACTAGCAGCTAATAAAAGATATTTTAATCTTAAAAAAAAAAGTATCCGGCTTGGCGCCTGTGGCTCAAGTGGCTAAGGCGCCAGCCACATACACCTAAGGTGGCGGGTTCGAATCCAGCCCAGGCCCGTTGAACAACAATTATGGCTGCAACCAAAAAATTGCTGGGCATTGTGGTGGGTGCCTGTAGTCCCAGCTACTTGGGAGGCTGAGGCAGGAGACTCGCTTAAGCCCAGGAGTTGGAAGTTGCTGTGAGCTGTGATGTCACAGCACTCTACCTAGGGCGATATAGCTTGAGGCTCTGTCTCAAAAAAAAAAAAGTATCCATTCTAATCCAGAGAGCAGCAGCTGTCAATTTTCCACCTTTGGGATATCCTTTTGGATAATATCTAAGTGGCTGCCAGGCTTTCTTATGCAAAATAATGTCATGATGAGTCAATATGCGGCTCCAGAGTCTGAGTCCGTAAGTGTGATGTTGGGGTCTGGATGGTGTACTTCTCACCAGGGATTCTGGTACAATGCTTTCTTTTCATGTAAAGACACACCCCTATGGGTTAAATTGCTGACATTTTAAAAAATGTTATTTTTAATTAAATAAGAATTTCATTAAATTTTGTATTTTGTGGGTACGTGATAGTTGCATGTGTTTACGGGGTACATGTGATATTGTGAGTTGCACACAATGTGTGATAGTCAAGTCAGTACACACAATATTGTGAGTTGCACACAACATGTGATAGTCAAGTCAGTACACATGATACTGTGAGTTGCAACGTGTGATAGTCAAGTCAGTACACATGATATTGTGAGTTGCACACAACATGTGATAGTCAAGTCAGTACACGTGATACTGTGAGTTGCACACAT
>NW_003852473.1:110025-113110 GCF_000181295.1 Otolemur garnettii
CAGTACACGTGATACTGTGAGTTGCACACATGTGATAGTCAAGTCAGTACACGTGATACTGTGAGTTGCACACGTGTGATAGTCAAGTCAGTACATGTGATATTGTGAGTTGCACACAATGTGTGATAATCAAGTCAGGGTTTCCACCACCTCCACCATTTGTGTGCTTGGCTTATTTCACTTAACAATGTTTTCTGGTTCCATCTCTGTTGTAGCAAATGACAGAATTTTATTCTTTTTGTGGCTATACATTATTCCATTGTGTATTTGTACCACATTTTCCTTATCCATTCATCTGTCGATGGACACATAGGTGGATTCCAAACCTTGGCTGTTGTGAATAGCGCTGCAGTAGACACAGGAGTGCAGATATCTTTTAGACACACTGAACTCCTCTCCTTTGCATTTATACCCAGCAGGGATTGCTGGGTCATATGGTAGGTCTATTTTTTGTTTTCTGAGGAACCTCCACGCTGTTCTCCATGGTGCTTTCACTACTTTACACTCCTACTGACGGTGCATGAGGTTCCCCTTTCTCTACCAGCATTTGTTATTGCCATTTTAACTGGAGGGAAATGATATCTCACTGAGTTTTGATTTGCATTTCTCTGATAACTAAGGATATTGAGTATTTTTCCATATCCCTGCTCACCATTTGTATGTCCTCTTTTGAGAAGTGTCTGTTCAGCTATTTCACCCATTTTAAAATCAGATTAATTTTTTTTCCTATTGAGTTTTTGAGTTTTATTAATATATACTATTATTAATCCCTGTCAGACAGGTAGCTTGCAAATATTTCTTCCTGTTCTGTGGGTTGTCTCTTCACTTTCCTGATTGCTTCCTTTGCTGTGCAGAAGCTTTTTAGCTGGACGTGATCCCATTTGTCCAATTTTGCTTTAGCTGCCTGTGCTCGTGTGGTCTCGCTCAAGAAACCATTGCCCAGTCCAATGTCCAGAGCATTTCCCCAATGTCTTCTTTTAGTAGTTCCATAGTTTCAGGTGTTAGATTTAAGTTTTTAATCTATTTTGATTTAATTTGTGTTTATGGTGAGAGATAAGGGTCTAATTTTATTCTCTCACATATCAATATCCAGTTTTCCCAGCTCCAAGACACTGAGAGACTGTTCTTTCCCCACTGTATGTTCTCAGCACTTTTGTTGAAAATAAGTTCACTCATTTTCACTTGGTATTATTTTTTCTATTTCTGTGAAGAATGACTTGATGTTTTGATGGGGATTGTGTTGAATCTGTAGATCAGTTGGAGCAATTTTAACAGTATTGATCCTTCTAATCCATGAGGATGGAATATCTTTCCAGTTTTTGGTGTCATTTTCAATATTTTTCCTCAATGTTTTATAGCTTCCTTGTAGGTATCTTTTACTTCTTTGGTTAAATTTATTTCTAGGTAGTTTATTTTATTTACAGTCTTGGTTTCTTTTTAAGATTGTTCACTGTTAGCATGTAGAAATGCTAGTGACTTTTGTATGTTAATTTTGTATCCTAAAACTTTATTGCTTTTGTTAATAGTTTTTTTGGTGGAATCTTTAGGTAAATTACGGCGTCTTGATCTTTATTTTGTGATTAACAGTGGTTGATTGAAGAAAAGGAGCCATATAGTAAAAGTAAATATGGAAAATGGTAACATAAACATACAAAACAGGCCTAAATGCATTTTTTAAAAGAAATTTTAATATTCTAAGATGCTTTGTGACTTTTTAAGGAGGACTTATTTTTGTAGGATAACTCACCAAATTTATTTTATAGCTGATTTTATTCCATTTGTTCTGTTTGGGATGCTACCATTATTAACATCTGGTGTTCCTAGGAACAAAATTTGGAAATCCTGAATTAAGTGATTTGTTTTTTGACAATATTTTCCATTATTCACTTGGTACCATAAAAACTTTAATGAACCTCCCCAGGCACATGGCTTTTACTATATAGTTTAGGCAAAGTAAAATCCTGGTATTTTATAAATCTGAATTTTTAGGGCCAGCTTAAGTGACTTCTTAGCAAACATGCATTAACTTTTCTTCTTTATATTCAAATGCCTTTTTGTTTATTCTCTTAATAAAAATGTACCAAGGAAACTTGTTTTTGAAGCCCTTCATTTCTTATTAGTGCCTATTAACTGGAGTAAGTTGTTATCTAGAAGAACTTAATACAATAGAAGGAGAGCCCATGTGACCAAAAATTTAACACTCATCCGACAACAACTGCTTCAGAAGTGGCAGGGTCTTTATTGTTTAGAATTTCTGATGTTGGGGTTTATTCAAAGGGTTATATAAAAAAAGGTCTTTGAAACACTCCTGTAGCAAATTATTTTGGCTGAATTAGAAATCCTCAAAAGTGGAGCTTTATTATAATGGAAAGAGAGTTAAAATAAAGTCCGGCGGTGTTTACAGGCTCAGTGTGTAATGAGGGTTGAGTGCATTGCTATATTGTGACTGGAAGCGTATCTTTTCACTATCTCAGGAAAGCACTCCTAGCTTTTATACGCGGTGTTACTGGTCAAGTGTTCGGTGAGCTTCCCCGTTTCTTTTCATCCGATTGTTTAACACATCTTCTGCATTTGAAGCACCACAATCCCGAATGACCCTGTCAGGTTTAAATTATTAGCCCTGGATTATTCTCCTTTTAGAAATGTACCACATATTTATCTGCAGAAGTAAATAACACCTTCAACTTAACATGTCAACAACTCTATAGAACATTCTAGTCCACTTGGATGAATCCTCTCTTGTTAATAGCACTATTTGAAATGTGGTTGGCCGATAAGATTAGGGATGACAGGAAGGTCAACTTATAAACTGGGTATTTGTGCTTTATTATTTGCAAAGCATTAATATATGCAATTAAATTAGAGAAGCCTAGAGTCGTTCCTGTGAGGCAGGTGTTGTGATAACCTCCCAGGACAAAGGTGGGGAACCCGAGACCTAACTATGGTAAGTCATCCGAAATTTCTTACTCAGGAAATGAGACAGCTGGGACTCAGAGCCAGATAATTTGATATGAAAATCTATATTATTATTATTATTATTATTATTTGAGACAGAGCCTCAAGCTGTCCCCGTGGGTAGAGTGCT
>NW_003852473.1:113966-115147 GCF_000181295.1 Otolemur garnettii
GCACTCTTCCCAGGGGACAGCTTGAGACTTTGTCTCAAAAAAAAAAGTGAATTTCTTTTTTCTTTTTTTTCAAGAAAATCAGAAAACTTTATTGGTGCATAAAATGTACATGTGCAAGTTACATACATATTTGGACAAATGTATTATGTTCTTGGATAAGGCAATGACTTGTGAAACTATCAATTATTCCCAAATTAATGTAGAAGTTTAATGGAAGTCATTCCTCACAGTCAAAAAAAAATATGAATTTCATCTGAGTCTTCTGATCCTAAAAAAATAGAGAAGGTTAAAAAAAGTCCCTTTAGCCTTTGTGTTCTAGAAAATGACTTACACAGATCCCTTTCTTGTTAACCTACAACCACATCAGACACTGACCCTCAAAATTTCCTTTCTTTGCTTTGTAAATGATCAACTGAACTGCTTGTGCCCTTTGGTCAATCAGAACAAAATGCTTATTATCCAAACTTTAGTTAGGTTTCCATTCTTCCTGCAGGACTCTGTACTTTGGGCTGTCCTCAGCCTGCGCTGGCATGTAACCCCTCCTGAGAATATGATGGCCTAAGGGTCACACATTTTCTGATACATGAGGGCATTTCAAAAAGTTTGAAGAAATAATGAAATTAAAAGATAAAAATAAAAAGTATAAACTGCATTTCTCAATATAAGCTCCATCAAGTCCATGATAATTTTTTTGTTTGTTTGTTTTTGAGACAGTGTCTCACTATGTTGCCCTGGGTAGAGTGCTGTGGCGTCACAGCTGACAGCAACCTCAAACTTTTGGGCTTAAGGAATTCTCTTGCCTCAGCCTCCCAAGTAGCTGGGAGTACAGGCATCCTCCCAATGCCTGGCCATTGACGACAATTTTTTAAGTGACAATATTGGCCATTTCATTCTCCCTAAAGAAATATAATTTTGAAATGTCTAAATCATGTCAAGCTGTCTTTAACCATGTCAAGCTAGTCTTTTTTTACATTATTAACTGAAGAGAAGTGGGTACCCTTTACAGATTTTTTAAGAATAGAAAACAAAGGCTCCGTGCCTGTGGCTCAAGCAGCTAAGGCGCCAGCCACATACACCTGAGCTGGTGGGTTCAAATCCAGCCAGGGCCGCCAAACAACAATGACAGCTGCAACCAAAAAATAGCCGGGCATTGTGGTGGGCACCTGTGGTCCCAGCTACTT
>NW_003852473.1:115228-115581 GCF_000181295.1 Otolemur garnettii
AAAAACAAAGAATAGAAAACAAAAAGAAGTCAGAAGGACCCAAATGAGGAGTGTGAGGTAGATGTCTAGTGATTTCTCATTGAAGCATTAGCAAAATAGTCTTTGCTGGATGAGAGGAATGACCAGGAACAATCTGTGGTGGTGAAGGATTCTCTGGTGGAGCTTTCCTGGGCGTTTTTCTCGGAAAGCTTTGGTAACTCTCCCAAAATGTTCCCTTGATGAACAGATGTTATCATTCTTTGGCTGTCCAGAAAATGTCAACAAGCAGAACAAATGCCTTGAGCCTTCCAAAAAACCATTGCCATGATCACTGCACTTGACTGGTCATCCACTTTGCTTTGACAGGAGCACTT
>NW_003852473.1:115755-118768 GCF_000181295.1 Otolemur garnettii
ATGCTTCAGGATCTTGATCCCACGTGCCTGAAATTTCTGTTGAATGCTCTCTCTTATTTGCAGCTGATCTGGGCATGACAGTTTTGACACCTATTAAGGAGAAACTTCGCTTGGCTTTAGTTTTTAGTCAAAATTGTGCAAGCTTAAACAGCTTAAGAGGTTGATGGTGTTGGCTGTTGTTTCTGCTGTTAATCATCATTCCTCTTCAACCAGGGCACTAAGGATTAATTTTTTCTTTGCAAATTGATGTGACTGGGGCGTTGCTGCAGGCTTCATCTTCAGCGTCCTGTCTTCCCTTCTTAAAGCGAGTTATCCATTTATAAAATACTGGTTTCTCTGGGTGCTCTGTCTCCATGAACTTTTCATGAAGCATCAGTGATTTCACCATTCTTCCACCCAAACTTCACCATAAATCTGATGGTTTTTTTCTTGCTTCACTTTTAGCAGAATTCATGTTGCTTTGATAGGGATTCTTTCCCTTCATAGTGCCTCAGACTAGATCCTGTACAGTCATGTTATAAAAAGTTAGTAAAAGTTTATTTTCATGCAAAAAAAAAAAAATGAAATCCATGCAGAGTATTTCACAGCACACATTTTCCATGAACCTGGTTCTTTCTAGCTTTGTTTACTCCTCTCTATAAAAGAAAAAAACTTTTTAGCATACCTCTTGAGATGCTTGCAAATCTTATAGTCACAGAATAGTCCTCTACTACGTATTGCAATCGTTCCTTTTTCCCCTTGCAAAAATTCTTTTGAATAAGTACTTTCTTTTTTTTTTTTTTTTTTTTTGGCCAGGGTCAGATTTGAACCCACCACCTCTAAATGGGGCCGGCACCCTACTCCTTGAGCCACAAGCACTGCCCTGAATAAAGTACTTTCTTAATAAGTCAGATTTGTTTGTTTGTTTGGAAATGAGGTCCTGCTCTGTCACTTAGGCTGGAGTTCAGTGGCCCAATCATAGCTCATTATAACCTCAAACTCCTGTCTCAGCTTCTCTTCACCTGGGACTACAGGTGCATTCCATAAAGCCCAGCTAATTTTGTTTTATTATATTTTTGGAGAGGTGGATTCTCACCATGTTGCCCAGGCTGTTCTCAAGTGATCCTTCAGCCTCAGCCTCCCGAAGTTCTGGGATTACAGGCGTGAGCCGCCAGGTCCAGCCATAATGAACATAAATGTATTGACTCATGGTTCTGCAGGCTGAAAAGTCCAAGATCCAGGCAGGAGCCAGTACCTGGTGGGGAGCTTCTTGCTGTGTTACCTTGTGGTGGAAGAGCAAAGAGGATGAGAGAGAGCAAGAGATTGCATGTGTGGCCGCAAGTCCTTTTATAAGTGGCATTAATCCACTCATGAGTGTGAAGCCCTCCTTTCCTAAAGACCTCCCATGAGTCCTCACTTCTCAACATCGTTGCATTTGGGGATTACATTTCTGACATTTGCTTTCAGAACACCATTCTACATACCTATAAAGAATAATTTTCTTTCTTTTCTTTTTATTAAATCATAGCTGTGTACATTAATACTGTCATGGGGTACAGTGTGCTGTTTTTATATACAATTTGAAATATTTTCATCAAACTGGTTAACATAGCCTTCATGTCATTTTCTTAGTTATTGTGTTAAGACATTTATATTCTACATTTAGAAAGATTCACATGTACCCTTATAGGATGAACCATAGACATGATGCCACCAATCACCCTCCTTCCCCCATTCTCCCCCTTCCCCTCCTCTCCCTCTCCCCTTAGCTTTTCACATGAAAGCTATAAATTAGTTCCATAGTAGGGCTGAGTATATTGGATACTTTTTCTTCCGTTCTTGAAATACTTTTCTAAAAAGAATATTTTCCAGCTCCATCCACATAAACATGAAGGAGGTAAAGTCTCCATTTTTCTTTAGGGCTGTGTAGTATTCCATGGTATACATATACCACAATTTATTAGTCCATTCATGGGTCAATGGGCACTTGGGCTTCTTCCATGACCTAGCAATTATGAATTGGGCTGCAATAAACATTCTGATACAAGAATCTTTGTTGTAGTGTGATTTTTGGTCTTCTGGATATATACCTAGGAGAGGAATTATAGGGTCAAATGGCAGGTCTATTTTTAGTTCTCTAAGTGTTCTCCAGATATCTTTCTAAAAGGAACATATTAGTTTACATTCCCACCAGCAGTGTAGAAGTGTTCTGTTTCCTCTACAACCATGCCAGCATCTGTGGTTTTGGGATTTTGTGATATGGGCTAATCTTACTGGTGTTAGATGATATCTCAAAGTAGTTTTGATTTGCATTTCTCTGATAATTAAGGTAAAGAATAATTTTAACCAAGGCTATTAAGAGATTGGAAATTTGTTAACAATGCATTTTTTAGAAAGAATATTTTAAAACACCATGTAGGCTTTGGTCTCATGGTCTTAAAAATATATTTGCATGCATGAAGGAAAACTCGGAAGATTCGGCATCTGTTAACAGTGGCAGATCCTCAGGGAGTGAAACTTGGGAGATTTTTTATTTATTTCTCAAAAATGGACAAGAATTACTTTGTGTGTATATATATTTCTCCTTTTAAAAAGTAATATTTCAAAGGAAAATCCACTGTCTTAGTCTGTTCTGGATACCATAGCAAAATTCCTTAGACCAGGTGGCTTACACAGTGAAAATTTATTTTTTCATAATTCTGGAAGCTGGAAAGTCCAAGCCCGAGGTTGTGTCAGGGTTCAGTTTCAGGGAAAGGCTCTCCTTTTGGCTTGCCAACGGCTGCCTGCTTTCTGTGTCCTCCTAGGGCACTTCTTTGGTACCTGCACAAGGAGAAAGGGAGATGTCCAGTTCACTGGTATCTCCTCTTATAAAACAACACTAATCCTATTGAATCAGGGCCCTACCCATGTAACCTCATATAATTTTATTTATTTTCTTACTCTAAATATAACCACACTAGTGTATGAATTTTGTAGAGGACACATACCTTCAGTTCATAATTTGCTTATGGTAGAGGCTATACTATACAAATTT
>NW_003852473.1:118962-131853 GCF_000181295.1 Otolemur garnettii
GATGCAGAGCCACGTGCAGGCTCTGTTTTAATGGGGTCACACACTCCATAGTTGTTCAGAGTTTTGTTCTTTCATTCTGTGATGAGTCCTGTACAACTTTTCAAGTCAGTTTACATAGATCTGTTTTGCTATCTTTAATAGCCACTTAAATTTTTTTGTTAGTACCGTCAGTTGTTGAAGGACTTTTAGTTAATTCTCATTATTTTTGCCTGTATTACCTTTAAAATGTCTTTAGGCAGGCTCGGCACCTGTGGCTCAAGGGGCTAAGGCACCAGCCACATACACCTAAGGCAGCAGGTTCAAATCCAGCCCGGGCCGGCCAAAACAACAATGATGGCTGCAACCAAAAAATAGCTGGGTGTTGTGGCAGGCACCTGTAGTCCCAGCTACTTGGGAGGCTGAGGCAGGAGACTCACTTGAGCCCGGGAGTTGGAGGTTGCTGTGAGCTGTGATGCCACGGTACTCTACCCAGGGGGATAGCTTGAGGCTCTGTCTCAAAAAAAATTTTTTTTAGGCAAAGGCAAAAATCAGTTAGTATAGCATAAGCCTAGTTTTTAACAAATAAAATATTGACAATTAAGCAAAGCTAGAAGGAAACAGCTCACAATGTAAATAGTGCTTATTTCTGAGCGATGGACATGTAGATAATTACGTTATTTTTCTGCCTTATGCTTGGTAAGTTCCCCCCTCATTCTCCACAGAAAGTCTTGTGTCAGAACTTGGGAGAGTTCTGTTCTGTATCTCTGCTACAAAAAGGACAAAGCTTCAACTAGTTTAGCTGTAGACAGTAACCACCATCACCTTCATCAGTATTGCTTTATAGCAATAAAGCAGTAGCTTCTTTCTGGAAAAATTGAGTGTCAAGGAGAATGTATGTGGGATTTGTATTGCAAGACTTTGGGTTTAAACCTAGTTGAACTGTGTGACTTGAAAAAAATTAGCTTTACTTTTCTTAACTCAGTTTCCCCAGCTGCTAAACAGAGATCATGAGAGCAGAGATGAAAGGAGGGAAGGGCCTATTTGCTGCTCTGTATACAACAAAGTTGCTACAACCATTTGTTTCTCATGTATCTGTGCCAATGACCAGTAGACTCTATCATCTGTGTAATGTCCTTCTAACCCTCTTCTTAAGGTGTGTGAAATAGAAAAGAATTATATTAGAGCTCTCTCTCTGCAAACAGTTCACCCAGTGGGTGAACCCAGCCCTGTGATATTTCTCTTTTAATTTGTTTTTATTCTGTGCACACTTGCCTTTTTTCTGCATTTAAGCATTTTAAAATTTAGTTTAAAGGGAAGAATATTGCTAACTCCAGACTGTTTTTCTTCCCCTCTCTCTCTCTCTTTTTTTTTTTTTTGTTGAGACAGAGTCTCATTGTGTCACCCTCAGTAGAGTGCTGTGGCATCATAGCTGACAGCAACCTACAATTCCTGGGCTCAGGTGATTCTCTTGCCTCAGCCTCCGGAGTAGCTAGGACTATAGGCGTCAACCACCATTTTGTTTTTCTATTTTTGGTAAAGACAGGGTCATGCTCTTGCTCAGTCTGGTCTTGAACTCGTGAGCTTAGGTGATCTACCCACCTTGGCCTCTCAGAGTGCTAAAACTATAGGTATGAGCCATTGCACTCAGCCCAGGCTATTTTTCAAGATTTTGTAAGCTATTAACATAAGTCAAAAAATATAAAAACAGGCTCAGCGCCCGTAGCACAGTGGTTACGGCGCCAGCCACGTGCACCGAGGCTGGACGGTTTGAGCCTGGCTGGGGCCAGCAAAACAACAATGACAAAAATAACAACCAAAAATAGCTGGCATTGTGGTAGGTGCCTACAGTCCCAGCTACTTGGGAGGCTGAGGCAAGAGAATCATTTAAGCCTAAGAGTTTGCAGTTGCTGTGAGCTGTGATGCCATGTTACTCTCCTGAGGGCGACATGTGAGACTGTCTCAAAAAAAAAAAAAAAAAATATATATATGTAAACAAAACCAAACAAAAACCCTTGAAAATCTTTCATATTTGCTCCCTTCCTCTCTACTAAACTATCGTGCACAACTAGATCTACACTATATATTTATATCTTTAATGTTTTATATATAGGGTCTTATACACACACAGACACACCGACACATCATCCTTAGTTCTGACTGTGTGTTTACATTTTTATTTTGTGCTCAAAGCAGTACCATCCTCCAAGCTGGTGGGCCTGATGCTGAGGTGGCTGGACGAAACCCACAGGAGCATTTTTGGCTTCCACACAGTGGCCACGTTCCGCCTGGAGAGTAGACAGCACAGGAATCTTCTCATACTTTTCGAGGTATTGTCTTTGTCATTTTCTTTTCTTACTTCTTCTGCTCCCCCAGAGACTAATAGATGGGATTGTTTTAAAAAAGAAATAATTTGAGTATTTGTTTGCAATTCTTTGTCCTAGTCTGTGGTTTTGTGTATAATCAAGCAACTTGGGGTTCAAGTTGAGGGAGGTAAATTTGCTGCAATGTTCATTCAGTTCTTGCCCCCCACCCCGTAGCCAGGCACAGTAATGACTACAAAATATTTCTAAAACAAGTTATTTATGCTACAATTTAAGGCTTATGTCATTTTGTTCTCTGAGGGTATCCAGAGCCATTATTCATGCTCACAGTTCTGATTAAGCCAATAATTGAAAAATAATCACATCCAAATGGGTTTCAGGATCTTGAGTGGTACTTGTATTTGGGAACTAACAAATATTTCTCCTCTAGGAAGCAGGTAGTTGGGAAAACATAGCACAAATGGCTGGAGGATGTTTTCCCCCCAGCCGTCCTGTATCCTCCAAGATCACTTGCAGCGTAGGGCTGAAAGGGAGCGTGTTAGTCCTACAGAGTGGGACGCGTGATGGGGTGCTGGCACTCCACTAGCTTGTCCTCAGGCTGACTTGCCAGGCCTTAAACATACATAGACAGGGGCTAAGTTCTGACTTATTGCTATTTCCAGGCTGACTGTGAAGATCCAGTTTCCCAACTAGGCTTCAGTCCCTGAGCAGAAAGTTAATGGCAGCCAAGAGTGGAGTGCTTTGGGCAGCCGGTGCTCCCTCCCCACCAGTTGCTGCCCGTCAAGGGGACAAATGCTTCTCTGCCCTCTTCACGGTTCATTCAGTCATTGTCCTTGTGTCCCAGATAAGCTGAGTTGAGCAACAGTGACAAAAATGAATGCACAGCTTTGTGATTATTTTTGCACTTGGGCTTTATAAAGAAATGACCATAGATATGTCATGCTTAGTAAGCACCAGAAGGTTCCTCTAGTATTTTAAAGACCTCTAAATCATTCTCTAAAATGATTTGTAATTCATTGTTGTTTGTTTCTAAGGTTTATAGACTCCTTGAGGGCGGAATGTTTTCTTCCACTTTTATGTCCTTGGCACACTGTCGGCCCTTAAAACATATTTTTAGAGTCATAACTGATATCGTCCCTTTACAGATTTCAGGGTCTCAATGAGAAAGAGAATTTAGTAATATGAGAAGTGACTGCTAGGTTCTTTTAAAAATGTCCAAGAAGGATCTTTAATCAAATTCCCTAAAGGTAGGAAACATGTTTCCTGTCTCTTCATGCACGATCTGGAAGCTCTCCGCAGGCCCTCAGTCAAGGTGCCGACTGGAGACTTCTTTCTAACAGTGAAACTTGGTTGAGGGACCATCCAAACTTGGAGCTCTCTCCTGAGATGGCTAATCAGAGCGCCAATTAGTACCCACTTGTTCATGTGGAACCAGGAAACACAAACGTCAGTTTAGGCATTTTCTTAAATTCGTTTCAAGTCAAATCATCTTTAAGAATTCACCTGCCCTACAGTGAAAGCCCCACGCACAGAACAACCAGCATTCAAACTCTCCCGCCGCGACTGCCTCTGTGTGTTGCTTTGTACCAGAAAAGTCCTTTGAATGCCTGTCTGTGCCATAGGGGCCTTTTTGTGACAAGATGCAGAAGATCGGGAACAGGAAACTGAAATAGCGAAACAGGAACTGGAAGAGGAATTGTTGTTGCCGAGAACAACCTGTATAAAGTGTAGGTTACATGAAAGCTGCAGTGTGAAGAGTTAAAGAAGGTAATTAACCCGATAGAATTCAGCCAAAAATAAGACGAACAAGTGAGTAAAGGGACAAAGTAATAGCCAATATAAAACCCATGTATCTGGTGCAGTGCCTGGATTTCAGGCATCACATTCCGTTCTCACCCGGCATGAACCATGTCTGGCTGTTTGTCTTCCTGCATCATCTGCACTTACACTGTCACTACTGGAAGAACGACCTGTGGTTTATAAATTTCACTGAAAAAGTAGGGAGGAAAATTTGATTTGCAAAAATTGTTTCCCCCAATTCATTCATTCATTTATTCAGCTCTGTCTCTCTTTTTCTTTTCTTTTTTTTTTCAGTTATTAATTTATCCCATTGCCATGAATACACTAAAGCAAAAAGGGCAATGTTTGACCAGAAGATATGAGGGTTTTGCTACAAATTAATTATTTTTGCTACAATTAATTATTTAAATTTTATTAAAATAATGCCTGAATCATGAGAAATTCGGGGATTCTGATGTCAAAGTCCAGTTAACTGCTAGAAAGGCAAAATTATGTAATCCTTCTTAGGAGGCTCCTCTTTGACCAACCTGTGTGAGCAAACCCTGTATCCAGAAAGCCAGATGGATTCTGTCCCACTAAGGGTGTTTCTGTTAAGGCCACGTGTCAGGTTGAGTAAGTGCCTGTTTACTTCTCTTTTTCCTTCGATGACTGCTTAACTAAATATGATCTGTGATTTTTCTCAGAAATTGCCATTTCCCACCATCAGACACTTACATAGATTGCTGAGAGCAAATTTACTCTACTTTTGGGAAATATGAAAAAGGGTTGCTTAAAGAGTCTTAGATTTTATGTTTCCTTTCCTTAATGCTGTGCTTTTAATTTCTAATGTTTGTTTTTAATAAAAATAAAAACTGAACTCAGAGGAAAATCCACTGTAACAGGCCTTAATCATACAAAAAGGTGAAAACATCCAGGGGCTATGAGGGAAATTATATCGTAAGGCAAGAAAAAACCACGCCACCCAAAGGCATATCGGATTCGGAACATTCCAGCAATTTTTGCAGGCAAATCAGTACCTTGCTCCCTGTTCTCTGCTAGAGGCACTGCTGTAGTTGCTCAACTGAGAGGGATTTGTTTGGCACAAATTTCTGGAGATGGCTAATTTCAATAACATTTAAAAGTATACCATTTACATATGTATATTTATGTATAATCATTTAAAATTACTCCTTTTCTTGTAGGAATGACTTTTATTGTGAGCTGTACTGCTGAGTAGCTTATGTTTCTATATAATGAAGTACCACTGGAGAGAACAGTCACTTGTGGCAGGTAGCAAAGAAATTTCAATAAAGTAAACTCTTAGTATTATCAAAATTATACATTTGGGGCTGTTAGCATGGCCTAGAAAAAGATGAGGACAGGCTCATCTCATTAAAAGAGAAGAAATAGTGGAATTAGCTCGAATCTAATTACAAGCCACACTATCTAATGTAAAAACATGACTGTTTTTTCACTCCCATTCATTTTGACTAGTAATTAGTTTTGGCCTCTAAAATGCCACCCTTTAATCATCCAAACACAGATGTGATTTGCCGTGCAATTTAATCTTGCTTTAATGAAGAACTAATGGACGCATCGCAAATTACTTTCCCTGTTGGAGAAAAATTCTATTTCCTGCTTTTCAAAAGATCAAGAGTATCTTGTGATAATAGCCCAAGCGGCCCTGGCAGCCTCACGGCACAGAGCAAACAAGCTCTTTTACTCAACTCCCAATTCAATGGAGAAAAAGAGGGTACAATTAGCAACAAAGCAGGGGAAACGCAGCATTACAGCCGAATCACTTTCTGTAGCTCAACCCCCAGCAACCACTGGCTTGTTAGAGCCAGGTCTAAAGTGTCAGGCACGAACAATGCGCCGTGATAAATTACTCTCTTCAAACAGCTGCACTGCTAATTTTCAATTATACACACAAATGGCTCTCAGATTGGAAGAAAATGGAGTGCACGGGGAGAACAGTAGTAGATTTCTATGTTTGTTTGGTAGTGAGTGTGGAGGCGGGAGAATGACATTTTGAAAAGAAAGCCATAGTGAGGAGTCAGTGTTTGAACTTCAGAAGATGAGCCGTCCTGAGCCTGAGGGAGACCTGTGGTTTCCTCGCTCAGCTCTGGGCTCTAAAAGGCACGAAATTACAAGTTACTTTCCTTCGTGGGTTTTTTTTTGGTTTGTTTTGTGACTGTCACCCACTTCATACTGGAAATTCCCTGCTGACCCGTGTTGGTAAGCCCACTGGGAATCACAGAGGTTCGGTTGCCTTGGTCCCCTTGCCATCTTTGTCCCAGATCCCCCCCGACCCCTCCGTCTCCCGTCGTTCTTCCTTAGTTCCCGACGGCCTAATGGTGCTGGAGCCCCCTCCTCTCGCTCCATTCACCCCATCCGTCCCACCTGCTCCTCGTAGCCAGAGCTCAACACCACGGACTCTGCACACACCTCCTCCGCCAGACAGAAAACATTCCCCCTTTCGGACGAGAGAAAAATTTTAGAAATCTCACTTTTTTTCTGAACAAGATTTTACCTTAAGGAATATTAAAACTCGGTTGGTCTTCCCTCTCACATGGAAACGGGTTTCAGAAGATATTCTTTCTGATTTGGTTTTCGATGCGGAGATGAGCAATGTAAACCAACACACATTATTATTCTTGTTTTTTTCACCTGGGTGACATCCCTGTGCCTTAAGCGCTAGCGTGTTTGGGGGTTGCTTGTAGAATTAGACGTCCCTAACTCTTTCAGGGAAGATGTGCGTGGACCTGAGCCCCACCTGCGCTACCCCGCACTCAGCACCGCGCAGAGCCCGCGCTCCGCCACTGCCTATTTTTTGACGGTAGCTATTTTATAAAAGACAAAAGGAAAGGGTTTGCTTTCAGAAAAAGACCTTTGCAAAAGACCCGAATGGCGGCGTGAATTAATTTTCTTCCAGAAAACACTGAAACCAGTTCTTGTGGAATCTGTTTCTGTTTCGTGCTAAGCAGGAGATGAGAGCCGCAAGTGTGGGAGGCGGGCTGTTCCCTTGACGTGGCCAGAGTAGCTGCTCCTCTGTCTCCTGTAGGGGTGGTGTTGATGGATCTTCCTGCATTTTTCATCTTGAAGACACCACAGATCTCCTGCCTCCATCAGCGAGTCCATTGTGTTCCCTGACAAGGCCACGCTCGTCTTTGGGCGCAGTCTTGGGAGACAATCCCCCCTCCTGATTGAAACAGGTGCTGATTCAAGCTAGGAGCTTCCTTTGACTACAACAGCCCAGAAGAAGACAATAAGTGGGCCTCATCTGCTTAAGGGCCACACATTAACACAGTACAATCATTGGGCTAGATGAGGATAATGGCCATTAAAATGTTCCGATTTCCAACCATTTTCTATAAGATTGAATATAATGTAAATTAATGTTCAAAAAAGGGGATTCTGCTATGGAAATTGATTTAAAAAGACCAATCATTTTAGGACGGTGTGCTGGGGGAACCTCTTTTAAAGCAGTCTTCCTCCACCAAGGAAAAACTGTGAGCATTATATATTTGAGTTAGGAATATTACCATTCAGAAAAGACTGGAAAATTTAAAAGGCCCATCCATTAAAAGTTACTTTTCTTGATGCAGGGGGAAAAGGCTGTTGAAAGATGGGGGGATGGTGGTGATATTGAGTGAAAAATGCATTTTTTTTTTTTTTTTTTGCTGAAGTGGGATTTTACTCCTTTTACTTTATAATCGTTACAGAAATTTAAACCTCAAACCATTTCAGCCCAAGCTTATACTAAGCTTGTTAGTGGTTTCTGATGCTGTGGCCGATAATGCCGCAGCATTACCATAAATCAGCAGAATTAACTATGATCTTCAGAAGCATGCTTGAAAGTGGGTGACAGAAGTCTGCAATTTGGTGCTCTGAATATTATGATAACATTCTATATTAAATGTTCATAATCTACTTAAAGCTGAGCTTCAAGTACATTTTGTATTTGTGCTTTGCCCAACGTTAAAAAGCCAGGAACAATTATTACAACCCATGTGAGGCTTTATTGTTTGCAAATGCAGAATATAAAAATATATGATCAGGTATGTACCAAGTGGCTTTTTAGTTAATTTTTGTAAGTGTTCATTTTTTCATTTAAATGTGGTTACTGCTTTCTCCACTGAAGAACTGGCTTAAAACTGTATTTGTATCACATTGCCATTTACGAGGAAAATGAGCTATAGATTCAAATACATTTCAGGTACTATATTGAAAACTTATAAAATATGCATTAGTCACTCTGCCTTCTACATCTGATGTCAGTTTTCATATAATATTATGACTTGAAAGCAAAGGGTTCACTTTGGACAGTGAGTCCCAGAAAGTAATACTTTACCTTTATATATACAATAATTAATGCCCATAATATGTTTTTTGCAAACTGTCCATGCCCCTGAAGGTGTAGTCTCTGACTTGGTCCCAGAGTGACCTAGTTATAAGCAAACTAAGGTTTATTTCTTTATTGCCTTTGTTATCCTGTGCTAAATTGCACACATACCAGAGTACACTGATCCATGCTGTAGAGATACAAAGAAAATATCTAGGCAGTCATTCACAGCAAATGGATAGAAAGCGAATTTTTTTCTACACTGTTTAAAAAATATGATTGTTTATTGCTTGAAGGGAAACCACCACCTCTGTTTAAGCTTATCCCTAAGTGTACCTACGTAGTATAAAGTTTGCACAGAACGATCAATAATTGGCTAATTTAGGAGGTAAACGAATGAGACACTGCGATTTCTATCATGCAGTTTAACGGACTAAAATGAAGAATGATGCAAAACGTCAAGGCAACTTTATTTCCCACTGATTTTGTGCTAATGTCAGGAAGATAGAGTTTTGATAGTACTTTTCATTCACTATGGTTATATAGAAAAGCAAAGCTCATCTAAACCAGATCCTAAATGGGATTAAATATGATCTATTTTAAGTGGATAATCTTCTAAAAACCTCATAAATGTCTAGCCCTCAAATGCTCTCAAAGAAGCTCTGCCTCTCGGATCTTCGCTGGGGACGCAGGAGGAATCTGAGTCCTTGAGATTCCTCAGCGTAGGCGCTTTCTCCAGCTCACCCTCCCTTCCATCAGCACCAAGGGACGATTGCCAGCAACCCTCCCTCGTGTCCCTGTGCCCATATTTCAGCCATAAAAGGAACACAAAAAGGTCCATGAAAGCACTTTAAAAAGAGAAAACTGCCATATGCCTGCAAAATACACAACAGAAAAATGAAATAATCGTAATAATCACAATTAATTAGTACCTACTAAGTGCTGCAATGTGTAAATGCCTTACATGTAACACCTTTGTTACAAACAGCAAAGTAGGCACCTTGGGTGGATGAGGAAATCAAGTCTCCAGGGAAGTTAAGTAATTTAACTACAATGTATAATGTGAATCTAACAGTTTGATTCTAAAGCCTATATTTATTTTATTTTGTTTTATTTCTTCTTAGTATTATTTTAGAGGTAGGATCTTGCTCTGTCATCCAGGCTGCAATGCAGTGGTGGGACCATACCTTGCTGTGGCCTCAGACTCCTGGGAGCTGGAACTATAGGCACGTGCCACCACTCTCATAAAGCCCGTAATGTAAATCACTGGACTACTCTGGCTCTCATTACTTACATATATTTACTATATATCACAATTATTTAAAAATAATACTCCAAATTATATGATCAGTGTGTTATATTATCACATAAGAAAAAATAAGGATTTTTGATGTGTTTTCTTTCCAAGGGAACAAGATTTGGGAGATATTTATCTCTTACTAGGTGATTGGGAAAGGAGGGAAAGAAACAGAGGCCTGGAGTTCTAGAGATCACTCAGTCAGGAACACACACAAATTAGCTGAGCATGGTGACCATTACCTGAGTAGTCTGTAGTTCCAGCTACTCAGGAGGCTGAGCAGGAGGAAGCCGTTGCACTCCAGCATGGGCAACGGAGTGAGACTATGTCTCTAGAACAAACAAAGATTTTGCTTAAAAAGATATGCTAATATGCAAAAGAGTATTCATGCAAGAATTCACCAAGGAATCAATGCGACAGAAAGCAAAATCTAGAATAAGATCAGTGTACACACGGGGATGTGGTTATGATGAGGGCACATTTTAAATCAGTGGAATAGAGGGAAGAGATTCAATCCAATTGGTTGCCTATTTGGGAAAAAAATGCAGTTACACAAAAATGTCCAGAAGGATTAATGATTTAATGTAATAAATAACCACTTAAACAAATACATAAAAATGCCAACAAATGAACACCAGAAAAATCCTAGGAGAAAATACAGGAGAATGTTTTTCATGATCTATAACCAGGGAAGAAATTTCATCAAAACACAAAACCACCAAGTCATAAATAAAAGAATTGACAAGTTGACATAAAAATAAAAATTTTTTCTACAGTTAAACAATGATCTATTTTAAACAGTTAAAAGATGGCTCAGACCCCATAGCACAATGGTTACAGCACCAGCCACATGCACTGAGGGTGGCGGGTTAGAGCCCAGCCTGGGCCTGCTAAACAACAATGTCAACCGCGACAAAAATAGCCAGGCGTTGTGGCAGGCACCTGTAGTCCCAGCTACTCAGGAGGCTGAGGCAACAGAATTGCTTAAGCCCCAAAGTTTGAGGTTGCTGTGAGCTGTGACACCACAGCACTCTACTGAGAGTGACATAGTATAACTCTGTCTCAAAAACAACAACAACAAAAAAAAGGCGGTGCCTGTGGCTCAAAGGAGTAGGGTGCCAGCCCCATATGCTGAAGATGGCCGGTTCAAACCCAGCCCGGGCCAAAAACTGCAAAAAAATCAAAAAACAAACAAAAAAATGTTAAAAGACAAGAAATAGATTGGAAGAAAATATCTGCAAATTTATCACATATGAAAAAAGAAGGATTCAAAGGAATTATTCAAAGGAATAAATAAGGATTCAAAGGAGTACAACCCACAACATGTAAAGTTCTACAAATCCAACAATAAAAAGAAAAACATTCCCGTGGGAAATTGAGCATAAAATATGGAGAGGCAATTCATTCTTGTAAGCTGAAAAACAACTAAGTAGTAAACATAGAGGCATAATCTCACTAGCATTCAGGAAAATGCAAATGAGAGCAAGTTACCATGTTTGTTTTACCTATCAAACTAATAAAAATAGAAAAGCCTATTCTCTTTCTTTCTTTCTTTTCTTTTTTTTTTTTTTAGAGACAGAGTCTCACTATGTCACCCAGTAGAGTGCCATGATGTCACAGCTCACAGCAACCTCCAACTCTTGGGCTTAGGCGATTCTCTTGCCTCAGCCTTCTGAGTAGCTGGGACTACAGGTGCCTGCCACAACACCCGGTTATTTATTTGTTGCAGTTTGGTCGGGGCTGGGTTTGAACCTGCCACCCTGGGTATATGGGGCCAGTGCCCTACTCACTGAGTGACAGGCCAATGAAAAGGCTGCCCAGAAAAGCCTGTTCATGTCTATTGTTTATGAAGATATGTAGAGAAGGGTACATTTGGCACTTTGGTAGACTATGGAGTTGATATTATACCCATCAAAATTAAAGATGCACAAACTATCCTACCCAGAAATTCATTTCCAGACAAAATCCTACAAAAATAGTTTGTGTGTATGCAAAAAGATGTAGTTGTGTGTCACTTAACAATGGGGATAGGTTCTGAAAAATGCATCATTAGGTAATTTTGTCGTGGTGCAAACATTACACATGGAGCATACTTACACAAACCCAGACGACAGAGCCTACTAGCACCCAGGCTATCTGGTCTAGCCTATTGCTCCTGGGCCACGAGCCTGCACACCAGGTTACTGTACTGAACACTGTAGGCATTGTAACCCAATGCTAAATATTTGTGTATCTAAATATAAAAAAGGCACAATAAAAATACAGTATTATAATCTTATGGGATCACCATCACTTATGCAGGCTGTTGCTGATTGAAATGCTGTTTCTTGTAATAAGAGAGAATTAGAAATATACTGAGAGTTCATGTGTGTAAGATATATCACACATGGAATATTATGCAGCCATTAATAAGAATGAGATAGATCTATGGAAAGAGAGTCACTGATTTGAGAAAAAAAGGCAAATCTCAGAATAATACTGATGGTGTAATTCTGCTTATGTAAAGTCTTGTTATTATAGTATACGTATATATGTGTGTAGTGCGTGGAAAAGCTCTGAAAGGACATACCTCCAAATTGTTAATAATGGGCTGAAGCAAAACTGAGATTGGAAGTTGGGGGATTGTGCGAAGTTTTTACTGTTTTGTTTCCTCCAGGTTTATTAAGGTGTAATTGACAAATAAAAAATTGTATTATTTATGGTGTCTAGTGTGGGTGCTTTGATATAAATGGTACACATTGTGAAATGATTAAATAAAGCAAATTAATGTATCCCTCACCTCGTATAGTTTTTTTTTTGTGGTGAGAACATTTAAGTTCTACTCTGAGCAATTTCAAGCTTACAATATGTTATTATTAACTACAGTCACCATGCTGTACACTAGATCCCAGAAGTTACTCATCCTGCCTGAGACTTTGTACCCTCCCCCCCAGTCCCTTGTCCTTGGAAGTCACCATTCTACTCTCTGCCTCTATGCACTCCATGAAGTTTCCACTCTTTGTACTTTTATATTGTTTGAATGTGTGTGTGTGTTTTTTTTTTTTTTTGAGATGGAGCCTCAAGCTATCCCCCTGGGTAAAGTGCCATGACATCACAGCTCACAGCAACCTCCAACTCCTGGGCTCAAGCGAGTCTCCTGCCTCAGCCTCCCAAGTAGCTGGGACTACAGG
>NW_003852473.1:132233-133410 GCF_000181295.1 Otolemur garnettii
TGGATAGAGTACCATGGTGTCATAGCTCACAGCAACCTCAAACCCTTGGGCTCAAGCAATCCTCTTGCCTCAGTTTTTCATTTTTTGTGGAGACAGGGTCCTGCTCTTGCTCAGGCTGGTCTTGAACTTATAAGCTCAGGTGCCCTACCTGCCTCTGCCTCCCGGAGTGCTAGGATTAAATATTTCTTTTCATAAGAGCTATAGTTGTTAATTCTTTCTTATAGTTTGGCACCTACTTAAGAGAAAGGGCTTTGGTGCCAGATGTGTGAATTAAAGTTCCAGTGGCAAACTGCTGAACCTTGGGAAGCCTTAGTTTCTCAGCGTGGAAAATGGATTTCTGTCTTACGGCACTGTCATGAGGATTAATGGGGCCATGTGTATAAACCATGGAGCTGGAAGCCTGGAAGTTCAGATGAATGGCGACTTTTATTTTTTGTAGCTTCACGACAACTCTGCAGTTGTAAAATAAGAACTGTTTTAACTGTAATTTTTTACAGATGGAGAAATTCAAGCTCAGCAAGGTTAAATGGCTTCTACAAGATCATACAGAATCAGGGTTTAGAGTCCAGATCTGACTTCTGGTTCTGTTTCTTAGAAGCCGAAGAAACTGAAGGTTGGATAATTTTTGCTTCAAAAGTTGAGTTTTGAATCTGCATTTTAGAAACTACCACTTTCCCCTGTGAAATGAAAGAAAAAGAATAATTTTTAATGGAAATTGGCATTGAGGGAACAACAATAACAAAAAACCTTCACCAGCGCTACATAATTTCCTATGACGTGCTTTGCCTCTAATGTGAAAATATTGGTCATTACTGGAACCCTACAGCAGTGAAAGGAACAAATCCCGACTCCATTCTGATTCAAAAGATCATTTCTCCCTAACCGGCCACCCCGTCCTGAAACCTCCGCTTTCCTCTTCAGCTGGCAGAATCCTCGGATATCGCCCTGCTACAGCTCTCTCCTCCACACCTGTCTCATGGATTTTCTGTCCTTAATTCTTGCTGCTTTTCCCACATTTGGGGCTCTCCTACAAGCTTAGCCCCGAGGACAGATAATTTCCTTGACAACTTATAAGACAAGAACAGGTAGAGCTTTGAGATACCGCCAGAGATATGAAGAAAATATTAAAATATAAAATGCTGAGGTTATCATCAATCCATTAGGGTGTCACTCTCCA
>NW_003852473.1:134354-153187 GCF_000181295.1 Otolemur garnettii
TAAGGAATCAATGTTAGGACTGAACGTTGGTGGGTAGCTTAGAATCTGGCTGGGCAGAGCAGAGAGGACCTAGAAAATCTCCTGACTTTTTGGAATGATGGGGCCCTTGGGAAAGTACAACCAACGAGGATATCCAGAGAGAATGGAGATACCAACAGGTGACAGTCTGGTTAGACAGCAACTTCTGGGGGGGACGGCAGATGTCCTCAGAGATGTCCTCAGAGATCAGCAGAGAATTCTAGACGAGGAATTAGATGGAGATTCAGGAAATAGGAGGCAAAAGTGGAAGCAGGTGGCTGGACCTCACTCTTTTCGGCTAGATTCTGGGGTAAGCCTCTAGCCAGGAGGAGAGGCTCTGGTGTAGAACTGGGGTCTGCAAGAAAGGAGAGGAGGCCAGTCCAGGTACAAGGGAAGACTTTAATAGAGGGGAAAGGAGAATGGAGACTGGCCGGGAGTCAGCTCAGCTCCCACACAGTTGAAAGGCTTTTATCAGCCTGGAAGAGGGCAGTGAGCTGGCTTACTGCCTGGGGCTCTTCTGTACTGCGGATCAGGGTTATGGGCTTACATTTAGGGTCAGGATAAGGGCAGGATATTTCTGGGAATCCCAGGAGGAGATTGCTGGTTTCTGACCCGATTTTCTAAAATGGCTGTACTCGTGTCAAGGGGATGAGAATTCCTTTCCCACAAAGAATACAGAACAGGGCATTAAGTCAGGACCCAGTTCTAGGGTACTAGAAACAAGATAGAAGGAAAGTTACCAGAATTAGAGTGCTAAGCACCTAAGATAATGAACTAGGATTTTAAAATTGTATCTGCTTAGACCAACCACAGGACAAGTTCTAAAACAAGCTGCACCCTATTCTGACCCTGTTTTGGTCAGGTAGGGAAATACACTGAATGATCACATAAACCAATACAGAAGACATTTATAAAAATGTAATTGAACGGCACACATTTAGTTTATTAAAGGTGATTTGCTGGGGGTTTTCCTCCAAATTTATTTACTGGGAGGATTTTTGCAGGTGAAATTTAATGTGGCTTTGTACTGAGAACATTCAGAGAAGCAGTAACATTCCTTTTGCTTTGTTTTGCAGTAATTATTTTCTAACTATCCCTCTATTACGAAACTATTTTGTATCCTAAGAGCATTCGCTTAAGTTATGCTTTGGCAGATAGAGAGAAATGGCACACGGGTGAATAGTTACAGCCTTATTACAAGCGCTATGCAGTTCTTATGACTCTTTGTCTCTTTAAGCTAATATTTCTGTGATGTGGACCTGACAATCCTATTTTCACAAAAAGTCCTACGATCAGGGTGGTCTGGTCAGTCCAGAAAATCAAACACAGAAATTCAAGTCTTCAGGCCTTCCCCTTGCCATGGAACTAAAACTGGGCCCCTAATAAAAACATCTTGAACGACCCAGCAATGGCTTGAGCTTTCTTTTGCGGCCATCAAGTCTTCAAGGACCTGCTTCCCTTTTGCAGATGGTTTTCTTCAAGACTTCCAGAAAGCCAGCAGGGCAGCAGACAAGTTTTATGAGGGATTTCGATCTCCATTACGTCTTCTGCACACTTCTAAGCAAGAAAAGAAGAAGGAAGAAATGGGAGGGGCATTTTCCGTGGTGAGATCCGTTGAGTTTTTGTGCCAGTTGAAGACTACGAATTAATGCTTTTCTGATATTCCTAAAATTAAAACCCCATGAACTAACCATTTTAGGGTATTAAGCTTTGCTTCAAAATGCATTCTTCACAGATGAATCAAAGGGCCTAATGCATTTGCTATTTGGGAATAACAAAGCATGAGATGGCGCATAGGACTTATACATTTACATAAGAAGCAAGAGCTGGAAAAGTTTAGGAAAAAACAACAACAGAGGAAAGTACCACTGTGGGACTTGCTCTGAAAACACAGACTTGCCAACTGCTCCTCTTCAAACCACGGCCCGGTTGATGGAAGCTCAGGAGCAAGAAGGTTTTCAGGAGCCTCGACCCAGGCCTTCCCTTGGCTCCCCTGAGCCTCCTCTGGATTGTGGCATTCCCCTTGCCCTTGCTGTGTACTCCTGGAAGAAACAAAGAGCAAGAACAAACAAGGGAAAGGAAAAACACTGTGTTTCCCAAGTTTGTACTGTTGATTCAGGTATGAACAGTTGCTATTACTGTAATAGGGAAAGGAGGCTTAGAGTAGCTAGCGCCACGTTGCTTCTGATCCCCTGTGGAGATATCCTTCAGGTTAAAAACTTCTGTTCAGCTCTGCAGGTAGACTAGAAGAAGACAATCACCATTCCTTTCTCAAAACGTAACTCCTAGAGAGATAAGAAAAGTGTACACACAAGTAACAATGACCTTCATCCTCCAAAGTTAACTGACCAGGAACAAAGAAGTTTTGCCAGCCCCTCAGAGCCTCCCTGACACACAGATGCCTGTGGTCCTTGGTCGTCTTTTGTAACCCTCCCTGCCTCCCTAACATAAACCGAAAGTTCACAGTAACCTAAGATGTTTCTGCAGGACGTCAGGCTGCCATATTCTCCATTTGCCCGTTCTCTGATGAAAGTCATTTCACTGCCCCAACACCTTGTCTCTTGACTTAATGACTGTCTTTCTAGCAGGCGGTTTGAGCTAGGACTCAGTTATTTAGGAAAAAAATATCATTTAAAATGGAAGAGAAAAAGTCAAGATATAGAAACTTTAGGAATGTAGGTGATCTAGTTTTAACTTAAAATCAATTCGATTTAGACCTTGCACTCAATGCAATAAAAAATCATCAAAATTACGTATCAATGTGCACAGTCTCTTTTTGCAACAGATCTGCAATCTCCTGTTACCACCTTGTGGCCTTCAAGTAATTCTGCTGAAGAATCATGGAATCATATAGTTTTATACCAATGAGTTAAATACCCTCTTAAGATGGCTAGAATTTGTTATTTTATTTTATTTTATTTTAGAGACAGAGTCTCACTTTATTGCCCTCAGTAGAGTGCTGTGGCATCACAGCTCACAGCAACCTCCAACTCCTGGGCTTAGGCGATTCTCTTGCCTCGGCCTCCCGAGTAGCTGGACTATAGGCGCCTGCCACAATGCCCAGCTATTTTTTTGTTGCAGTTTGGCTGGGGCAGGGTTTGAACCCACTACCCTCGGTATATGGGGCTGGCGCCCTACTCAGTGAGCCACAGGCGCCACCCAGGATTTTTTATTTCTAAAGAAAAAGATCATTATGAGTAGAATTGGTTTTATTTCACCTACATTAAAATTAATTCAGGACAAGAGTCACACTGCATGCTGTCCCTGAGTGAGGGAAGGGTATGTCAGTTAGCATGGGTTCCCTGCATGTGATGGCAGGGCCACAGTGATACAAGTAAAGCATAAACAAGTTGAGGAATTTCTTTCTTTCTTTTTTTTTTTTTGCAGTTTTTGGCCGGGGCTGGGTTTGAACCCACCAGCCCTGGCATATGGGGCCGGCACCCTACTCCTTTGAGCCACAGGCGCTGCCCTCTTTCTTTTCCAAGTAAAATTTGAGTCCAGGTTTGATGTGATGGCTCCGTGGTCACAAGGACTCCAACTCCTTTGTTCTTGCTGTTTGCCGCTCGGAACTTACCCCCTGTCCTGTAATGACAGCTCTGGCTTCAGTCATCATGTCTGTGCTCCGGCCCACAGCAACGAGGAGGACTGGCAGACGATGGAGGCCAAGGAAGGTTCCCAAAGCCACCACAGAGGTCTTCTATGTGGTGCCTCGGAAGCCATCGCTCCTGGCCACAGCTAGCTGCAAGGAGGGCTGGGACTGTATTCTTCATTCTGGGCTGTGACCTGCCCAGCTGAGCACTATTAGGGAGGGAGAAGGTGAGAACCGGTGTCAGAGGAGGCAGCCCTCAGCCTGCGTCTGCGTGACAGCTGGAGGCCTGCTCTAATACCCTCTCTTCATCTTGGTTACTTATTTCTGCACTGTTAACCTCCCGAGTCTCTCACGGATGCAAGTACAGAGCACGGGTTCACATTACAATACGTGAAGTCTGTGACAATAATGGCTGGGGACACCAGAGATAAAAATAGATGATTTCTAACTAAGGAACAAAACAAGGGGCAAAAGGGTCTGTTCAGCTTCCTCTCTCCCTCTTCTCCCCTCTTTCTCTTTCTCACCCACCACCTGCCCACAGTCTTCACACTTTCCAGCTATTTTTTGCCGATTTTTTGGCCAGAGCACCACACTCTTTAGTGGAAACAGTGTAGTCCAGGGAAGAGGAGAAAGACAGTTACTTGTTTTTCTTTTTTTGTTTTTTTGCTTGATAGACCATTTCACAGACAGGACGAATGGTTTTTGTCTAGGGAATTCATGGAGAGAAAGAAGCAGAATCATTTTTATCACGGTTAGCTGAGGAAAGTCAAAGCCTTCTGAGTTTCTTTGGTTATTTCAAACTTTGTTGGATACCTTTTGCTTTCAAATTTTTGCCAACTGAGACATAAAGTTATTTTACTGAGATAATCGGTTAAACTACCAACAGAAACAATGCATACAACCTGAGAGGGTTCATTTGGCATCTAATCATCTTCTGGGTGTAATAAGTTACCTGACTCTGGGGAGCTCTCTGGGGAAATTCAAGGACAATGAAAGATGGAGACTTTATGGTGCCGGCCTTGAGAGTAATGTAAGGACAAATATTATAATATGTTGGTTGATTCATTACTTAGATGGTGGAAGTATAATGTGGTAAAAATAATATACACCCAGAACTGTGGTACTTAAACTTTTCAGTGTGTAATAATCAACTGAGGAGTTAAAGTACCTGTTTCTAATCCAAACCCCCAGAATCTGATTTAGTGCATCTGGGATAGGACCCAAGAATCTAACCATCTGACAAGCATTACGGGGCCAGGC
Organism: Otolemur garnettii; assembly: GCF_000181295.1. Classification (NCBI taxonomy): domain Eukaryota; kingdom Metazoa; phylum Chordata; class Mammalia; order Primates; family Galagidae; genus Otolemur; species Otolemur garnettii. The sequence goes on from NW_003852473.1 coordinate 139,222, forward strand.
TTGGAGGACTAATGACCCAGAGATTCAGGTAGCAGAAGATCGTGAAGGACTATGAAACTTGATGCTGTAAAATTGGATTTCAGTTGTTATCACCATTTACTGACCGTGTGATCTCAGGGAAGCTATTTAACCTCTGAGTTCACTTTCCTTATTTTTAAAATGAGTTAAAATATAATTACCTCGTAGGTTTGTTTTTCAGAGTAACCAAAAAAAGGATACTGGAAACATCTAGCACATTGCTTGGAACGTAGTAAGCATGTAAAAAAAAAAAAGTTGTTTCATGATGTCACACACTGAAGTGCTCTACACAGACTGTTTGCCCCAAAGCTCCATCACAGTTTAAACCCCTGAAATTTCCATCAGTGAATCAGGCCTTTTGGTTAAAACATTGTCTTTAGAAAATACCTATTGCCAGACAAATAAGTCACTTGGTGACTAATCTTTACCTAGTGCATCCTGGATTGTGTTCTATAGGGCAGGGGTCCTGTGGGACATTATGAGGTGTATTTAAACCAAAAGAGCTCATGGTCAAATAATTTTGGAAAACACTAAATTAAACAAAATTAACAAAGTTCCTCTAGTACAAGACATCTCTGAGCCTTTGTTATGTTAATGCTTATTTTGAGTCTGGGGGGGGTTGTATAAACATTTTCCAAATTTGATAGGAAAATCTCTTTTTATGTAGCTTCTCAGGAGGTTTGGGTCTGCAGAACATCTGGGAAACACGATGATATAGTTCCACACACTGAAAGTTTAGATTTGCTAGCAGAGAGCAGTGAGCTATGAGAGAGACTAGGGTGGGATTGGGAGGGTGGGAGGGAATAGGAAAAGGTGTGGGACCTGGGAGTCAGCCAGGGGAGGACAAGTTTAAGAGAAGAGTCCAACAGCAGCCAACCGGCCTGGAGTTTGAGGCCCCAAAATGAACTTCATAAGACTTGAAAGTCAAAATGCGTTAGTTACAATTTAGTCCAGTACCTCTTGGTTGGACTAAAGATAAGAAAGATAAGCTCTGTATTATCTTTCTCTGTTCTTCTATTTACCTTCACTTACAAGGAAAGTTCATTCTTTCTCTCCCTAAAGAGAACCCTTCATTGGCTCTGTAACATATGCCAGGCATTAGGTTTAGAACTGAGAATCAAAAGATGAAGAAGATATTTTTTATGTCCTTGAAGGGAGAAATACAGGCAAAAAGATGCATATGAATACAGTCCTGTGGTAACGCTGATGAAGTTATCCACATCACCTGTGGATGGAGGATGACGGGAAGCATTCATGGGGTTTGGGTGTGTCAGGAAGATTTCACATATAAAGTTATGGTCGAGCCAGTTCTTCAGAGAGAAAGGCTTGCTTGAAATGCTAAGACTTGCAAGCTTGACATAGAATAGTGTTCTAGAGGACAGAACCTCAGTAGAAGCAGAGGACACGTGATTTGATAGGAACACATGGTTCTTTATGAGGCAAAAGTCTAAGGGTAAGTTCTCAAAATAAGGACACTAAAGCCTCCCTATAACTGAGAAGTCTTTTCCCTCCGTGACATAGAGACATTTATGGAAAAAGTTAGCACTAAATCTAAGGCTCTCTAATGCCACACTCCCTCTCAGGTGCGTCTTCTTGGGAACCCATATTGTCACTGATGAGTCTTGAGTAGATTGTCTATACTCTTTATCTGGGCTGGTTCTTGATCCGAATGCCAATCTATTTTCATCTGAAATCAACCATTCATTCAAGGAGAAGGAAGTATGAGTCTTATGCAAACCCAATGTGAAACTTTCCCTGACTACTCTAGTTCAAAGTTCCATTTTCTTTCCTGAATTTACAAAGTAGTTGTGGTCTAAAACAGCATTAGACTCATTCACTGGTATTGCATCTTATATGGGAATTATCCCTGAAAATTTATTAAATTGACATTTAAATTGATAGGATCTGGGCACACTGAAGTTCAAAAACCAAGAATTAGCTAGTTGTTTTGTTGTTGTTGTTTGCTTATTTACTTTTTGCCCTGTCTCTCTTCCCTGGGGCAGTGGAAACAAGAGTTTCAATTTAACTATAGACTGACAAACAGAGAAAATGAGAATTTCTCCCTTAAGGGAAGAATATGAAATTTGGGAAATTATATGAGATTTGAGGCCACGGGACATGTCTACCCTCCCTGGTTTCTAGTATTATAAGTGGTTTGTTGGTTAGTTTGAGGAGACAAGAAAATACATAGAATTAGTACAGGGAAGCTTTTTTTTTTTGAGACAGAGTCTCAAGCTGTCACCCTGGGTGGAGTGCTGTGGCATCACACAGCAACTTCCAACTCCTGGGCACAGGCCATCTCCTGCCTCTGCCTCCAAAGCAGCTGGGACTACAGCACCTGCCACAATGCCTGGCTATTTTTTGGCTGCAGCCGTCATTGTTGTTTGGAGGGCCTGGGCTGGATTCGAACCCGCCAAGCTCAGGTGTATGTGGCTGGTGCCTTAGCTGCTTGAGCCAATTTTCCTGGTCAAAAATTTCTCCTCATTGTGAAGCCAGCCAAACAGGCCACCTCTCTGCTTGATAGCAAGTCTCCCTGACAAAAATCTACTCCGGATTTGCAAGGCTTTACATATTTAAATATATTTTAAAAGAAAAAAAAAGAAATTAGATGAAATGAAGCTATTTTTTGTAAAATTCAATAAATAAGAGTCTTAAAATACGTGTAGATAAAACAGAAATCACCGTCGTCTATAGCCCTGCGAGTCACTAGTTATACACCTCCCAGTGCTGTTTGACAACATGTAGAAGAGAACCGAGGATGCTGATCCTGCCAATGGCTGTGGCTTTAGGCGAAACTCTGGCCACACGCTCTGCCGAGTTGCCTCTGATTTTCTCATTTTAACAATCGCACTAAATTCTCGGTAAATTAATTTTCCCTCAAAGTGAAAGGTTCTTTTAATAATTCCTTGAATGTTCACATCATTGTCATTAATGGGCTTTGTTCTGTTCGCTGTAGGATAACTTCTTTATGCAGTTGTCTTTTCAAAAGCTTTCTTTCAGTGAATAGACATCACAGTAAGTCACTTGAAAAATCTCCTGTAAATATGAATTTTTTTTCAATCTTATCAGCCATTGTCTCATAATTTTTTTCCTATAATTCTGACTTGGAATTACAGAAACCCTGGTCATGAATACCGGGTCAAATTCTACACTTGTAGCTTGCAAAAGCAATTTGGTAATAAATACAGACCTTATTGTAGTTAAAAAAATCATAAAGCATCAGTATGATTTAGCATTCTGAAGAATTTACTTTGTAAGTATCTTTTGTTCTCATCCTGTACTTTGAGATTTAAACTGATGATACCCGATAAAAATATGCAGAGTTAAGAGTTCAAGGCACTGTCACTTCTGGAGACTACATTCATGAAAAGAATATATATATTTTTAATTACCAAGAAAGAGATGCAGAGTCTGGTGTTTAGATGTGTTTAGATGCAGTGAGGGATGCACCTGGCAGAGTCAGTATTGCAGCTCTTCCACTTCCTAGATATGTAGCTTGGTTTTTCTTATTTATAAATTGGGGGTATCGTAGATATGTAAAGGTTTTTATAAAAATTAAACGAGGTAGCCCATAAAAAGTGCTTAGCACAGTGTCTTAAACCTATCCAGATAGCTGTTATATTATTTATTTTTCCCTATTATCTTGGGATATTATAGAATTTAAATCCAGGAAAGCAAATAATTCCAGGAAAGACAATTTGGAAATTTTTTTTTATGGGACCCCCCCCAAATCATTTTTGGGAGTAATCGTTCTTTCCTATGGGAGGACCAAGTGAAAACATAACTTTTCCAAGAGAAATATATGATTATATGTCATTTTGAGTCTTCCAAGAGGCTGGCCAGCCATGCAGCAGGTCAAACCCACACTCCCAGTAGTTTTTTACTGAGGAAAACACATCACCAAATGGATTAAGAATAAACTTACAGGGCCAGGCTTGGTGGCTCACGCCTGTAATCCTAGCACTCTGGGAAGCCAGGGTGAATGGATTGCTTGAGTTCAGGAGTTCAAGATCAGCCTTAGCAAGAGCGAGACCCAGTCTCTAAAAAATAGCTGGGCATTGTGGTGGGTGTCTGTAGTCCCAGCTACTTGGGGGGCTGAGGCAAGAGAATTGCTTTAGCCCGAGAGTTAGAGGTTGCTGTGAGCTGTGACGCCACAGCACTCTACCCAGGGCAACAAAGTGAGACTGTCTCAAAAAAAAAAAAAAAAAAGGAACAAATTTATAGGCTATAAACATTTTATTTTTCCACAGGCTAAATATATATTTGTCTCTAGCTCTTATTGCATGCAGTGGAAATTAAATTCCTAGTTTCTTCATATTTGCATCTAAATCTGGAAGCATTTACGTGGCACTTCCTCTGTTAGGAGCTAAATGTTATGTGTCCTCTCCTTGCTCCCACCAAATTCTTATGTTGAAGCCCTAACTGCCAACTTGGTTGTATTTGGAGGAAATAAGTAATTAAGGTTAAATGAAGTCATGAAGGGGGGGTCCTAACATGACAGGATTCGTGCACTTGGAGGAAGAGACCCCAGATAGTTTCTTCACGCTCTCTCCCCTCCTCAGGAGGGTCTGCCCAGAAGCCAGTCCCCGGCAAGCCAGGGAGGGGACCTCATTAGAAACAGAGTCTGGAAGAACTTGGAACACACCTTCCCAGTCTCCAGAGTGAGACAACAAACCTCCGTTCTTTAAATTACCTCGTCTATGGTACATTGTTAAGGTAGCCCGAGCATATTAGGATTTCTGGGGCTTGGCTCCACGAGTTGGGGGCAGGCCTCATTCTCCAGTCTATTTTAAATATCCACCACTATTGCTCTCTTTCCCAGTCTATTTTAAATATCCACCACTATTGCCTCGTGCTTTCCTGGGCCTGGACAACCTCTCTTTAGCCTTTGGGGTAAGATGATTATATCTCCTTTTCTTGTCTCTTTCCAATTTATTTATTTAATTTTAGAGACAGAGTCTCACTTTGTCACCCTCAGTAGAGTGCTGTGGCATCACAGCTCATAGCAACCTCCAGTTCTGGGGCTTAGGCGATTCTCTTGCCTCAGCCTCCTAAGTAGTTGGGACCACAGGCGCCCGCCACAACGCCCAGCTATTTTTTGTTGCAGCTTGGCCAGGGCTGGGTTTAAACCTGCCATCCTTGGTATATGGGGCTGGTGCCCTACTCACTGAGCCACAGGCGCCACCCTCCAATTTATTTTTTAATCGGTAAACCTTATGTCTCAAGTCCTTAAAACTAGATTTTGGAAATGCTTTAAATTTAGACTTTGCAGGCAAAGTCTGATGTGTTTTATTATGAGGCAAAGAAATGTAATTCACTAGATATTTGATATTAAGGAATTATTGTTTAATGTTTACATAGGATAATAATATGGTGGCCATATTTTAAAAGATGAGCATCTTCCAATTACTACATTTTGTACAGCAGATTGGTGTAGAAAGAAGAAGTCACAAGAAAGCCTTTATCTTTTAGAAATAGAAACTGAATATTTTTGGGTAAAATGATATGATTTCTGGGATTCGTTTCCAAAACTTTAGAGCAGAAGAAGAGTGTTAAGTGCAGAAAAGTTGGCCTTGAGTTTATGATTGAAACTGGGTGGTACGTTCATAGGAACTTATTGTAGTAATCTCTCTGCTGTTGTATTTGTTTGAGAATTTCCATTATAAAAACATGCTGTCAGAAGCCATCAGCTCTAAGAGCAATTAGAAAACAGAAACAGAATGCCTCAGTCCTCTGTGTTCTGGTAGGCTATTACTCCTTCCCTGAAATAACCCAGAGTTTTCACTAAGTGGGAAGAGTCATAGAGTGAAGTAAGATCCTTGGAAGGGAGAATATCTCAAACTTTCAACCTATCACACAAATCAACCAGCCGATCTAGACCTTAAAATGGATAAACATGATTAAACATTGAATCACTGGCTCGGTGTCTGTAGCTCAAGCAGCTAAAGCACCAGCTACATACACCAGAGATGGCCGGTTTGAATCCAGCCTGGGCCTGCCAAACAACAATGACAACTACAATCGAAAAATAGCTGGACGTTGTGGCGGGTGCCTGTAGTCCCAGCTACTTGGGAGGCTGAGGCAAGAGAATTGCTTGAGCTCAGGAGTTGGAGGTTGCTGTGAGCTGTGATGCCATGACACTCAACCCAGGGCAACAGCCTGAGGCTGTCTCAAAGAAAAAAAAATTGAATCATTGATTCTTTGAATACCCTTTGGTTATTAATTCTGCATGTTAAATGTGCTAGTGATAATGGAAATTTTGGAGCTGCTAAGATATTATGTAGGCTTGAGTAAGTTTTGATTAGTTTTGTTTTATAATATCAACCAGTTAGCCAGCAGTTTGGGGGGGGTATGCCCCTACGTGAGGTATTCTGTGCAGTTTAGCTAATGGGAAATGCTTACCAAATTATGACCTCCATTGCTGAGACTTTGTGGTAGTTGATCTAACTATATTCTGGAAAAAATAACGAGATCTTGTAAGAGAAAGAAGTTGGTGAGTGTAAAGCAGAGAAGCAAAATAAAGTCGTGACTGCGTTCCTGCCAATGTTGAAGATGACCAAGGAGGCTCCTGTGCAGACTTGGATATTCAGTGAAATAGTGGCTGATTTCATTCTTGATCTTTTTCTCTTCTGGCAAGAATTTCTTCATAAAACAATTGTCGAGTACCCATGCAAGGCACTGGACACGAGGACGTAAATAATCCACAAACCCTCAACATAAAGCTCATGGTAGGAAGTGGGGGTACATCTGGGACTACCTCTGATTATCCTTTCGTAGTCTCACTTTTCCAGCATATACGTATGAAGATCAGGAATGAGAAAATCTTATATAAGTTAATTTCTATGGCTCAGCGCCTGTGGCTCAAGTGGCTAAGGCACCAGCCACATACACCCAAGGTGGTGGGTTTGAATCCAGCCCGGGCCCGCCAAAAAAACAACAATGACGGCTGCAACCAAAAAATAGCTGGGTACCTGTGGTGGGCACCTGTGGTCCCAGCTACTTGGGAGGCTGAGGCAGGAGACTCGCTTGAGCCCAGGAGTTGGAGGTTGCTGTGAGCTGTGATGTTATCGCACTCTACCCAGGAGGACAGCTTGAGGCTCTGTCTCAAAAAAAAAAAAAAAAAAAAAAGTCAATTTCTATTTAGTTTGAGCCATTTAAATATGCATAAATTTAGTTTCCTTAATGACAAAATATAGTGAAGACGAACTTTTATCGAACCTCGTAATTTAGTACCTTACTTTTCTTTCATCAATTTGAAATTCAGGGCTAGGTCTGTGGAGAAATGTGTTTTTCTTCTTAATTCATTTTTTTCTCACAGTCATTTCTTCTTTTCTTTACCCCTTATCTACCTGCTAGAGTCACAGTGAGATTTATTTTAATTTCTAAAAGGCACTTCTGTGGGAGAGAAAAAAAAAAGTTACAGTGGAAATAAATGTTGCAATAGGCAGAGTGCCCTCTCTGAAGGACGCTGGAGTAGCTAATAGTCCCCTGAGAGATTACCAGTGGAGTGGTCCTGCCTGAAAGAAAGTGGATGAAAGATCATTACTTCACTTATTATTAATGGACTGCTATTCCCACAAAGATCATCCGGGGGGTGGTTCTGATTGGTCGGCTGATACCATCAAAGGTAGTTTGTTTAGCTGTGTGACTAATGACACTGTTTTCAAGGTCTGCTCACCGAACTTCAATTAGATGGAGGCTGTGTTAGTTAGAGAAGCCTTCTTGAACTCTGCTGAGTTGCAGGAAAGGAAAACTTTTCCATTAACCGTGAAGTTAAAAGAAAAATCCTGTAATGTATTTCTTAACCAGATTAGAAACCAGAACCCTGGTAGGCTTTTGTTTAGCTATTTTGCTGAGAGTGTTCTGCTAAGGCCATGCAAAGAATGAATAATTCACATTGAAAACCTTAGCATTTTACTTAAAAGCCTTATTTTCATTTTTGGAAAATGTGACAGCAAGAATTAGTACCGGCACTTCTGTTTCAATAATGGTGGTGATGTTTAAATGACAACAAATACATAATTGGACTTACATGCACATTTATGGACACAAAAATGTCATTACCTATTTTGGTGGAACATTTTACACTTACTCTCTAAACAAGAAAAATCAGCTTAAGTTGTTTTTATCTATAAGCAATGAATCAGTGTGAGAGGACCTTGTGGCATTCTTACTCTGAGAAAAATATCCTCTTATTTTTTCACTTCTTGATTTTGAAAGGATGAAATTGTTTATTTTAAATAAAACCCTTGATGAGTTTTCCTAAAATGAATGGTAACCCATTTTCATAACATTCCTAAAGGTCTTTTGAAGATCAATAATTAGGCTCCTCCCCAAACTAGAGGATAGAGACCAACCGTAGCATAATAATTTTTTGCTTTCCTCAATTTGATTGAACTGAAGTTGTCTAAATGTGACAGGGTACGAGACTTAGTATTTTATGATGAAATTAGAAGGGATTAGGAAACAATGTTTCAGGGAGAACAGGGAAAGTCGCTGATACTACCTCAAAAACTACAGGAAGAGAAAGTAAAATAAATAATGAAGTAAAAAGAACTACTCTTATCTCAACTGCTGCATAGTTCTCCATTTTTAAAGTAAAGATAATAAATTTAGATATAATAAGAAATATGGTTATGATTTCAAAGACTTGCAATGAACTTCTGTTCTACTCAACCCTGAGTCTTTACATCCCTCCCCTGAATTTTCTGAGACCTATAGGAGTTACTGTCTGCCAGTCCCCTGACATTAAAGTGCATACTTTATTTGTTACCTTGAATTAAGAATCTATTAAAAATCTGGTGCCTTACTAAAGTATTTTCCCAGATGTTGGATTAATTTAAGATCATGAGCTAACATTAAAGGCTGACATGGGTGCTATTTCAGAGTGGCTGCTAAACATTGCCAGGTTTCTCCTGGAGACCGTTTTAGACTGTCTATTAGTTGGGCTATATGGGCAAACTCTCAGAATTAAATATGCAAACCAACTAACAATAGACACGTGCAGATGGCCGTCTTGTCTTTAGTACCTGGAAGGCAGGAATCTTCTTTCACTCTTGCAGTGGCTCATTAAGAATCTGGCTACTAGAAAAAAAAAAAAAAGATGCAGATTTTACATCTTTTCTGTTAACCAGGATAGAGATGGGAGAACATTCTTTTCTGAAAAGTATCACAAGAATGGAAAAGCAAGTATCCAATGTATTCAACAGTCATATGAAGCCGTTGATGAATTAATAATGCCCATACAAGAGAAAAGCTCAATTTAATTCAAACAGGGGGCAGGGAGGAGGAGGGAGAGAGAGAGGAGGAGCGGGGAGGCGGGAGAGGGCTCGGTGTGCTCCTACCTGGTCGTAGCTTACCTCTCCTCCCCAGGTGTAGTCCTACTCGGGCCTTTAATACCCTTACGCCCTTTTTTTCCCTTATCAAATCTAACCCCAAGAAAGAAAATTTTAAACTCTACATCAATTATATTGTTTAAAGGGTTACATCTCTCAGGCACGCATACATATGAGAGCTGATGTAGGTTTCAGATGATAAAATTACCCTTTACTGGTAGAACAGTAGGTCTCAGGAAGCATATTGGAAAAGTTGTTTTGGAAGATGAGGGTGCAGTGAGTGAAGGGGTCTCATCCAGCACCTTGGAAAATACTCCCGGTCTCTTACTTTACTTACTTATAAGATTAGTTCTGGTGAGGCATAACCCCCCTTCTCCAGACCACCTCTCTCTCTCTCCACCTTTACAGTGAAGATCAGAAACCTCCACTAAGAAGCTTTTCTTGATTAGTTTCACCCGGCTTCAGCCAGCCTGTTTAAATTCTGGCCCACTGTTATCATGCTGTTAAGACCTCTGAGGCTCTGGCCCTCCCACTTTTACAGACCTCACCCCACATCACATCACATCAAAATTCACCAATCTATCATATCAATTATATGTATTTTTCCCTGTAAAAATAACTTGAAAGGATTTTGACATTTTTTACATTTAAAATTATCTGGCTATGTATAACTCATTTATTCTAAGATTACAATTTCTTATAATTCTTATACATTCTCAGAAATTTTACTGATGAGAAAATATACCTTAAATCTTTCAATGTAATGAACATTTTATGAATATTAAATTTCATAGGTAATGAAGAAGATATTAATGGGAAAGTTTATGGAAATTTAATTAGACATATACTAACTTATTTTCAATTTTTTTCTCTGTTTTGTGTTAATTTTTTTTTTCTTTACTTTTCAAATCTCAAACCCAGATTCATGGATTGTTCAGAGACATGTGATGTGTCGGGCATTGTTCTGGCTACTGTAATTACAAAGCTAGAAAGACAAAGTACCTGCCTTCAAACAGTTCAGTTTGGGGGGATATTTGAGTAAATAATACCAAAGCTGCGTGATAAGTGCATGAATAAAAATAGACTTAGGAACACGTAGGGGACTGTGACCAATCAAGTTCTCAGGAAGGGTGACTCTTGAGCACAGAGATGACCGACTTCACTCATTTCTACATCGAGGAATCTCTAGCTTTTGACACTTCAAAGAGGATTGTCTCGAGATTATTTTCACCTTCCATTTCTTAATTAACAGAAAATTGGGTTCTTATAGACGTCTGGAACCTCTACCAGACTTGGTCTGAAATAATTTTCAGGTGTCTCCCCTCTGTCGCAGTGATAGAATATGAAGAGCAGGACCATCCAGTTGCATGCAATCTTCACAGAGAGCTGTGGGGGGTGGAGTTGTCATTGTCCCATTTTGCAGGTGAGGAAATAAAACTCCGAGAAGGGAAGTCATTTGCCTAAAGTCACACCCATATCAAAGGGCAGGGCAGGGATTCGATCTTCCATCTGTCGGACTCCACAGCCCTTAAAGCTCCGCACTCCGTAGACTGAAACACTCCGTAGCGCCTTCTGAAACGCTTTCCTGTAGCTGCTGTTCTCTAAGAAATGGTGTGTTCATTTCCTCATTAATTTCCTTTTCTGATGTTGAAAAGTAAAAGGAGCAAACCCCCTCAACCTTCCCTCTACTCAGGAAGAGGTAAAAACTTCTATCAGGAAAAGATAACTCAGAAAAGGAAAAATATTGAGCATAAAATCATCCCCCCCATACTCCCGGCTTCCCCCTCAGCTTCTTTTATGAAATGATAAGCGTTTCCATCCCCACTCTATATTTTTGCCTACCTTAGCAAAAAAATATTTTGCTTGATACATAATTTTTGATAAGGGGAGATTCATCAGGATAAAAAGAACTGTAAATTTCATATACTCGAATGAATTTTAGGATCGTAGTTAAACAGAACAATAGAAGTATTCATATTATAATAACCATTTTTAATGATCCAATTTTAAGATTATGTTAGAAGTTTCTCATCTCTCTTCTGAACCCTCAAAAATGTCGAGCAATAGGTACTAATAGCAAAAATTCCTTAGAGCCCTGAAGATTAGTCTTTGCTGGAAGTTAGGATAATATTCTGTTAGAAGAATTCTGACTTTAGTATTGTGTAAGCTGTTTTCTTAATACATATCTACCCTCTGCCTAGGTGATATTCATGAAATAAGGCATAGATAATGCACTTAGTAACACTGAGCTGAATCACACAAGACATAATTTGTGTGCAATTTCAGGGACTATAAAATAAAGGTTGTTTTAAATATCATGAAAAAACCCCATAAAAATAAAACATTCTAATCAGAAAAAAATTTAAAGGCTTGTGTCAAAAAGGAAAACAATTTACTTGTGCCGGTACCCTTAATAAGTGCCCCAGAGCGTTCCAGTGCTGTTACATTCTCTAATGATATTACAGTATGTGGCACATCTCATCTAATCTGTTAGTAAAATCCTAAAGTCACTTATGCCAGTCTCTAATGCAAGCCAAATGAGTCTTCCCAGTAATAAGAAGCTTCGCAGAATTAGTTTTCGTTTTGCAGAAAATTGCCATTGGGGCTGGCACTTTTATCTAAAAATTTCACTCGTGCATAAGCAAAAAACTCATATATTATTTGGTTACATTCCATCAGTATGAGAAATAACATTGTGAGAATTCTATGCATGCTAATGATATATAGAAATCCACCTGCTTTCAGATAAAATGAGTTTAATTTTCTGTTGCCCACTGCCTGGTTGGCCTTTCATAAATTACTTATGCACAGCTATTATTAAAATAGAGGGAAAGCAAATTAGAAAGTCCTCCTATCTCTCCACTGGATTTAGCCAAGGCAGGGCTGTGACAGCTAGAGTCAGCGTTTTTGAAAAAATTCTGCTCTCTTGAAAAATTTTGCATCTCTATACAATTCTATACCACTGTTGTAAACGTTCTGACCTGCCTTCTTACCAAATTAACCTAAATCCTTTCTATTTTTCAACATTAATGGAATCCTCTAGAGTCCTGCTGATATATATTAAAATATATTTATTGGTTAATTTGAATTCCAGCATTTTGTACCTCATTTCCAGCACTCCTGGTATATCTGAAGAGCCTTGAGCTTTAGCATTAAAAACTTACAAATTAAGATACATACTGTACGTCTTACAATTATCAGATCAAAACAACCTAACTTTTATTGGTGTACAGAATGGCAAATTTAAGTTTTTGATAAAATAGAAAATGAGGACTGTCTACATGAAAGAGTTAATTGGATTTCAAAGAGTGTTTTCTAACTGATGGCAAGGGGAGAATCTTTATTGGTCTATGAATACTTGACCTCTTGGTTTAAGGACAAGTGAACAGTTTTTATTTTCAGAGGGTTTTGTAATACAAAGTTCACACTCACTGAAGATTAATTCCTTTTAATTATTTTATTTGGTTCAGTTATGATTACAAGTTTCCTAGGTGACTGATCAGGTGACCAACTATGTCTCTGAAGGCTGAATAAACATCACTGATGAAGCACTAGCCTTTCAATGGCGTAGTATTAAAAGAGCTATCAAAATGTGTTGAAAACCAACTTCAACAGTAGTTCCTATTGAAAAAGGGGGGAAAAAAAGCTTCCAAAGCATTTCATAAAATTTCAATATAAAAAGATCAGTTTTTAAAGACAATTGCATCCTGTGCCGGGGAGGATGATTGGATTAATCAAATATGTGTATCATACTAATCTAATTTTGAAAAATAAAGAATGCTCATTATTTTCTGTTAAGGTTCTTCTGCATGGCTTTCTGATATAAGCCTTGTCCATAATTAAATGAAGCTTTGAAAAGAGCATCTTGATAGTATAAATTATTAATACAAATAAAAATTACAAGTGAGTATCTGGGCTGCGTATAGAGGGTGAGTTGGCGGGATCTTGGGAAAATGGGGTGGGATAGGGAAGGGACACCTGCGTGTCTCTTTTTTCTCGTCTCTGTTCTGAATCCAAACCAGCCATCTCCTTTCCTTTTGGGGAGAAACATTTTGAACAAAAGTAATAACTGTACTTACAGTATTTTAAAACTAGTGTTCAAAAACAATATCAAGTGAATAAAACCTAGCACCTCAACTCAAAAGGAATATAAATGATTCTAAAAATGATACTACCATAAGATAGAGTAAAATATCATTTTCAAATCTGTCCATAGCAATATTCAAATATTGTCACCTCTCCTTCTGGTAAAGTTCAATGACAAAAATGTTTGTTCCTTGTGAGCCCTGGATGAAAATACTACTTATGTTTCCAATATTATTTCTCCTAAAATTTTCAGTATGTAATTATATAGTCTTATAATGCTTTTCAAATAAATCTCTTCAAAAATTTGTGAGATGAATTTACCAGCAGTAGAGCTTTGTCAAACATCTCATCTACAGGGCAGCTCCTGTGGCTCAGTGGGTTGGGCACTGGCTTGGTACACCAAGTGTGGCAAGTTCGAACCCAGCCCTGGCCAAACTGCAACAAAAAAGTAGCTGGGTGTTGTGGCAGGTGCCTGTAGTCCCAGCTACTCAGGAGGCTGAGGCAAGAGAATTGCCTAAGCCCAGGAG
>NW_003852473.1:153547-153959 GCF_000181295.1 Otolemur garnettii
AAATTAAGAATAGAAACATGGCACAATTATAAAAGGGTCTTTATCTATCAAATGCAATCAATATAATCTGGTTCTTTGTACCCTCAATGAATCCCCAACAATAAAAAAATAAATAAATCAAGGGGAAAAAACTTCTAAAAAAGAAAAAAAAAAGAATAGAAAAATGAATCAAATTATCAGGATAATTCAGGTTAAAAAGACAAAATAAAGCTTTGCAAATAAACTAATCATGTGCTATTCCTCAAACACTTGATTTTCTTCCCAGCCCATTTGTTTTTAATTAATTCATCATTTAATTGATCAGTTGTGTCTTTGCAAAGTTCCCAAGAGGCAGCACACATGTAGTTGTGAAAAGTTATGAACTTATGAATCTAACAGACTTAGCTTTGAATTTAGCTACGGCTTTACTCAG
>NW_003852473.1:154987-156384 GCF_000181295.1 Otolemur garnettii
CACTTGAGCCACAGGCGCTGAGCCAGTAAGTTAGATTTCACTATCGCTAATATTTTTACATTGTACTTTTTATAATTGTGGCTTAATCCATTTTATATTAATGCTATTTGAAGAAGAAAATTTTATAATTATTTGATTTTCATTATGGACTATACCCCTTGTCATTATAAGATGAATTTTTCAATCTTTTCTGAATGCAATTCTTGCCTTATTTGTGTCAAAAAAATGAGATGACAATAGCTTATTCAGAGTTTTTTGTAACAATTAAATGAAATTATGGGTGAAAGTAACTGACTTACAAATATGTAGGTATTCAATAAATATGAGGTGGATTTAGTCAACTGTTGGTGTTTAAGGCTATTTTTTGTGTGTGCTTCAATCTTTTTTTGTACTATAATTGATATGATTTCCGCATGTAACCCATTACTTAACTGATTTACATAACTGCAGGTATGTAAAACTACTTTTTGTTTTTGAAGTACTTTAGATCTATGCTTTTGTGGTACATTGATAAGATCTCCACATGTATCTCTTTAATATGTACAACCATGAGTGATATGGAGAATGATTTATTTTTGAAGAGAGAACAGGGATTTTTTAAACAAGAGAATCCCTGAGTTGCCAATGTAAAAAAATATATATTTGGGAAACCTAGAACAATATAAATTTAGAAATTAAAATTTTCCTCTCCTTTCATTTTTCAAAGACATGTGAATGTGCTGTCTGCCCAGCTTATTCCAATATATGTATACATACCCCTGTATTTATGTTAGAGAATTAGGTCATATCAAGGTCACATTACATTCGGCAAGATATAATACACATTTCCTTTTTTTTTTTTTTTGTCTTTCTTTCACTCCTTCCTTGCTCCTTTCTTCCTTTTCTTTTTTTGAGACAGGATGTCTCTCTGTCACCCAAACTGAAGTGGAGTACAGTGGCCGGATCATAACTCAGTGGAGCCTTGAACTGGGCTCAAAGCAATCCTTTTGTCTCAGCCTCTCCGATAGTTGGGACTACAGGCATGTGCCACCACGCCCAGCTAATTTTTAAATTTTTTTTGGAGAGATAGGTTCTCACTATGTTTCTCAGTCTGGCCTTGACCTCCTGGTCTCAAGTGATCCTCCTGCCATGCCTCCTGCTAGGATTACAGGTGTGAGCCACCACACCTAGCCCACATGTTATTTAATAATATATTAGTGCTTTATCGTGACTTAAATATTTTTATTTTAAATTATGGTTATATTATTGGTGTATTTATATTGTTATATACCATATTTAAATAATGTTTTATTATTAATGCATCTTTTTTAATGGCTACAAAATATTCAATTGTGTGACCTTACAATAATTTACTTAATGATAATTTGCCTTTTTCTTTTCTTTTCTTTTTTTTTTTT
>NW_003852473.1:156717-158264 GCF_000181295.1 Otolemur garnettii
CTGAATTTCTCATTATCTTCTTGGGTTAGATAGTTGTCGACTTTTGGGTCAGTGCCTGTAGCTCAGGGAGTAGGGCTCCAGCCACATACACTGAGGCTGGTGGGTTTGAGCCTGGCCTGGGCCTGCCAAACAACAATGACAACTGCAACCAAAAAATAGCTAGGCATTATGGCATGCACCTGTAGTTCCAGCTCCTTGGGAGGCTGAGACAAGAGAATCGCTTGAGCCCAAGATTTTGTGGTTGCTGTGAGCTGTGATGCCACAGTACTACCAAGGGCAACGTAGTGAGACTTCGTCTCAAATAAATAAAAAAAATTTTTTTAAATAAATAAGTGTAAACTTTTAAAAATTAATTTTTTTTTTAATTTTGGATTAATTTGAGAACACAAATGACTAGGATATGTTGTTTCTGTTTCTTGGGTAAAGTCCAACTCGTAGTTGAGTCCTTACCCGGGGGGTGGGGAGGATGCCATATACCCTTACATTGTGCACCTCACGTGAGAGCTTACTAATCCCTTTTCCCCCTCCCTTTTGTTCCCATTTGAATTCAATTGTGTTTTTCTCTCATGTAAGCATGTAGTTGTTTATCTACCGGTTTTATATTAATATTGAGTACACTGGATACCTGCTTTGCCATTCCTGTGATACTTTACTAAGAAGAATGTGTTTCACTTCCAAGTATCTACAAAAGATGTTAGGGCTCCATCTTTTTATGGATGAATTTATGGTATGCATATACCACAGGTTGTTAATCCATTCATGTGTTGATGGGCACTTGTGAATTGAGCTGCAATAAACATTCTAGTGCAAATTAGAATTTGTGAAATGATTATTTTCTTCTGGGTACATACCTAGTAATGGGATTGTTAGATCAAACACAAGGCCTGCTTTTAGGTCTTAGAAGATTCTCCATACTTCTTTCCATAGAGGTTGGATTAGTTTGCAGTCCCATTGACAGTGTTCTTTTCTCTCCACATCCATGCCAGCATCTGCAGCTTTGGGACTTTGTGATGTGGGCTGTTCTCACTGGTGTTAGGTAATACCTCAGGGTGGTTTTGATTTGCATTTCTCTGATGATTAGGGACAATGAGCATTTTTTCATGTATTGGTTGGCCATTCATCTATCTTATTCAGAAAAGTTTCTATTCAAATCTTTTGGCCACTTATAACCATGCTCATGGCTGTGAAGAATTAACATTGTTAAAATGTCCATACTACCCAAAGCAATCTAAGATTTAGTGCACTCCATATTAAGACACCAATGTCATACTTTGAAGAACCTGAAAAAATAATACTGCATTTCATACTGAATTGGAAAACCCCCCCCGAATAACCAATGCAATTCTAAAAATTAAATAAATTTAGGAGCATCACATTACCAGACTTCAGGTTGTACTACTAGTTGATGGTGATGCATGGTACTGGCAGCAAAATAGAGATACAGACTTATGTAATAGGATAGAAAATCTAGAGATGAAATAAGCCACATATTGCCATCTGATCTTTGGTAAACCAAACAAAAGCATACACTTAGGAAAATAATCTCT
>NW_003852473.1:159241-161831 GCF_000181295.1 Otolemur garnettii
GGGGACAGCTTGAGGCTCTGTCTCAAAAAAAAAGAAAAGATTTTATGAAGAAGAAAGTCCCCCTTGGCAATTGCAGCAACACCAAAAATAAATAAATGGGACCTGATCAAGCTAAAAAGCCTCGCACAGCTAAGGGTACAACAACTAAAGCTAACAGGCAGCCTGAGAACGGGAGAAGATATTTACATGCTACAAGTCTGACAAAGGGCTGATGACGGGAATCCACAGAGAACTCCAACTAATGGAAACATTTCTAAAGTATTTTGGTCAACAACAAACTGTGGAAGAGTTGAGGCACAAGCAGAACTGTGAGAATAGTCTCAAATTTCTCTTTTGTAAGTTTGGCATGTTATTTTTCAAAACTCTTCTAAACTTAATAATTAAAATACTCAATTTCTACCAAAAGTCTTTACTAGTTTCCTGTAAACCACATCAGCACAGAAGATTACCAACAAAACAAGGTGTTTTATTTGCTTTAAATACATTTATTTTTTAAATAAAAGGTTTCTTTTTTCTATTTGGACTTTTTTTTTTTGTAGTTTTTGGCCGGAGCTGGGTTTGAATCCGCCACCTCCAGCATATGGGGCTGGTGCATCCTACTCCTTTGAGCCACAAGTGCTGCCCATCTACTTGGACTTTTTTATTGCTAGTGAGTCTGGCGAATCATGTCTTCTGACCCTTTTTACAATTTATCTTTTGGTGTGTTTTATTTTTCTTATTGACTTATGAGAACTATTTATATGTTAAAATATAAACCCTTTATGTTTTATACTTATTTTGGCCTTTTAATATCATGTTTTAAAATTTACATCGTTTTACATTTGTATGGTAAAAAATAAGTTCTTTCCTTTTCTTTAATAATATAGATTTTAGTACTTATATAAATATCACTTCTAAATATTTCACTCCTAGAAAGCAGAAAATTATTGCTTAAAATTAATTCTAACTTTTTTTTTGAGACAGAGTCTCACTTTGACACCCTCGGTAGAGTGCTGTGGCATCACAGCTCACAGCAACCTCCAACTCTTGGGTTTAAACAATCCTCTTGTCTCAGCCCCCCAATCTAACTTTTTTTTTCTTTTGCTGGAGCCGGGTTTGAACCCACCACCTCTGGTATATGGAGCTGGAGCCCTAGTCCTTGAGCCACAGGCACCACTCAATTCTAACTTTTTATAGTTTTAATTGTTTTATGTTTTATAAAAACCACGTGAAATTTATTTTCAAATTTAGAAAGAAATAGGATGTTTTATTTTCCTCATAGCAGTTCACTTTTTCCAATGTCTTGTATTGGATGAAATTTCATTGATTTGTGATTTCTGACTTATTCTTGGCTGTTTGGATTTATTTATCTTTAGGTATTTTCCCTAATAGTAGGCTCTTTTATGTGATATAAATCTTAGTTATTTTAGTACTATTTTGGCAATGATAATGATTATAATACATGATAAACATGATGATAAGAATTATTTCAGTCAAATCAATGACCCATTTGCTAGGTAATCTTGGGTAAGTTACCTCATTTGGGTAAGTAAAATGGACATAATCTGTAAAATGGGGAGAATATTATCTAGCGAACCTTATATGGAATTCTTAATAGTTGTTCCAACCCAATTCTTTAGTGGCCAATTATGATACTTTTTTTGGGATTAATACATGGGTACAAACTATTAGGTTTCATTGTCTGCATTTGTAAGTAAAGTCTAAATTGTAGTTGAGTCCTTCACCTAGGAGAAATGCCATTTACTATACTCTTATCACACTTCATAGAAATTGGTTTAGATAAGGTTCTGTCTAAATCAATTCGGGCCAATAAAATTCGAGAAAAGTCTTGCCCAGGTCTTCTGGGGAAGAAGCTTCCTGCCTTGTAGAAGATGGCAGGAGTAGCTTTTCCTTGTGTGTCTTTCTTTCTCAGACACACACATGCACATGTGCACACACTGCCCTTGAACATGAACATGGCTGCTGTCGACAGCCATCTTGAGTCACAGAGCAAGCCAGCCTGAAGACAAAGCTGACTCTAAGACAAGAAAGAAAAAAGCTAACATGAAGTGGAGCCTGGAGCCTGGATCTCCCTTTGCCTGAAGCTTGCATTACCTTCGGCAGGTTACTGCAATTTGCAACTGAAAACACCCTGACTGATAGATTATATTATGTCTTCCAAGTCTAGCGTACTAATCGAAGACAGCATAATTCCATTGTGCTATGGGATGTAACAAATGGTGGTTGTCATCAAGATGTCTCTAGGTACAAGGATGTTGCTCCCATTTGCATGAGTTTGCTGATCACACATCTTGTTTAGTAAAAAGTATTTGAGCGTGCAGCTGCACAGTATTTGTTAGAAGCATTACCTATGTAATATGTAGATATAAAACATATAAGGCATAATGTATGTAATGTATGTTATATGCATTATTAAATTCACAAAATAGAATATGAATAGAGAAAAGTGACATAATTAACTTAAAAATGATTATACTTTGTTCACTTATTTGTTATAGAAAACCCCTTTCCCCACTAACATCATTCAGCATTAGCGTCATTAAATATATTTATTTTTTAAAAATTTGCTGCATAACAGATTCCCGGTTCC
>NW_003852473.1:161996-163146 GCF_000181295.1 Otolemur garnettii
GTATATTTATCTCGATGCACAGACTACGGTAGATTATCATATGCTGAAAGCTTGTAGATGAGTCAGGGATTAATTGGTCAACCTTTCAAAATCACAAACTTCCCTCAGCCAAACCAACAAACCTTTTGTGACAGATTGACCTATTTTGGGTACCGCTGTCAATTGTATATTAATATTAGTAGAGTTTATTTTATTTTTTAAGATAAAAGTAAAAATAAAATAGAAAGTCATAATTTCTTCCCACGTCAATGAATTATCTTGTGCTCTGTTGTTTTGTAAGCACCCATGTTAGAATTCATTGATTAAATATCAATTGTGAGCTGCTAAAAGAAAAAAAATTATCAAAGCCTACATGCAAACATAATTTTTTTTTCAAAATAGCCATCATGAGATAATATGTCAAAATAATGGGAAAAGCAAGCCCTAAGGAGTAAACCATTATAGGTGATAAACTGTTATGAATATAGTAAGTGGGCCGTGTTATTCAGGCCAGACCTTGCAGTCACGGTCATAAACTAAACAAGTGTAGTTAGTGCTAATGTAGAAATTGAAGAACAAAGTTAAGTCAACAGTCACTTCTGCTAGTCAGGTGATACAACTAGAAATGTATCATTGTGTAACAAAATCACATCAAATGTTATCTCAAACACTTTCAACAGAGAGCCAATAATATTATTTATTTGTAGAAAGTTTAGCTTGTTCTAAAATTAAGGCAAAAATATAGTTACACCCAAGTACTTGGAATTCTTGGCAAACAAGTTGTTCTGTAAAGTCAAACTATTGCTTCTTAAGTATTAAAGGCTCAACAATCAACCCTTTCCATGTATTGTAATAATTTTAATCAAAAATTTTTCTAGGATGAGTTCAATCGTTTATTTACTAACTACACAATCATTTCCAAGAAATCCTTAAATGACTCCATGCACACATCCTTTTGACCTCTCACTTTACTTTTTATATTTCTGTCTTTTCATTTTCCTGCTATACTGTCATTTCTCATGGGAAAGTATGAGAATATACCACAGCATGTTTGCAGGGAAATATGTTTTTACAGCCCTTCTCTCCTTTCCTGATTTGTTGCTTTAAATCAGTTTTGATTTTGAAACAAGCTAGAAGTGTTGATTAAGAATTAGGTTTGTGGAGGCTCGGC
>NW_003852473.1:163423-168076 GCF_000181295.1 Otolemur garnettii
AAAAAAAAAAGAAAGAAAAAGAACTAGGTTGGTTTCAGTTACAGGCATAAAGTCTTTGCTATGAGCAGAATATATGCATTTTACTGAGTGGGGGTTACAATGTACATTTTAATTGCATTACTATTATTATTATTGGCTTTGGGGTTGGGAGGCCGGCAGAGCTCCAGGCCTCGGTGTGTATAAACTGCTGCGCGGGCACCCAGCGGTCCCTCCTCTGGTTTTTGACTTCATGCCAGTGGATCCCTGCAAACTTTTCAGGTCACTCTATGGATGATTAAGCCTTAAGTCTTAAAGAATAATCATAACACATTTTCTGTTTCCCCAGGAAAATGTCACATTTTTTCCCCTCAGATTTGGAGAAACACACAAACATCTTAAGAAATGCCAGGAAGGAATTCTGTGCAGAACACTGATGGTAAGCCATGGGGTCTTGGCAACCACTCTGGTCTACTTTTCTTCCATTTATTTTTGACTTGTATATATATATATTCATGGGGTGTGAGAGCAATTTTGCTACATCGATACATTGCACTGTGGGTGAGTCAGGGCCGTCATTGCCTATACACTGGAGCACCCGGCATAGTAGCAACTGAGCCACCTCCCGTCATCCCCCTTCCTCTCCCCATCCCTCGGAATCTAATTGCCTTTTTTTATTTAGCACAAGACGTACCCTAGAAACTCAGGAAAGGACCTGCTGTACTATTAAGTACTCTATAATTAATGTTGGCTGGGAGTTGAATTTAAATTCTTTACTTTTCAGGGTCTAATTTACAGAGTACTAACTGATTAAGAATTGTTTCTATTTTACTTCTAGAAACCCAGGATGATTGCCTAAATTTTTGGGTGAAATACAGTCAGAGGTAAATAACTAAACTATTTTTAAAAATATGTTTATTATTTGTTCTACCATAACTTTCAAATTATTTGAATATTTACCAACATTTACCAAAAGTTAACAGTACTCACTTGGTATTTGAGACACCTCTGCTAACACCTTGTCTATTCTTGCAATTTAGAAACTATGTACAATTGTCCTTGAGATGTTACAGAAATTTATTGATCATACAGAATGAAGTCCAATACTACTACCGCTTTCTGTCTCCTAAGCATTTCACAATTTCCAAAGCATTATAGTCATGATTTAATTTTTTTAATTCTTAGAACAATACCAAGAGGTCAATTGGGTTAATTATTATCACTAATTTACAGATGAGAAAACTGAGGCACGGTAAGTCTGTGACTAAGGGGCTGATGAGGTCACGCAGACAGCCTGTAACTGGCAGAACTAGGTGTGAACACTGGCCCCCAGTGCTTCCCCTTCAGAACGCCGTCTTGGGAGGCGGTTCATAGAACCGCAGGCATGAATGAATGCTTAATGAAAATGTGTTGATTCACTGATTGATAAAGGAACGCGTCTTCACAACTGAAGTAAAGGGAGATTGCCAAGAGTCTCAGCATGGCCCTGGAGAGCACCTCACATGTGCCTGCGTGTGTTTATTCTCAGCCATTCTTAGTTTGAGTTTCTGCTATCTGTGAAACGGGACAAGGACTATTCCTTCCCTGGCAATGGCTGTGGCATACTATATGCGGGCAAACTCTCTATTTAACTAAGATTTAGGGGGGGAGCTGTAAGAACAGTGGCAAAGAGAGTTATCACCCTGCAAAATAGACTGAAAAAGTGTTAAAGACTTAATGTTCTATTCATGTCAGAAAAGAACACTGGGCTAGACAAGGCAGTCTACCTTGGCCCCTTTGAATCTTCGGAGAAGTCTTTAAGATCATATACCACACATCAATTCATGTAACATTTTATAACAAGCCATTTCTTGTCCCCAGAAGATAATTTCCTTTTTTTTTTTATTTAATGCAAGACATATCCTAGAAACTTAGTAAAGGGCATACTGCAATATTAAGCATTCTATAATTAACGTTGGCCGGGATTTGAATTTAAATCCTTTACTTTTCAGGGTCTAATTAAAGTCAGACATTATTGTGAGTGGAAAGAGATATTTTCCCTACCAACTGTATATTAATGGTTTAATGTGTAAGGATTTTATGTAAAAAGTTTAAAATATATTTGAAATGATGCGTTTCCCTTTGAAGTCAGGAAGAGTGTAAAGTTATCAGGTCTTAACATAAAAGGAACTCACCTTTGATAAAAGAGGTCTTGTAAGGACACATTTTATTTTATCTCTTAACAATTCTCAGTAGCCCTAAAATACATGGCTACATTGTCAATATGAATCTAGACATTCCACCAAGATAACCCCTGTAGTTTACTGGCCTTTGGTTCTAAATTATTAATCCATTTTAGATCACGTTTTAGCTGTTTAATCAAACTCTCTGGGGGAGTGATGTTAATATCTGCAGATAGCTTAACTGCAAAAACCGTTGATATGACATAATTATGTACTTAAATGCTTAATTTCAGATTTTACCTGGACTGTGAAAGGTAGTTTAATATATATCCTAGAAAGTAAGCTGTGAGAAAATAATCATCTGTTGATGTGTACAGTGGAAACTAGAGATACTGTCCAGTTTTAGTCAATCTTTTCTAAGAATTATAAATTATACGTGTTAACAGCACTATGACTTTAAATGCCTACAGCATTCCCAATAATTCAGATGAATTTACATCTATTATTTCATTGTATCTCAGCACAACTTTAGTGCTTCATTATATTCAAACCCCCCAATCAGTGCTCATTGAGAATAGCACCATTAAATGGAAACGAAAAGAGAAATGCACAGTCTTTGAAATCTATAAATTACAAAAATTATTAAAAAGCAAATCTCTAAAACTACTGTTTCATAAAAGAATATTCTTCAAATTCCGAGGAATAGTCTTCAAATTCCAGACAGAGAAAAATGTTAGTTAGATTACTTAAAATCCATCTAGTAGTGAACGAAATCATAAGGCATAAATAAAATAAGCAAAATACTATAAAATAAGCTTTTGATTTTTTTTTGTAAAATTAAAGTGTTTGTTTTCATGCTCATGCAATCTTAGAAGCTTCTTCTGCCCCACTTCTTCTCTGATCTTAGGAAGAAAGGATCAAGTTCTTTTCTTTTTCTGTTTTATCAAAATAGAAATCACAAATCTCTCAGAGAAAGGAAACAAGAAAGTAAATAAAGGGCAGAGCCGAGGGCCGCGGGGGCCGAAAGGGAGGCGGAATCATTTTGCCAGACACTAACACCAGGGTCTTCTCTAGCAGCCATGAAATCGTCACTCATTTTATATTCTTCCTGAAACTAGAGGAATGGCCTATTAATTTTAGGAAGTGTGTAACTGTCACAACACCTTCAGATTAAGGCCCAGGGCACTGAGGGGGACGTGTGAGCCCTCAGAAAGTACCTTAGGATTGAACTCGGAAGATTTACCTTTTGATCGTTACCACCAGCAAATCCTGAAGGCTGAGCTCCTGCCTCTTAACTATGTTTGCTTTAGCGGCATGGGGGTTACATTTCCTTCTGAGTTGTGCTAGGCTCTTAGGACCTGGGGAAGCAGCTCTCCCAAATCCCAAGTAAGTTATTCAAGACAGCATAAAGCAGAGCTAAAATCTTGTGTTGAAGCATTTATCATGACTCAAAACATAGGGCTATCCGAAGAAGGCCACCAAACTGCTTCTGCGTCGCTATCCCCCACCAAGAAAGGGAGATAAAAATGGGAGATTTACAAAGCCATCTAAGTGTATGGAATATATATGTGTGTACACACACAGGCGCACACACACACACACACACACACACGCAGAGGCACACACAGTTTTATAACCCAGCACTTTGCCTTATTTGCATGAGCACAAATCGCTTTCAACTTAATGCCAGAGAAAAAGGCAACATTCCCTGTGATGACTTGCTGAAAAGCTCCCTGTGTTTGTTTGATAATGGGTTTTAGTTCATTGTCATGTACTTCACTCTTCATCAGCGGGAGCACTTCAGGGTAAAGAAACAGGCTTTTACCTCACTGGAACAAAAGCTATATAAGGGGGGGAAAATCCTGAGCAGATGGAATATTATTTGCATTTGCACAAATAGTGCTTTTTAGCACAATTCGTATTACTCCATTGTGAGCTAAAGTAAGCCAGATGTGTCTACAGCCTGCTGCAGACACAGGATCGGCTTTTTGTTTGTTGGACTCAGAGGTCCCAACCTTCTGATATCTTTGTACTTGTATATCCATTAGTTTTATTTCAGTTACTTCTTAGGAGGGAATAGAAGAAAATGGCACTACGCAGTTAAGAGGACCGTGGTGTAGAGGGCCAAATTAACTATTTTTTATTTTCATGAATAAGGATCAAATAGGTTTTAGGCATCTGAATGTCCATCTAGAGATCTAGATGATGATGTAAAATTAAAATGCAGAATGTAAGTGTAAAAAACTTGTTTCTCTGTAATTACATTTAAGTAGTCTTTGACATGTATTTTTTTTTAAGTTTTCCTCATGTGAGGTAGATCGACATATGATCCAACATGATAAAACAGCATTTGAGGGCTGAACGGGAGCTTTGACACTATCTAGACTGACTTTCTCATACTCTAAGTCAGGAAACTGAGGCTCTGGACCTGAAGTGAGTTGTAGGGAGGTGTCTAGACACCAACAGAGTCTGGTCTGTTGACCCTGAATCCAATCCTCTACCCATTCACCCGTAG
>NW_003852473.1:169353-169792 GCF_000181295.1 Otolemur garnettii
AAAGTTTGTAAGAAATTATTTCGACAGTTAACATTTATTTATTCCATTTCTTAAGCCTCTGGTTTCCAGGTTATATAGATTACATAAAATAACATCTCTAACTCCAAATGATAGTGAAATAGTACATATCTCTATTTGTGCAAATGGTGGAATCATGGTTATTCTCTATTTGTGCTAACGCGGGGACTAGTGAGTAAATCCAGACCCATTTTTATTTATATCTGAGATGCCTTCATTCACTCATTCACTCTCTGATATGACTGAGTACCTGCTATATATATACACCAGGCACTGCGCTAAGTATAGGCTATAGAAGTCAGTAAGATAGGGCACTTCTCCTTAAATAGTTTAGACTAGTTAGGTAGAGATGAAGAAGCAATCAAACAAAACACAAGTAAACATACCAAAAATGATAGTTATGATAACATATTATGCTCCA
>NW_003852473.1:169972-172625 GCF_000181295.1 Otolemur garnettii
GTCCTGGGGCACAGAGTGTGACAAGGAAATAGAAGTGTATAAGGCTGGAGAATTCAGAGGCCCCCGGACGAGGAGGGTCTCATGGGTTGTGCTAAGGAATTGCCCACTGAACAGTGGGTATGAGAAGTCCTCCAAGGGTTTGCTCTGTCAGATCTGTGTTTCAAGATGACCACTTTGTTGCTGCGTGAACCGAGGGTGGCGGAGGTGGGAGAGGCCAACGGCATGAGGCGAGAGTCCAGGGCAAAGGTGGTGGGGAACTGAACTCGCACAGTAGCGGTGGCAACGAAAAGAAGCGGGCAGATTCCAGGACTATCGCGGGGAGACGTACACAGTTCTGAGTAACGGGCAACATGGGGAGCCCGAGAGGAGAGGACTCCAAATGACACACCTGGCTGGGCGCTGATAGGTGACTTAGTTATTAGCTATACCGGGTTTAGTTTGTTTCTCTAGTCACCTGACAGCAAAGGGGGAAAAGAGACTTTTAACTTAGCAGTGCATTTTAATTTAGCAAATGTGCATAATTTATACAAGTAGAAAGAAATAAAAATAATCTCTCATTCCCCTCGGAGAGAAGTCCCCTTACTATTACAATATACAGGTATTTCTAACTATTCAAATTCTTATAATCTGAATTCGGGAACTGAAATGGATTCGGATTAATTTGTACTTCCAGTCTTTGGATGTGTACACTTCACAGAATTGGCTATAGAAAATGTGTTGATTGTGCTCTGATTCATTATTTGACATTATGTTGTGTGCATTTCTCTACATTCTCATGTAATCTTTAAAAACATGATTGTACCAACCAGACAGTCTTCCCCTGTCTGATAACCTCGTTGAGCCGTTTACCTGTTGAGTAACAGGTTACGTCTGGTTTCTTCACTGTAGTGAGCACTGTGGCAAGGGACATGGTTTATGCAATATTAGCCTTTAATCATTTCCTCAGGATAAACTTCTAGAATGTGGAGCTGCTAACTCAAGTTATTCCCAGCTTACAGTCCCGTAATAGGTAATGCCAAATTGACCTTAAGAGTTTACATCAGTATTTCAAATGTTTCCTGTGTTCCCAGAAAACTGTTTGAGTGTTCCCAGAAAATAGAAGCATTTCAGAAAATGTCCTTAAATTAGAGATATGTACCAGACATTTGGGAAAGGAGAAAATGTGACCATTTGCTCTGTTAGTCTTTTCAAATAGGGCAGTCTGTGAACCTGTCATACTAAGCCAGAGCTTTGTGCCTCTTCACACCAACTGAACGTACAGCGCCCATCACAGCACAACAGGTGCGCGCGGGGGAAAGACCGAGTGTGAGCGCAGCTGGTCACTTGGGGGGCAGTGAAGAGCTGAGAGGACAGTGAGACTGAGCGCTCGGACTTCTTTTCTACTCACGTGTTAATTCAGCACACATTTCCTGAGTGATCCTCAGATGCCGGATATTTGTTCAAGAACAGAGCTACAAAGGTGAAGGGTGCAGGACCTGCATCCAGGAAGTCTGGTATATACTGTAAATACTTTACAATTATCTCCTGTATTCTCAAAACAACCTTGTGAAGAACATCTCTTCTCCTCCTTTTTCTCCTTCTCTTTTTTTTCTTTTCTTTCTTTCTTTTCTTCTGAGACAGAGTCTCAAGCCGTCACCCTGGGTAGAATGCTGTGGTGTCACAGCTCACAGCAACCTCCAACTCTTGGGTTTAGGCGATTCTCCTGCCTCAGCTTCCCACATAGCTGGGACTACAGGTTCCCCGCCACAACGCCCGGCTATTTTTTGGTTGCAGTTGTCGTTGTTGTTTAGCAGGCCTGGGCCAAACTGGAACCCACCAGCTTTCGTATATGTGGCCGGCACCCTTCTCACTGACCTATGGGTACCAAGCCCTCCTTCTCTTTCTTTCTAGGAGAACACTGTGCCTTAAAAGAGATTAGATGATTTTCCCAAGGCCACACAAACAGAGAATTGTAGACTGGAAATATAATCCTGGTCTGTATAAAGTCTGATGTCTGTTTTTTGGTTCCCCATGCTATAGAATAAGAATATTACAAGAACTATAATAAGAATATTATCGTACAAAGCTTTAGGGGCCTGGCACAAAGGTTGAAGTGTCAAATTTAGTAGGAGATGAAAATGGAAGATCCAACACAGCCTCATACAGATATTACGGTGGTTTGATGTCATTTTAGATGAATAAACATTCGTAAGGTAGACAAAGGGAAGAGCACAACAATTTTAAGAATTATCATGAGCAAAAGCCTCCTCTTTAAATGCTGACGCTCTGAAATAGAAAGAGTCCATCTTCTGACATCTTTTACTTCTCACTTTATGGGCCGTGAACAATCTTATCTACTCCAGAGGCTATAAACACCACCATAGATTCATTACTTTCAAGCCTATGTAGTTATCGAGACCCTCCAAACAACCTATTGGTTGGCTCCATTTCAATATTCAACAAGCACTTCAAATAAAACATGGTTTGTTCTCTTCCAGCCAGGTTTGCCTGCTGTATTTAAATTAACCCAATTTCAGAATCTTCCTAGGGTTTTTACTACTCCTCAACATGGAAAATCTTCTGACAAAATCATCAGGTACTATTTTTTTTAGACTGAGTCTCATTACATTGCCCTCAGTAGAGCACTGTGGAGTTACAGCTCACAGCAACCTCA
>NW_003852473.1:172923-190616 GCF_000181295.1 Otolemur garnettii
GATGTTGCTTTCTGACGGATTGGAGCAACGTAGCACAGAGATGGGAAGTGGAAAGAGCACAGGCTGTGGAGTTGAACAAACCGTTAGAACACCATTTCCAACTTCTAACTAAGTGTCTGGGAGTTACTCAACTTATTCGACTTATGGATTTTCTCTTTGTAAAATGGGGAGTCATAATACCTACTTTTCAAAGTTACTAGAAAGAGTTAGTCTGATAATGTACACAAAGTACCCAGCACCATGCCTGGTAAGCAGTAGGCATTCCATAAATGGCAGGTACCTCTATATTAGTCAGGACTTTTTTAAGGTGTTGGATGAAAGAGGTGAAGTTCAAATTAGCTTGAGCAAAAGGAGGAGGGTATTGAGCCGTGTGACTGGGACTCTGGCGACACCAGCACTGCAGGGCTGACGCCACAGCAGTAGAGCCCTGCCTTTCCCCTGCCTTTTTTCTCCTTTCTCTTTTATTGTTCTCATGTATTACCTTTTATTTTACACAGACCTTCCAGTAATGGCAGGATGGCTGCTGGGAACGCAGTCTATGCTCTCAGAGTATGCAGTCTGCAAGGATTCGGGTGCTAAACCTCAGAGGGAACTCAGACTGGCCCAGTTTGAATCAGGCACTGACCCAGGGGCCAATTGCTGTTCCCAGGGAAATGTGGCATGAACAATGGCCCAGCCTGGTGGTTGTGGGGGACACTGTGTGAGGACCCCACAAAGCGAAGTTCTTCCCAGCAATTAATGCTTATATACAAAAACCTCTTGCCCACCAGCCCGTTCCTAGCCAAGTCCTTGTCTCCAGCCCTGCCGTCTCGTACATCAGACAGTACGATTAGAATTATCTTTCTAAAACACAGAGTCGTTGTGTGACTCTGAAAACCTTAGAAACCTGTACCTGGCTTAGAGAACGTAGAGCCGACTTCACCATCGGGCTAAAGGAGGCGCATCTCCCCGGCCCACCCGGCCCACCCGGCCCGCCAGCCTTTCCTGCTGGGTCTCCCCAGCCCATCCACCCCTCAGCATTCACACGGCTCCCCTCTTCTTGTCGTCCCTCACACTCTCTTCTGCTGGAACGACCCTTCCTCCACGTTGGCTTCACAGTGGCCGATCTCTCTCCAGACGCCAAGGCATCATTCTTTTGGTTTACTGAGAACCCCTCTTCCTTTGAGAACCTGCTTCTCTCCTACAGTAGCAAGTCTTGCCAATCACAGCAGTGACCCAATTCTGGCCACATGATCCCAACAGGAGAAGTCACTGTGTTTGTACCCGCAGTGATTGGTCTAAAGATAAACAAAGTAGCCCCTGGGGCCAATTGGAGTCTTCTGTAGATTGAAGGTAGGCAACAGACATTCTTTCCTTCAGAGTCATTAATTTGGAATAATTTAGCCCAAAGCTGCGAGGGACCGTGTTCTCTAACACAAGGAGAAAGTCCAGGTGCAGGAGGAGACAGGAGACCAACAGGCCAGAAGAATCAGAGGGCCGGGACGAGAGATCCAAAGACTGAGAAAGTCCGGGGGCTTCAGACCTTGTTTCAAACAACTCATAATCTCTGTTTTGTTTTGTTTTCTCTTAGTCTACTTTGAACTGAGCTCTGTCACTTGAAAGAAATAGTCTTCCAGATCCAGCTTGAATATTTCTTCCTCTAGGTGGACTTTCTGGACCGTGCCCTTATAGCTCTCTTATCATTTGCTTTTTATGTTGGTATTTACCCATTCCACAAGGTTCATTCATACGGTAATGCGGCCAAATGTTACCATGTCTACGACTGTGCCAGACTGAGGGGCTTGACTCCCACTCCACTTAGCACAGGGCCTGGTACATAGCAGAGGTTTGAAAAACGTTCATTAAATGGAACTGCCAAAGGTCATTGAAAAAAGGATTTTATTCCCTTTGTGCCCGATGACATGTATTTTTCTCACCATTCCAAAGTCTGCTCTGATAATAGAATCACAAACGATTTAAAAAATATTGCTAAAAGATGTAAGTTTTGCAAAAAATATATGAACAACTGGAGAACTTGAGCTACATTCAAAACAGAAAAACGGTTAGGTTTTCAAAAAAATGAACTCAAGCCATTTCCATGTCTTACCTCTAAATAGCAGGTACAAATTGGTTTATTTGCATTTTCTTGGTTAATTACACATTTTGGAATGATCTTTCCATGTGGAAGTCATTGATAACAGGATCTAATTCCAGAGACCAAAGTGCCATTAGTTTCATTGAATTGAAGCATTTTCCGAGGTTGGAGTCAACGCCTGGGAATTAGAAATCGTGGGTCTTAATTACATCTTGGTCACAGATTGGTTGTTTTCTTGGAAGCACACAATCTCAAAAAATTCAAGTGCCTGTAAAATGAAGATGAGAATCTTTGCTGCCTTCAACATCAGACCTTTATGTAGGTTAATGAAATTTACCCACAAATACCTTTGAAATCCTAGGATGGTATGCATTATTTTCCTGAGCCTTTAAATACAGGGGCTATTTCAGTATTACCAATAGGTAAATTATTGTGCCATTATAGACCTCCTTTATTACACTGATTACTTTTTCCTCTGATTAAGGTCTTACTGGTCCAGTGGCAAGTAAAGTCCAGTTGTCGGCAAAGGAGGCGCGGGAATAGGGGAGGAAGGAAGCCTGCCCGAGTTGCGTTAGACTAGGCTCTCTACCCACCTTTTATCCTTAGGAAACATTTGTAAGATAGAGAAAACATTTACCCATAATGAAACTCAGCCGCAGGTACCTTGAGTAATTTTCTTCAGGATCATACAGTGATGGTCTGTGTGCTGCTCTTCTGTAGAATTAATCAATGATGATGAGAAAAAAAGGTCTATGTTCATTTTCCAGCCGACTCAGCCGCTTCCTTATATCGTGTATTAACTACTAGGTGCTCATTACGGGTATCTTATCCAAAGTAGGACTATACATTTTATGGTTAATTATTGTCAACTATGAAAAACATTTTAGACTTTGGGGTGTTTCACTTTATCAGGGTGGCTCATACACTTAGAAAGTCGGCCTTTGAGTTTTTCTCTAGCTGGGTCTACAGAAATGCTGTGGTCAGCCATTTTCAGATTAGGCACCTTATTCATTTTTGAAGCTTGTTGAAAAGCTCAACTTTGAATCCATTTTAGACTCTGTAAAAATCCAGTGTAGACTCTGTTCCTTTCTCTTTTTAAATTTTTTTTTTCTTTTTGAGACAGTCTCACTGTGTTACCCTCGGTATAAAGTGCTGTAGCATCACAGCTCACAGCAACCTTGGCCTTAAGCAATTCTCTTGCCTCAGCCTCCCGTGTGTCTGGGACTACAGGTGCCCACCACAATACCCAGCTATTTTTTTATTGCATTTGTCATTGTTATTTAGCTGGCCTGGGCTGGGTTCAAAGCCTCCAGCCTGGGTGTATGTGACCGGCGTCATAACCACTGTGCTACAGGTGCCAAGCCAGCATCTTATTCATTTTTGAAGCTTGTTGAAAAGCTCAACCTTGATTCCATTTTGTGTAGACTCTCTCTCTTTTTTAAAAAAGCTTACAGCACCAGGTATTCACAGGTGGTCTCCCATCTAAGTACTATCCTGACCCCCACTTTGTTTCTGAGATCAGATAAGATTGAGTCCATCCATTCAGGGTAGTATGGCTATAGACTAGACTCTGGAGAGAGACAGAGAGAGAGAGAGAGGGAGAGAGAGAAAAACAGAGTTCATGCAATCTCCTGAGATGGGAAATTATAATCCAAGAATGAAAGATTTCTTTAGTCTGCCCTGGGAGAACCCCAAGGCCAGCCTGTAGAGGTGCATGAGTGTATGACCCCTAAGTGCTCCTAAGGTAACCTGGATTTCAGGGGCAGGTATTTCAAAATCAGCTTCAGAATTGTCCTGCTCTTGGTAAAACCCATTTGGACTTGATCCCACCATGTCTTCATCTTTCATTCTGGAGCAGATTTAAAGCAAAAGCAGTTGACAGAGGTGAGGAGGCAGCACTATGAGTGAATATGTGGAGCAGCTGAAGTGGGAATCCTTTGGCAACAAGCCAAAACCCTACCATGAAGGAGGCTGCACCCCATTCAGCCACCAGATAAGGCAGGATAATACCTTCATGTTTCACTTGGCCAGTTCATAATGTGCCACTCGAAAAGAAGCAACTCTGTGAAGCTTGTGCCTGCACTATCTGATTTTCCCCACGCTGCTCCTGCCAGGCCCCCATTGTGTCAGAAGTGCACTGCTTGCTGGATCAGTGAGGCTTGGCCAAGGTGGAGCGTGGGTCTGGGAGGATTATGGTGAGGGGCAGTGAGGCTCAGCTAATGTGGGCCGTGGGGAGACGTGGGGAGATGTCTAACAGCACAAGTTCTGCTTTGCCTCACACGAACAGGCCCAGTGGAAAAGCTGGTTCAGATTCTGGTGTAACAACTCTATTGGCAAAAGACAGCTACAGTTTCCCCAAAGCTGTTTCTTCTGAGCTTGGAGGAAACAGTGTTAGAAAGAGACAAATACCTTTCCCATAATTTCATTCATTGAAAAAAGGTGTGTGTGTGTGTGTGTACGTGTGTGGATCTGTGTGTGTTCACTCATTATTTCATACACTGGCATGAAAACATGGAAGAGGTCTCTTCTGGAAATTGCCATAGAGGGCTATGGAATATAGCTACTTCATTGATGGTTTTCTTGCCCATAAAATACATCAGTTAACCTGATCATCCTTCCCCGCGGAGGCAATAGTCACACGAGATAGCGTGAGTGTCTGACGAGCATTAGGCTGTGTGTGGTCCACGTCTTGACCGGAGACTTTGTCTGTATGTAAAAGCAAACAGCGTCCAGCACAGTTAAGACATGTATATATTGACCACAGGTTCCAAACGGTTTCATAAAACTCATTATTTCTTTCTTAACAAAAACAAGTATACTCATCACTCAGACCATGAAAATTGGCCTTAGAGAACCCCGGGGTCATGTAAAATGCTGACAGTTTAACCGGTTTACACAGACCTGGGCATAGATGAGGACTTGCTTTTTCTCCCACCCGCACGACTCCAAATTAAAATTTCTTCAGGTGAGAATCCCAAGTGGAAAGAGCATGCTAACTTTTGTTAGAAAATCTCACATCTACTTTTAAAAGGCACATTGAACAACAGCAATCAGTTTTAATAAAATAGCTGCCATTGACTACTAAGAGCTACCCACAGTGGTATTTGACATACGTGATCTCAGTTAATCATCTTGAAAGCTGCATGGGCTGACGAGGAAAATCAAACCTATGGAGTTCAAGGTCACACAGCTCAAGTAAGTGGCAGATTTAGGATGCCCAGAAGCTGGCACTTAACCATTACTCTATCCTGAAATCACCAGCACCATCGACATACCCAGAGATGGAGCAAGAGGAGATAAATGGCGCGTCATATTGAAGGATCTAAAGCAAGCTTCTCCAAATTTGTTAAGTTAGGAATTGGTCACTAAGTCATGTAACATCTGCATTAAAACAAACCAAGGAAGCTTCTTGCCTGCTAACCTCTCTCAATAAAGGATGGACAAGAGATTTCCAGCTGAAGTTTGTTCCAAGCATGGATGTTCATATAAACTTACATAACGTAAACACCACCTCACTGTCAAGAGGACTCCATAAATATACCATTACTACCTCATTAGATTACCTTTTAATTAAAAATTGCTATTTAGAAATATACTTTCATTATTTAAAAAATACATGTTTAGATATATTCAAGAAAAAAATCTCCCATCATCTCATCATCCAGACAGTGATTATTTTTTGATGTTTATTCTTATATTCTTCTAGTTTTATTGTTCTTCTCTTCTTTTTTATTGTTCTTGTATCCTTCTAGTTTGATTTTTATGCTCTTATATTAATGTGTATTTTTACAATAAAATTATCTTATGAAATAAAAGTTATACCATAATGTTATTTCATTTATTGCTTTTACTATCAATATATGGTATTAATATATCATAAACACAATGTTAATACAATACCAAGGGCTCTGCGCCCATAGCACTGTGGTTATGGCACCAGCCACATACACCAAGACTGGCAAGTTCAAATCCAGCCTGGGCCAGCTGAACAACAATGACAACTGCAACCAAAAATAGCCGGGCGTTGTGGCAGGTGCCTGTAATCCCAGCTACTTGAGAGACTGAGGCAAGAGAATCGCTTAAGCCCAAGAGTTGGAGTTGCTATGAGCTGTGATGCCATACACTCTACCGAGGGTGACATAGTGTCTACCAAGGGCGACGTTGTGAGACTCTGTCTCAAAAAAAAATCCAATACCGTGTACTTGCTTCCTCTACAAGAAAGTATTGATTAGTCACAATGGATTTTTGACCATTTCTTTCCATGGTTTTGGTTACATAAACAGAGCTACAATGATTATAAATATACAGTTATATATAATTATTATCATAGAAACATATAGTTATACATAATTATATTATAGTTTAAGAAAAGGGGAGGTGGAGGGGAGGGAGGGAGAGGGGTGTAGGGAGGATGATTGGTGGGATTATCTCTATGATTTATCTTACAAGGGTACAAGTGAATCTTTCTAAAAGTAGAATATAAACGTCTTAACACAATAAAAAATTATATTATAGTTATACATACTATATTATGCATTATTATGATTAAATATTTACAGATATTCATAATTATTTCTCAAGAGTTAATTCTTAAAATTAAAACTACTGGATAGTGCAGGGATTAAGGGCGTAGATTCCGCAGTCACAATATAGTTTCATACAGAGTAAGTTCTGAATTTTTGGGAAAATTACTTAGTTTCTAAGTACTTAATTTGTTTTTCTGATAGAGATATTAGTACCTACCTCTCAGTGTTGTCATAAAGATTCATTTTATCTTTTCTTTAGTGCTATAAGCATGCAAGCTTAGCTATTTTTTATTTTTAATTTCATATTAATGTAAGGGCACATATGATTAGGTTACATTATTTACACCTGTAAGGTAAAGCTGGAGTTGGAGTTGTGTCTCCCATTGTATCATTAGGTGGGAACTCCCATCCTCCTCTCACCTTCTTGAATTTAACTGTGTTTTTCTTTGTTGTGGGTCTGCAGTTGTTGATGTACTAGCTTCACCTTAGTACTGAGTACACGGAATGCTTGCTCTGCAATTCTTGTGATACTTAGGAGAATGTTCTCCAAATCCTTCCAGGTAAATACGAAAGATACAAAGTCTCCATCTTTTTTATGGCTGAATAGTATTATCCATATACATACACCACAGCTTGTTAATCCACTCGTGGGTGGGTGGGCACTTGGGTTGTTTCCACTTGCTTGCAGTTGCGAATTGAGCGGCTATAATATTTGAATGAAAATGTCCTTATGGTAAGAATGACATTTTTTTCTTTGGAGTAGGTATCTAATAATGGGATTACAGGATTAAATGGAAGGTCTACTTTTAATTCTTTGAGGAGTCTCTAAGGATTTATTTTTAATGTTTGAAAATGCTTAAAGCAGTTCCTACCACATTGTAAATACTATAGAAATGTTTGTTAAACGAAACAGTTAAATAATGGAGTAAAGGTAGAAACCTTTTCTAGGACTGATATGTATTATCAGATTACCTTCCAAAGAGATGCTACCAATTTTTACTCTTTACAGTGGCATGTAAGTGGAGTACCTGTTTTCCTGCCCCTATGGCATAGTGGTTAAGAGTATGGAGGATCAGATTACCTTGCCTCAGAATCTGGCTCCATTGTCCAGCTGCTCTGTTATCCTGGGAGAGTTACCTGACCGTGCTAAGCTGCAGGTTTCTCTTCTGTAAATGGAGATGGTAGTAAACATCTACCTCACTGGACTGTAAGGAGGCAGAAATGAGATGATGTAAATAAAGTGCTTACTGTAGTGCCTCGAGTGAAGTAAGGGATTAGTACATGCTCTTAGTCTATGTCGACAGCCCCTTTATTTTAAAGATGAGGAAAATTAGCACCAGAAA
This sequence comes from Otolemur garnettii, assembly GCF_000181295.1. Taxonomy (NCBI): domain Eukaryota; kingdom Metazoa; phylum Chordata; class Mammalia; order Primates; family Galagidae; genus Otolemur; species Otolemur garnettii. The sequence continues at coordinate 180,867 of NW_003852473.1, forward strand.
GTATGGCGTCCATGGCTGAAGCACTAAGGTAACAGATTGAAATGACGCAGTAAACCAAGTGAGAATAAGGAAATATCTGGTTCTAAGTGATACACTTTTTTGCCTAGTCATCCAATATGGATTTTTTAAAAAACCAGATAGGATGCCTTCCTTTGTGTAGTGATCGGCATACATTCATCAGTGCTGGGACAGTGGACCTGGAACTTGCCAATGTGAGCGTGAAAGGGAAGGGACTTCATCCTGAGGGAAAGAACCAGGAACAGGTGATTCTGTGAGGAACATTAATAATTGCCTATGTATGTTCGTGTATCTAAAGGCACAATCTGTTACCCAAGTTCCAGGTGTGGAATGAGGGACTGCTTAAATAGGCCAGTAAGAGTTGTATTAGTTATTCTACACAAAACAGTAACAAAAACAAAAACCCAACAAGGAACGTAATTTTGTAGATAAAATTGACCTAGGGTGCTTGAGTAGATAGGTCGAGACTAGGTGATGTCCTGTTCCTTTTGGGCACCACTGCTCAGCCTTCTGTGTTTTCAACAAGCAGGACTAGAGTCCCTAATTAGAGATGGTCTTGCAGAGTACAAGGTCTATAGAGTAGAGGAGACCTACTATACCAACGGCTGGAAAGATACAAGGACCTGGCATTATTCATTTTGAGGAATTTAAGACAGCCAATTTGGTTTTTTTTTTTTTCAACTATAGGCAAGACTGTTAAGAAAGCATACAATTGTTTATTTCCATGGAGAATAAAACGGTAGGAAGCAAATTTCAAGCTGCAGCATGAAAGATTTAAGTTAGAATGATTTTTAAAAAATTATTTGCTGTATGCTCTGAAAAACACTGCAAACGATTACCAAGGAAAGCTATGCCAGTTCTTCAGAAGCATTTAAAGTGGGACATTTTTGTATTGGTTTCAAATTATTTTAGTGGGTCTTAACTAAAGGCAGGAGAATAGGCTAGGTAGACTCTCAAGGTTCCCTTTTATGATTTGATGATTAAAAAAAAAAACTTGATCCTATAAAGATTGCTCTGGTTTCTTTTCTATTGCAGCTACCCAAGGAACAGCTGTTGCCTTGACAACAAGGGACAGTCTTAGGTTCCTCATATGCTAATAGGAAAACGGCCAATTTTCTTGTTCATAAAAGAAAACTGTTGGTTAACGTGTGCATCTCTTTCTCTCTCTCTCCCTGTCCCCCTCTGTCTTTTTTCTCTCTCTCGTCTCTTCTACTTCCATCTACCGTCAATGAACCTTAGTGAGAGGCAGAGTGAAAAGAAAATATAAAGGGCTACAATAATTTTTACCTTCCGAAATCTTCACCAAAACTTAAGAAACTCATTCACAAAGGCGTTTAGAGTAAGATAATGACATGGGAATAACAAGCAATCAGCCTTCAATGTGGAGAGAAGAAAAACAATGGTTAGCATAACACTCTCAGTCCACAACTGGACGTGGGCAGACACAGGAACGGATTCCAAGAGGAAGGGGTCCGCGCACTTGCACAGATGTCTCAGGACGGGAGGGCATCTCTAGACAGTTTTCCAACAACTACTTCTAACTATCTAGGTGCAAAACATACAGACATCCACTTTTGAATAAACCGACTAGGTTGTGTACAGATCGAGCTTTACATAGAATCCATGTGACTAACAGCACAGAATATAGCAGAGCGCCAATTACTTCTACACACCATTCGCTAAAGTAATAAGCAACAATTAGTCCCCCAGGACAAGGGACCTGGAATAATCCCTGCTTTCTCCTTTGCTTCTTGAAATGTAGCCAAATGCAAGCTAAGAAACAGATTGACAGCTGATAAAAAGTGCTTTGAGTAAACTTACCCACATATTACGTGCAGAGCTATAGCTCACAGAATAAAAGCAAGCCACCTCTCTGCAATGTCTCTTAAAGCCTGAACTGTAAAAAAGCCAACTGTCTTAGCGCAGTGGAGGGGTGTTTTTTTTTTTTTTTCCATATAGGAGCACGGAAGTTTCAAGCTGCAGTCTCAGTCAGCCTTGTTTTGTGCTGTGCTCACGTGGATGGTGTGTACGGTATCACGGCACACGCACATTTCCTTGTATCTTACCCTACATTTTTCTATATAGTAGTTACATGGTGGGTATGTTTTCTTGTTCGCTGTTTTTACTACTCCTCATTACCTATAATGATTTTTTTTTTGGCTTATAATTGTTGTTGAAAAACAGCATTTTTCTTCTAATGATAAGAGTAATTCACTGTGAAGGATATAAAAAAAGTTCAGAAAAGAGCAAAAAAGGAAATGAAAGACTGCTATTTTTGTCTTTGCTGAAGGCAAAGAAAGCCATCGCGGGTATTTCTTTCCTAGCTAATAGTACAGCGTAAGATACTGGTGCAGACTTTCTGCCATTTTTCTTGCCCTATTTTCTGCGTGTCTCCTATGGACCCTGGAGAGTCAAAACATGGGGGTGATGTATGCAAACGTACAGGTCCCCCGGGTATTAATGTATGCTATGAGGCCTTAAACTGAAGACTGTGATTGTCAGCCATACAGGAGAATAGCAGGCATGTGAAAGCTAGGTAAAATGCATTTGCACTTTACAAGGTAATCTTAAGGAGGTTTGGAAAGCTTTGCTATTTGTGGCACAATATTCCTGGCAGATTCAAGGGATTGGCTTCTTCCAGCCCAAGCCCACTGGTCCCCGATATTTCCCACAGAAGGAGACCATCTGTGGGGTGGCCCATTTCTAGAGAGTCATAAAGTCCTCGTTGGCTCCGTTTGTAGATAGTCATAAATCTCCCCTTCTGCCTCCTTTCCCTCCCCCTATTTTCTATCCTCATTACTGCGCCCTTTTTCCTTTCATCTGTCCTATTGAAATTATTCACTTTATCCCTGTAGTCTACAAGAAAATAACTTTGTGCTTTGGTACTGTTTAACTTTCCTGCCTCATCTCCTGTCACTCTCCCCGGCAAATGCCGCCCCCACGAGTCACCTCAGGAGCAGCAATGTTGAACTTGCAGTTCCCTGTGAAGCGCCTCCCGCCCTCCCCCAGCCGAGCCCAGGATTCCCCACAGTGCCTGTTACTGTTACTCCCTCCACCTGCCCAGCACTGTCCCTTTAGCTGTTCAGCGTCTGTATCTCAAAAGTGTCAGATAAGAAAGAGCCTTTTCTTCCTGGGTGGCTTCTCTGTCCTTGCCCCCTTCTCCCACCTGGAGACACAGATGATGATCCTGACAGCATTGCCATATGGTGTGCATCTGGTCGGCTTTAGTTAATAGAACAAAAGTTCTGGAAGGCAGTGTTCCAGTTCTTTTGGCTCAGGGACACATGTCCCCACAACTCACTACAGAGAGCTTGTTACACACTATCGTACTCAATGACTTATTAATACGATGAATTGGGGGGGCAGGGTGTGGTGGCTCACACCTATAATCCTAGTACTCGGGGAGGCCGAGGTGGGTGGATCACCTGAGCTCACAAGTTCGAGACCCGCCTGAGCCAGAGTGAGGCCTCGTTTCTAAAAATTGTCGGGCATTGGGGTGAGTGTGTGTAGTCCCAGCTACTTGGGAGGCTGAGGCAGCAGGATTGCTTTTGCCTAAGAGTTGGAGGTTGCTGTGAACTGTGACAGCATAGCACTCTACCAAGGGAGACAAAGTGAGACTCTGTCTCAAAAAACCAAAACAATGAATGATTGAATAAATGTCTGCTGTGCACCTGGCTGGGGGAGCCAGTGCTAAGTCAACTAAGTACCTCTGACTTACATCACTTGCAGTGTAATAGAGAACCTGGAGCAATAAAAAATTTGACAAGGGCCATGACTGCAAAAACATGAGGCTAGGGGGCATAGTTAGGAGGTTGACATGAGCAGAACCAAGGTGGGAACAAATGTGAAGGCTTGAAGCGAGAAAGAAATGGGAGAAAAGAAAACATTTAATTGGAGTAGAATGTCCCATGTAAGGTGAAGGGGTGTGCAAGATGGGCCCTGGAGGACACAGGGTCCAGGTCAGAAGGGCCTCGGCAGCCATGCTGGGGGGCCACAGAGAACCATGGAGGAGTTCATATGGGGGGGGGCAGGTTCTGAGATTTGAAGTTTAGAAAAACCACTTGGAAGAGGTGTGGAGATGGAGCCGGAGATATCAGTCAGGAGATGAGGAGATGGGTTAGGAGGCAGCTTCATGGTCAGTTCTCCACTTGCTGATGAACTACTTGAGGAGAAGGATAATTATTTTTTCAATGTTGTAAATTAAGGGTTTAGCTCACTGGCTTATGCAATTTCTTTTTGTAAATGAAAAATTCCACTTTTGCCAATTATTCCTCAAAGAAGAAAGAATAAAAACAGCCACTTCCTTTAGATATCTGTGTCCCTTCTTGACTCGTCTGGTCACTGGTCAGTGTCCCTGCCTCTAGGCAGGCTAGTTACACAAAGGAGATCTTAGCGGCACCCACTCTGACCCCTGCCTTGAGACACTAAGTTAATTTATATCCCTCACCTTGCCTCTATTATAATTGAACGTTCAAATTATATATATATATTTTGTCTTTTTCATTAAGGTGACAGTCCCTGCATTAAGACCACATGGCCTTTCTGGGCTGTATAACACATCTAGAAATCGCCAGTTCAATCCTGCTTTCTTGAGTTTATTTAAGGACGGGTAAAAGCGTTAAGGAAGGTATGAATGAAGGAAAGCATAACTAACAAAGCAGTCATCTGAAAGTTTTCTTCTGACGTCCCTGTATTTGTACTGGAACCTAATCTTTAAATGGGTATACTTCTTCATCAAGGAAAACCATGCTCCTGAGCCTTAGGTCAAAAGCAGATTGTGAACACCCGCCTTATGAATAGCTTTCATGAGTGACCATAACTCTGTTTTCTTTTGAAACAATGGAAAAAGTAAAATAATTTTAAAAGAAAATGTGAAACAGCTTCATGAAATTCTGTCATAGTTAAATAAATCAAAATGTAACACAAGAAACTAATACAGTAGTGAAAAATTTCTACTTTTCAAATCAGTATATGATGTCACCCTCATCCTTGATTTGTAATACAATGACACTTTCAAAACGTTTTGAATATGTGAGCAGAGAGCATGTTATAGATCTAAAAGATAAAAGAAGGCAAAAATGGATAACTTCTGACTTAGATTATACGTCAGGTTTACTCGCTATATTTACAATAAATAAGTAACATAAATTAATTGTAAGTTGCTGGATGCTATGGGTTATTTGTAGAGATATCTAAATATAGTCCCTACTCTTCTTAAACCTTCTGTCTTTAATGATTAATGAAGATACATTAATTTATATGGTAACCTTAATCCCTAATTCAACAGCAAACTTCATGTTTATAGGTTTTCATACACCTAAATTTTTACAAACATATCTTATCTTTTTAAAGGGTTGATTTACATGTCTATCCATTTCAGTCCTAAATTTAAACTTTCATTGTTAATTACTATCATTGCCATATTTGCCTTACGATAATAGTAACTACCAGTGTTTAGAAGAATAAGAGGAACTAAGATCTTGCATCTGGACATTTATAGTGAACCAACACAGAGTTGTGTAGGAGGCCACAGATTTTGTCATTTTAGAGGGAGAATGAGCTGAGGGAAAAATGTTAGGTTAGGTTGCTATTTGGTCCACGATTACATCTAGGGTGTTTTCTTCTTAAGAAGATCTTTAACTCTGTTTCTGGAGTTTGGCTTAAATGTTAGGAATAATCTTCTTCATTATAATAGTCAACCTTGATGAGAGTTCTGGCTCAAAAAAAAAACAAGTGAAAAAGAAAAAGCATTTGTGGTACTTTACATCTATAGACATGTAGCACCATCTACTGGATTAGAGTAAATTAATAAAATCAGCAAGATACATTTTTCCACTACCAAAAATGTAGTTTGATAAGTGCCATGAATATCAAAGCTTCTTAGGGTATTGGTTAAGCAAATTCTTTTGATTTTTAGGATTGTTTTACATATCGGTGAGAATATTTTGATGTAAAGGGCTTTCTTTTATCCTTTGTCCTGGGTTCTGGGAAATAGTCACAGGAAATTGTTAGCTGTTATTTAAAGTCACCCATTTATAGTGATCAATTAGATATACACACACATTCCCCACTGTACTCAACTGAATTACACAATAACACATGTACATATACTATTGTTCCTAACTCCATTACATATTTTTTAAACTACATAATATTTTTAACCAGGCAGTGGTTGTTATGAACAAAACAAATTTTGTGAATGTGTATTTCCCAGAAATGGATATTAGAAAGTCCATTATTAGACAAGCCTCTCCTCTACTGTTCTTCTGCTTTAGAGGAAGTATTTTTAAACAATATAGTTACAGCTAAAGGGTACTGCGTGGTATACACATACCACAATGAATTAACCTATTTATGTACTAATGGGCACGTGGATTGTTTCCACAACTTTGTGATTGTGAATTGTGCTACTATAAACATTTGCGTGAAAGTGTCTTTTTTTAGGAAATAACTCTTTTTACTTTGGGTAAATACCTAGTAGTGAGACTGCTGGATCAAGTGGTAGGTCTACTTTTAGTTCTCTAAAATATGTACATACTGCTTTGCACTGTCCTAGTTTACAGTCCCACAGTGGTGAAGGAGTGTTCCTTTCTCTCCACATCCACACTGCTACCTGTTGCTCTGGGACTTTTTGATATGAGCCATTCTTACTAGTGTTAGGTGACATCTCACTGTGACTTGGATTTGCATTTCCCTGATGATTGGAGATGGTGAACATTTTTCATGTGTTTGTAGTCTTCTAGACTATCTTCATTTGGCAAGTTTCTGTTCATGTCATTTGCCCACTTTTTAATGAGCTTGATTGATTTTTTTTTGGCCGGGGCTGGGTTTGAACCCACCACTTCCAGTATATGGGGCCGGAGCCCTACTCCTTTGAGTCACAGGTGCTGCCCAGTTGAATGATTTTTTTTTCTTGCTGATTTGCTCAAGTTCTTTGTAGGTTCTGGTTAATAGATCTTTATTGGATGTATAGGATGCAAATTCTTTTTAAATTTTTTTTCTTTTGGGGATGCAAACATTTTTTCCCATTCTGTAGGTTGTCTGTTTATCGATTGTGTTCTTGACTCTGCAGAAACCTTTAAATTTGATCACGTCCCATTTGCTTATTTTTTTTGTTGATGTGATGGCCATTGAGGTCTTCCTCATAAATTCCTTCTCTAGGATGATGTCTAGAAGAGTTTTTCTAACACTTTCTTCTAGAATTCTTATAGTTTTATGTCTTAGATTTAAGACTTTAATCCATTGTGAATTAATTTTGTGAGTGGTAAGAGGCGCCAATCCTGTTTCAGTCTTTTTTTTTTTTTTTTTTTTTTGAGACAGAGTCTCACTATGTCACCCTGGGTAGAGTCCTGTGGCATCACAACTCACAGCAACCTCCAACTCTTGGGCTTAAGTGATTCTCTTGCCTCAGCCTCCCACATAGCTGGGAGGTACCTGCCACAATGCCTGGCTATTTTTTTTGTTGTTGTTGTCGTAGTTGTCGTTGTTTAGCAGGCCTGGGCCAGGTTCTAACCCACCAGCCCCAGCGTACGTGGCTGGCGCCCTAACAACTGAGCTGCAGGCGCTGAGTCCCTGTTTCAGTCTTTTACATGTGACTATCCAGTTTTCCCAGCACCATTTATTGAATAGGGATTCTTTCCCCAGTGTATGACTTTCTCTGCTTTATCATAGATCAGATGGGAATATGACAATGGTTTCATCTCTGGGTTCTCTGTTTCCATCCCTAGTCTGTGTCTCTGTTCTTGCGCCAGTACCATGCTGTTTTGGTTAGGTTGAAGTCTGGTAACATGATGCCTCCTAATTTGTTCTTATTATGGAAGGCTGCATTGGCTATTCAGGGTTTTTTCTGGTTCTATACAAAGCATATGATTATTTTTCTAGATTGGTGAAAAATGTTGTTGGTATTTTGATGGGGATTGAGTTAAATCTATACATCACTTTGGGTAGTATAGCCATTTCAGTAATGTTGATTCTGCTTATCCATGAGCATGGTACATTTTCCCACCTGTTTACATCCTTTGCAAATGCTTTCCTCAGTGTTTCATAATTCTCCTTATAGAGGTTGTTCACCTCCTTCATTAAGTGTATTCCTAGGTATTTTATTTTCTTTGTTGCTATTGTGAAAGGAATTGTGTCTTTGATTTAATTCTCAGCTTGATTGTTGTGGGCATATATGAGAGCTACTGATTTGTGTACATTGATTATGTAGCCTGAGACTTTGCTAAATTTACTTATTAATTCCAAAAGTCTTTTGAAAAACAACTGTGAGTTAAAAAAGTAAAAATATAGTTATAGTCCTCTTTTATTAGGAGAAATAAGTCCATGACAATAATCCATTCCTTAACTTATTAATTTAGCAAGTATTAATCAAGAGATTACTGTGTATCAGGAACAATGATAAAAACACTTAAAAAAGCAACAGGCATTTCGGAAATATTGCATAATATTTGGTTATGAGTTCAATGCTCTTTTTTTTGAGACAGAGTCTCACAACGTTGCCCTTGGTAGAGTGCTGTGGCATGACAGCTCACGGCAACCTCAAACTCTTGGGCTTAAGTGAGTCTCTTGCCTTAGCCTCCCAGTAGCTGGGGCAGTTGTCATTGTTGCTTAGCCAGCCTGGGCCGGGCTTGAACCTGCCAGCCTCGGTACATGTGGCTGGTGCCATAACCGCCGTACTACAGGCACCAAGCCAAGATCAAGGTTCTTTTGTAAGGACTTACATCCACTTCTTTCATTAGCAGTGCTCAGCAAAACAGCCAATTATCTGATACATCCTCATGAAATATACAAGTTTTCAAAATGTCATAGAAACTGGTCAAGATAGCCACCACTAAAAACACACTTTGTATAAGTGAGGAAATGTGAAACAGGACAACTAAAGGAGTCCCCAGATATTCTTCCTGTGAGATTTATTTCATTATCCAAGTTCATGCTGATTTCTTTATCTATTGTAATAAAATGCATTTCCTTAGGAGGCCGTGACTACCGATCAGTAGAAGTATAAAAGCACTCACTGCTCGTTGACTGTTTTTCTAGATTGGTGAAAAATGTTGTTGGTATTTTGATGGGGATTGAGTTAAATCTATACATCACTTTGGGTAGTATAGCCATTTCAGTAATGTTGATTCTGCTTATCCATGAGCATGGTACATTTTCCCACCTGTTTACATCCTAGTAGAGCCAAGTACAATGCACATCTTCTAGCGAGCAGTGGTCTGGGAGGTTTCTTCATTTTTTATTGAGACAGAGTCTCATTCTATTCCCTGGCTAAAGTGCCATGGCCTCAGCTTAGCTCACAGAAATCTCAAACTCCTGAGCTAAAGTGATTCTCCTGCCTCAGCCTCCCGAGTAGCTGGGACTCCAGGCACCTACCACAATGCCTGGCTTATTTTTCTATATTTAGGAGAGACAGGGTCTCACTTTGCTCAGGCTGGTCTCGAACTCCTGAGCTCAGGCGATATTTCTGCCTCAGCTTCCTGGAATGTTAGGATTATAGGTGTGAGCCATGGCATCCTGCCTTGGAGGATTTTTCTAATTCCAAATATAAATGCTCTGAATCTAGTCATATGACTAGCCTATGTTAAGAGCCAAGTACATAAAAGAATAAATCAGAATAAATGGGAACATTGATCATATTCTTTGATTGGAAGACAGTATACTAACAGTTTCATTCTTTTTCAGTTATTCTGTATATTCCAGGAAAAGTTCTTGTTTTTGTTTTTTTTTTTGTTT